>NW_026695224.1:34380230-34867730 GCF_021218885.2 Marmota monax
GATGACGACCCCCGCAGGGAGCACTTGTGATGTCACTTGTGTGAGGAGTCAGAGGCCTGAGGAGCGCAGGTGAGCTGCTGTGGGCAGCCTCAGTCTCCGGGAGCAGAGCCACAGCCACGCCAAACAGCCCCAGAGTCGGCGCTCTTGGATACGCTGCAGCCAGCGACGAACAGCCAGCCCTTCCCGCACAGAAGGCAGTGCATTGAGAATGAGAAAGCTCAGGTCACTCAGGGCAGCTGTGCTTGTTATCAAGTTTGGAAATTACCAAGATGCCCACTCCTGGGAGACCCACTTGAATAAATTATGGGATGTCCCCACAATGCAGCGCTGGTCCCCTGCACAAGGATGAGAATGATCGGCATGCTCTGGTGTGAGGGGAGGCCAGGGGCAAAGTGGGTGCCTCCAGGAAAGAAGGTACAAGGGCAAATCAGAATGCCCAGCATGCCGGGTCAGAGGGATCTGTCTGTCTATCTGTCATCTATCTCTCCATCCTTCCATCCATATATCCATCCATCTTTCTATCTATCCATTCACCCATCCATCATCCACCTAATCTCTACCGTCCAGCAATATATCCATTTATCTCTACAACCATCCATCCATCATTCCATCTTTCCATTCATCTAATCTAACTCCATTTATCCATCCATATATCTTTCTATCCATCCATCTGTCCACCCATCTAGTTTGTCCATCCATCCACCCACCCACCCATCTAGTTTGTCCATCCATCCACCCGCCCATCCATCCATCCACCCATCCACCATCCATCCATCCATCCATCCATCTATCCATTTAATCTATCTATCCATCCATCTATATATCCATCTATTCATCCATCCATCCATCCATCTATCCAATCTATCCATTCACCTATCTATCCATCTATCCACCCACCCACCCAGTCTTCCTGCAAAAAGAAATACAAGAGGATAAACAAGAAGTAATGGAAAGGCTTGGCATCTTCAGGGGATGGGAGTGGCAGAGGGGTGGTGGAGGGAATGAACCCTTTGAATATACTGTTGTCCACACCTGTGGTTGTCAGAACTGTGCTAATGCTGACATTTTACCAACTTAAGATCTTGAATCCACATGGGGAAATGTTTGTGGGGCTGACTGGGCATTCGGTCTCAGGATCACCCTGTCCTAAGTAATGGTGGCCGTGGGCATGACGGAGTCTCGCATATTAGCACCTGTGTCTGTGGTTGAAGCACTCAGGAGAAAAACCCTGTCACAGAGCATGTGACATGGCACCTGGCTGGTGAGGATGTGAGTATGGGACAGAGGTGATGGGCAAGAAAAAGCCCCCACACCCAGATTCTGGGGAGCTTGGAAACAACAGGACATCACCGACAGCCTCCAGGTCCGGGGAGAGAGGCCTCGGGGTCACGGAAGATGCCCCTCAGGGAAGCAGGCAGCTGAGCTCCTGGGCGGGGAGCCTGTGAGACCCCTGGAGCGGGTTGTGGGGCAGGGCGGCAGCCAGGCAGAGACCCTGGATGGATGGATGGGCTTTGTGGGCTCCCCTGTGGGCCAGGTCCTCCCTGAGGGCTGAAGACCGGCTGGAGAGGGCGTGGAGGCAGCCCTGGCCGATTCCTCCCCCAGGTGGACTGGGAAGACCACCGACAGCTGTGCCGGTGCTGATCCCGCTGTCTGCGTCTTCTCTGACAGAAACTGGGCGTCCACGCACCCGGGAGGCCCATTTTGGGAATCCGCAGTGGCCGCACGTGGGGCTGTGTGTTTCAGGAGGTCAGCTGTGTGGCTCGGGGGCTGGTTCTGATTTCATGGCCCCGTCCATGCCAGAGAGGAGTCCCCTTCCCATGGGTGCAGAGGGGAGAGTGTCCATCACAGCAGATGGGAGCCCTGCACCCTGGTCCTCACTCTCCCAAGCTGTGGGGAACCTGGAGGCAGGCACTGCGGCTTGGTGGCAGTTGGTGCCACATGAGCAGCCGTGCCACCTTGTGGGCGGCTGCTGCAGGGGGAGCTGCTTTTCCTGGCAAAGGCCACGTGAGGTCACAGTTGCAGTCTGGTGAGTGCCCGGCCACCCTTCCTGATGCATTGAGGAGGACACCGATATTGCCAGGAGAGGACGGGGTCGTCCCCGACACTGTTCCTGTTTCCTGCCTCTGGAGGAGGCTTCTCCAGGGAAGGCGCGTGTGACGGCCCGTGTGACAGCCAGCTTGGGCAGCCCCTGGCTACAGCCCCTTGTGACCTGCTTCTCTTTGGGGAAGAACTGATGGACGTGGAGGGGAGAGACGCTGTGGGAGCCCCAGAGCCGAGCGCCCCCAGCCCTGTTGTTTGTCAGGCGACCGTCCAGGGGCCCTTCACAGCTGTCTGAGCTCAAGGGTGGCTCGAGGGACACGGGCTTCACCACCTGCCCTGGGCCAGACTCTCCCAGCCTGGAGCCAAGTAGCTGCTCATCTCTGAGGATGAGGGACAGCATGGGGCAGCTCCTCCAAGGTGCCTGGGAGTGTTGTCACCACCGTCGTCACTATGGTTGGATGACCCGTGGCACAAGACGTCAGAAGCCCCAGCTGAGCAGACAGCTGCCTGCGTTTCTGTGCCCCTTCATCCAGGGCTCCGTCCACCTCCTTTGTTCGGAGGCCTGGCCCTGTCACGATGCTGCGTCACACAGGATGGAGAACCTGGCCCTGTCACGATGCTGCGTCACACAGGATGGAGAACCTGGCCCTGTCACGATGCTGCGTCACACAGGATGGAGAACCTGGCCCTGTCACGATGCTGCGTCACACAGGATGGAGAACCTGGCCCTGTCACGATGCTGTGTCACACAGGACAGAGAACGGGCCTGTCCTCGTTTTCCCACCCTGGCTGTGCTGTGGCTCTCCTCCTCCAGAGGGACGGCCACACTGCTCAGCCAGGACCTGCGGGATAGGTGGGCTAACGCAGGACGGAGGGAGAGCATGTGGGTGCTTTTCCGTGTCCTTGGGGGATGCCCAGGGACCAGCATGCCTCCCAGCCCGTGGCCTCCTGTGCAGCCCTCTGCCCTTACCCTGCTCACAGGGCCCCTCTCCCACGTGTGCCAGGAACAGCTCCCTGCTCTCGGCTCCTCTCTCCTCCCTGGGCCAGCTCTCTAGGCCCTGGCACTCTCTACCCCAGGGCCTTCGCACACCCAGTGCTTGCTGCACCTGATACTTTGTGCCCCTGAGCTCTACGCATTTGCTCCTCCGTCAGGGTCTGCTCACATGTTAGCAAGGCCTGGAGGAGTCTCTCTCAGTGACACCACCTGATCCAGATGTCACTGACCTCTCCCGCACCTTCTCCGTGTTATTTCTCTACATCTAGCGAGTCGGCATGACCAGGGAAGAGCCTTCCGCAGCAGGAGGCCAGCTCAGCAGGCAGCAGGTGGCATCTTGGCTGGGCAGCCAGTGGCCCACAGAGCCGTGGCTAAGGGGGCTCAGTGGCCAGCTGCTCCTGGCCACACTGCCAGCCCGGAGGGGCCCTGGGTCCCTCTCACTTCCACTGACCCGGGGCAGCTGTGGCTCTCCCACCTCACCCTGAGTTGTGTGGAGTCCCTCAGGCCTGCTAATCCCCAGCTGTGGGTCATCCCAGCAGCTGACCGGCCTTGAGCTCCCTGCTGGGAGGGTCAGCTTGGCCCTGTGCAGAGAGCTGATTCACTGGGAGAAGCCAGGGACACTCCTGGGACCGAGAGGTGGCAGCAAAGTCTCAGAGGTCTCAGAGGAGACAGGGAAAGCCCCCCGGCTTCCTGCAGGGACCCCCGGCAGGGCTCGCCCGGCGGCCACTCCAGAAGCTGACGAGCTGGAATTCTAACCAGGACACGGCGCTTGGAACCCGCCTGCTGGTTGGGCTGCAGGGCTGGACTGTCGAGCTGGGCGTGCGTCTGGCCGTGGGTGCCCAACTGGTCACCGCCTGCCTCCCTGAGCCTCACCTTTCCTTCCTGGGAAGTGGGCTCCCTCGGGCCCCGTCACTCCACCTTCCCAACCAGAAGCTTCTGAGTGTGGAAGGGCCACGGCCAGCCTCCGGAGGACATCGTCCCAATTGGGGACAGTCCCCACTGCAGGGCGGTTGGGGTTGGTGCCTGGAGGGCAGCGATCCCGGGTGGCTCCTGGGCACCGGCTCCGGCTGTGAGCCGTGGGGCTTTGCTTGTTCCCCAGGTCTTTCAGTGGCAAAGAAGGGGACGCCACCAGGAGGCTGGTGTGCTCTGTGAGACAACAGGGGACAGGCCTGTCTTCAAGGCCATCAGGGGCACGTGCCCAGGCTCATGTGGAGTCACCGGGGGTGAGCGCGTGGAGAGGCGGGGCTGGGCCTGCCCCGCAGGTGTCCCCACCACCGTCTTCTTCAGGAAACCAGAGAGCAGCAGCCGAGGATCAGGGAGCCCAGCAGGAAGGATGTGAATGCGGGTCCCCAGGGAGACGGGGCCTCCCGAGCTGACGTGCTCCTGCGTGGTACTTCTGTCTCCACGACAACGACAGAGGTTTATTCTTTATTGCTGCAGTTTACCCACAGAGACGTGCTGCCTTTCTCTTTAAAGGCACAGCTGCACCTCACGGCTGAGCCCAGGAAGGACCCAGAACCTGCCCGATCCTCGAGGGCAAAAGACCTCTCCATTTTGATTTCCCGGGGGTGACTGGGGGCACCATAACGGGATGCGTCTTTCTCTGCATTGATGTGTTTTCCTAACGTGATGGTTTCAGAGCTGAAAGGGGCTTTGAAGAGGTGGGGTTGGTCTAGGTCGATGGGTGAGTGGACACTGCCTGTGCCTTCCCTGTGAGGCCGCATGGACATACTGGGCTATGCCCGTGAGGGATGAGGGCACCAGCGCTTCACGCTTGCATCCGTCCTCTTCCAGGTTACAGCTGTGTGACCATTGCATGTTACTCGCCCTCTCTGAGCCCAGTTTTATCATGGAAAGTGCGGATGGCCACCATGGTAACAGACTTGCAAGCAGTACTTGGCCATGGAACCCACGGTGGACTAAGTAACAACTCCAAAGACACCCACATCTTGTCCCCAGACCTGGGAATGTGCTACCTCACAGCACGAGGGGATTTTCAGAGGTGACAGGTGAAGGATCTTGAGATGGGGACTCAGCAGGATCATCCCTCGGGCCCTCTGTAACCTTGAGGATTTGGTTAGGAGGCAGGAGGGCCAGAGGCAGAGGAGGTGGAGGGCAGGTGCCAAGGCTGGGGTCATTTACCTTGAGGGTGGGCATCAGGGTCACCTCCAAGGCCTGTGGGTGGCCACTGGAGCTGGGAGACAGGAGACCATCTGCCTGGAGCCTCCCCGAGGGCCCGGCCCCGTCCACACCTGGACTCAGCCCAGGGAGACCCACATGGGCCTCTGACGTCCAAGCTGTAAGTGTCCTGGGCCACCCAGCTGTGGGATCTGTCCCGGCAGCTGCAGGACGGGGGCACGCTGCTGTCATTACTGTCACTAACTGTGGTAGATGGTGGAGGAATCCACACTGTGCCTTCTCCAGGCTGCTAAGCCCACACTGGCCTCCGTGCCCTGCTACTGCCGGTTCATACACCTCTCCTTGCCCCCTCCCTCCCCCTCCCTCCTCTGTCCTCCCTCCTCCCTCCCTCCTCCCCCTCCCCTCTCCTCCATCACTAGCCATTTGTCCTCCTTCCCGTCCTGCCCACCTCCCCTTTCTCCCTCCTGAGGACCCACAGTCTGCTGGAGGTGCTTCCCTGGGAGCTGGTGTCCCGGGTGACCCCCATCACTCACAGTGAGCCTCCTCCTCCAGGCTGGGCCCGGCTGCCTCCTGTCGGTGCAGCAGTGGCCTCTGCCGTGGGCTCGCCCCCCCGCTGGCTGTGGGGACGTGGCTGTGGCCTGCTCAGGGCTGTCCCTGCTGTGCCTTGCTGGGGTCCTGGCAGCCACAGCAGCTGGCTCCCCCTCTCGTTTTCAGGTCGCCTCCCCAGCGAGGCCCTCTGACCAGGTCCCTTTCCCGAGTCCTGGCCCCGCCGTGTCCTGACACCTGCACCTTCACTTGGGGACCCGCCTTTCTTCTCCTCTGGAGAACCAGCTCCCTGAGGCCTGGTTTTCCTGTGCCACATCCTCAGTGCCTGGCACATCGTAGGTGCTCAGAAGTAACTGTGGCATGGCCAAATCACGCCGGCCCTCTAGGCTGGGTTCTTCGAGGCCTCGCCATCTCTGTGCCTAGGCAGGGCCGCTCGGCTCCCGCTGGCCTCTGCTCTTCCAGACCTCCTCCCTCCAGGCCTCCGCGGGTCTGCGCGGTGACGTCTTCCTGCCTGTGACTATCCATTCTTCCGCCTCACAGTTTTCTCTAGCTCTCCCACCCAGCTGTCTGTCTGTCAGTCTGTCTCCCAGTTTCTAGAATACCCCGCGCTTCCTTCTACCTTTAACCGTCTTGGTGCAGGGGCTGGAGCCCAGGGGTGCTTTACCACTGAGTCCCATCCCAGCCCTCTCGGATGCTTACTTCAGACAGAGCCTCTGTTTTGCTGAGGGTCTTGCTCCTGGCCCAGGCTGGCCTTGTGAGGTCCTGCTCAGTCTCCAGGTCCTGGGATCCCAGGCGCGCGCCGTGTGAGCAGTTCTCTTTTCCACCTGGGCTTTCCCTGACCAGACTCCGCAGGTCTCTCCTGCACCATCAGGTGACCCTCTGGCCCATGGAGATGGTCAGGAACCACAGGGAGTGAAGGAATGGGTGTTGGCGGGGACCTCACCTCACCGGCTCTGTCGCAGAGGCCCGTGTGGCCCACAGGCAGTGCCCGGGAAGCCCTGGGCTCTGAGGACAGGGCTCTGCTCCGTCTGCGCTCGGCTGTGTGCCTGGCACTGGGGGCAGCTCCTGCGTGGGGCAGCTCAGTGGACAGTGAGTGTCTGGTGGGGACCTATTTCCCCTCCGCTGGCTCTCTGAGGCCTCAGAGAGGCCAGGCCACCCGAGGTTGCTTGTCCTGTGTCACATGTGCACGCATCTGTGAGTCAGACGAGCTCCACACAGAGGGGCCCTCGAAGGCGCCTCCTGCTTTCCCAGGGTGGGTGGCTCACGGCCCCTTCCCCTTCCACTGCTCAAGCCTGGTTTGCACTGCATCCTGTGGACTGGGAGAGGGTTTGCAAATCGGGGGCTTATGGGCCCCCGGTTCGGCTGTGGGTCTCGGGTCAGCCACCTGCTGCAGGAGGCATACTCCCTGTCCTTCTGGTGGCCTGGCTACATGTCCCTGGGCCCTAGGTTGGGGCTGAGCTGCCAGCTCAGGCCGCCTCCCCTCTGACACCCGCTAGATTCCCTTCCCCAGCAGTGGGCAGGGCGGGGGAGGGGCTGTCTTGGGGGCCTGGGGCGAGACCTGAGGTCACCAGGGTCAGGACTTGTTCCAGGCGCTCGCTCACCTGCTGGTGGCCAATGCCATCTCTGGTGCCACTCCCAGAGCCACCCATTTCTGCCTGTCTTCATGTGACTTCCCTGGGTCAGCAGGTGTCCCATCCCCCTGTACACGAGACACCAGTCCTACAAGTTTAGGGCCACCTAGGACGTAACCAGTCACGCCTGCAATGACCCTATTTCCAAACAGTCACATTCTGAGGCAAGAGGACTTGAGCACATGAACTTGGAGGCACAGTCCAGCCCGTGGCACCCTCCCCCCCACACACCCCCCCCCCACTGTCCTTCACAGATGCCAATAGGGCTGCGTCCCTCCTTCTCCACGTTTGCTGGAGACATCCACTGTTTGTACACCACTGTGTACGTGGCACACAGTAGGGCCTCAGTCCATGCTGTTGAATGAATAAATGACCTGGGTCCCCGGGTCCCCCGCAGCAGGGACAAGGTGACTTGGCCAAGCGGGAGCCAGGCCAGGGAGAACTCTTGGTGAATGCCTGGGAAATGGAATCACTGCTGGGGCCAGCAGTGAAATTTCCTGTGACTCAGTAAATCACTTTAACTAATGAAGAAATAACAATCCCAGAGGACAGAGGTTTCAACTATGCAGATGATTTCTGAGTTTTTAAAAAGTGACTCTTCAAAGAAATAAGTCCCCGGGGGCTGCTGGCTCTCCATAAAGGCTGAGTCTCCACTCTCAAGTAGCTGCCCTGGCCCCGAGACAAGATCCAGTTGGTGGTTTTTCATAAATAATGTTTTTGTGTTATAAAAGTGCAATTTAGAAAATTTACATAAGTAGAAGGAATTAAGAAAAAAATCATCCATCAGCCACAGACGGCCAGATTGAGAGGAGTATGCCATTGTACTTCTGGCCGGTCATTTTTTATACATCTATTTTTATGTGATGATAAACAAATTTAAATGCAATTGGGTTGTGGCTTCGCTTGAACACAGAGTCATGTAAAATGTTCCCGAGTGTCCCTGCAGGGTCAGCCCGCTGAGGGCTGTGCGGGTGGGTGGGAGTCCACATGGGCCGGGGGGAGCTTGGCTCGGGTGTGCGGGAGGAGACACGGCCACCTGATCTGAGTGCGGGCTGTGGGCTGGGGACAGCCGGGGACAGCCGGGGACAGCCGGTGCTGGATAAGGCCGGTCCTGAAGGCCCATGTAGGGTACTTCAGAGACCAGGGTGGGGGTAGGGGCAGAACTGACAGGCCGGCCATCACGGGCCCAGCCTGGACGCTCAGCACCACTCTGCTTCTCGCGTCGCCAGGCCTCCGGCAGCCTGGGTGGGAACACACACAGCTTCCCACGAGGGCCGCTCCAAGCCGGCTGGGACCAGGGACAATGCTGTGGGTACTGCAAGGGGAAATGATACATCCTGCTGGCCTGGAAGCAGAGGGGCTGGCTGGGATTTGTGGTGGCCGCTGATGTCATTTCAGAGAAAAGGCTGAGGAGCTGTTTTCTTCTTCAGGCTGCGTCTCTGAAATTGTCTTCTTTTTTTATAAGAAAAAAAAAGTTCTGATTTTATTCCATGGCGGACGTTCCAAACCCCAGACCGCTGATCCAGGAGCGGTGTGGGCCCCTTCCCCATGGCGGTGGCGCCTTGCTGGGCGCAGACCGGGAAAGGCGGGGTCGCCGGGTTCACCCCACCGCCACGCTCCAGGGAGGACTCCTGGGCGGCTGCCTTGGCACTGGGGCCCAGGATGGGCAAGGGTGGGGAGGCCGGAGGCGTGGAGGTCAGGGTGGCCACGGAGGGCATGTGTCTGGTGGGAGGCCACCGTCCCACGCTTTCCAAAGTCTGTCTTCGGAGAGCGCGTGGGGGAGGCTCACCCTTGGCCGACACGCTGGGAATGCAGCGAGGCATGGCGCCCGGATTGGCACTCAGGCCCAGGAGCGGAGCCGGGTGGGAAGGAGACCGCTGAGGGGCAGTGGGGTGTGCGGGGTTAGCTTCGGGGACCCTGGCTCCAGGTGGACCAGGCCCACCCGGCCCTCCTGGCCATCGCAGGCAGAGAGCGTCCTGGAGGGGAGGCCCCTGGCCCAGGCAGGGTCTGGGTGTGCGGTGTCGCCCCTTCCTTCTGCCCGTGCACCCTGAGAATGGGGGTCCAGAGACGCAGAAAGCTGTCGCTCACTCAGGCAGCAAGTAGGCGCTGAGTGTCCGCAGAATGCCAGGCCCCGGTCCAGGGAGCAGGCTGGGCCAGACCGAGGCCCTTCCCTGGGGAAGCTCTGAGCAAGCCCAGCACAAGGAAGGAGGGAGGAGAGGCGGGGAGGGAGGGGGAGAGGAGCCCAGCGTCTGGGCCAGGCCTCACCAGGAGGACCCTTGCTGTCTGCTTCCACTCCCACCGTCCTCAGGATCTGCGTCCGGACTCCCTCTTGCTGGTGGAGACAGTAATTCAGAGGCTCGTTCCAGGCTCGGGCTGAGTGCCATTCTCTCTGGCTGTGTGACAAAGTCCCCCTGCCCCTGCCCAGAGAAAGCGCAACGCAACCAGCCATGAGCTTCCTTCCCGAGTCTGGGGTCAGCGGTGGGTGGGGCTGGGCTGGCTGGTCCCAGGCGGCTCAGCTCTCGGGTCGGAGCTGGGCTGGGGCTGCCGGGCACTTCCTTCCACACACCCCCTCGGTTTCCCCTTCCGGTGGGCCCCTCTCCCCCTCCCCGGCTCTCTGTCTGTGTGTCCCCTCTGTCTGTCTGTCTTCATGGTGGCTGTGTGGGAATGGACGTCTTACCCGTCCCGGAGGCTCCCGTGGCAGGGCCAGGTCTCGGGGATGCAGCCACAGGCCGTGGTGAGTGGGTGGGACTGCCCGCAGAGGGGGGCAGCAGAAGGTGCCGCGGGTCTGATCCTCCTCGGGCTTGGCCAGGGGGCTGCCCCACCCTCCTGCCCTCCTCCTCTGGCCTCCCCTCTTCCTGCTCCAGGCCCCTGCAGGGTTCTCCTCAGCAGCTTCCCTGGGGGTGCAGTGGGGTTCTCCATGCCCTTGCCTTGCCACACTGCGAGTGCCCACACCACCTGCTCGTGCCTCCTGCCACGAGCGCTCAGCTGCCCACCCAGGAAGGTCAGGGAGGCACACGCGCCGACCCGGCTGCCCGGAGGTGGAACTTCCTGAGCCCACGCTTGGCGTCCTGGAGCCCTCTGGGCGCTTGCCCAGGTGTGGCCCTGGACTGTCCACAATGGGATGAGGTGCACAGTCTGGGATTCCCACCCAGGTTCATATTTTTAACATTTACAACCCATGAATGCTGACTCCAACATCAACAGGAGGAAGGGAAGACCATCAATCCTTCCCTCAGGAGCCAGGCAGCAGAGGCCTGGCCACTGCCCCGATGTCATCTTCTCACAGCACCTGTGGACTTGAGCTGAGCCTTCCGCATTGTCCCCTCACAGGGTCCCCAAGCAACTCTAGTGGTAGGTTCCCATTTTAGAGAGAAGGAAATTGAGGCTGAGGGGTGCTTCCTACTCACGTGTTCAAGGTTACACACCAGCACACGGCAGAGCCAGGTCATGAATGTCTTGTCACGGAGTGCCCTTTCGACCGTGTCCCTGTCACTGAAGCTATTTGTCAAGGAGGCAGAACATTTCGAAGCCCACACATCAGTCTCTCTGCAGTATCTGATCGCAATGCAGACCTTTGAAAAAATTACTTGTGACCTGAAACTCGGTGGTACTAAGCTGAGGGTGGTTAGGAAACGGGGAGACTGAGGGAATGTTTCTGGAGCTCAGCCACAGACCACAGACACCAGCAGCAGCTCTCTCAGGGAATTCCTCAGGCAGGGAGGCAGGAAGAGGAAGCCCCCCCCCCCCCCCCCCCCGTTACAGGGAGATTCTGAACAGAAAACAATAGAGATAGCCAGCAAACACAAGAGCTGATCGAGAAGATTAATGATATTGACAAACTTCCAACAGGATTGGTCAGAAAAAGGAGGAAGGCACAGTGACATCAGGAGGGAGGGGTGACATCACCACGGATCCCACAGATGGCTGGAAGGCACCGAAGTCGACCCATGGGGAGACAAACACCCCGAGTAGTCCTATCGATTAAGGAAATTGAGTACGCACTGGGCAACCTTTTCACGGAGAAAAATCCAGGTTCCTAAGGTTTCATGGAGAAGTCCACAAACTTTAAGAAAAGCAATGATTTGCACAAGCTTTCCCAGGAAATTGAAAAGGAGGGAGCATTTCCCAATTCACTCCATGAGGTCAGCATTATCCAGACACCAAAGCCACACAAAGAAACGACAAGAGAAGAAAATTACAGATGAATATTCCCCACAAACATAGGAGCAGCAATCATAGGCAGAACTTTAGGAAATCAACTCTGACAATATATAAAAAGAAAAAATATATCATGACCCAATGAGGTTTGTCCCAGGAATGTAAGAGTAGTCGATTAGAAAAGTCAATGGAGGTAATCATATTAAAAAACCAAAAGAGAAAATCACAGTCGTCAACAGAAGCAATGTAAACCTCTGACAAAGCCCAACATTCATTCTCGATGTAGAACAAAATGCCTCTCAGGGAACAAGGAGTAGAAGGAAATTCCTTTAACTTGTAAAAACACAAAACGATCACAAGTCATTCAATATGAAAGAGATAATTTCAACGGTCCCTATAACAGGGAAATTAATAATTTTCAAATTCTCCCCAAAGAAATCTACAAGTCCAGATGGCTTCACTGGGGAATTCTACTAGATGTTTAAACAAGAATCAGCAAAAACTCTACAGAATCTGTTCTGAGAAATACTTGAGTTGGGGACACTTCTCAATTCATTTTATGAAGTCAGTCTTACTCAAATTCCCCAAACAGGAAGAGGCAGGGGGGAAAAAGAAAACTGTAGCCCAATATTCTCTATGAATATAAAAGCAAAATACCCCAATAACACATCAGCAAATAGAATTGGGGAATATTGTAAAAGAATTGTACAGACCACCACCAGGTGGGGTGGATTCCAAGTGTTCAAGTAGGATTCCACGTTCAAAAATCCATCATATTGATGGATCCTGTCAATGAACGCAGACAACGCATCCATTCAACTCCTCTTCATGATTTAAAACAACTCAGGAAACTACGCAGAGAGGATAAGCCTCCTCAGCTTGAGAAGGTGCATCCACCAAAACCTGAAGGCAATGTTACATATGACGCTGACAGACTGGGGGCTTCCCCTCAAGGCGGGGATCAACACCCACCATCTCCACCTGGACTCAACATAGTGCTGCAAGTTCCAGCCAGTGCAATAAGTAAGAAAAGGAGATAGAGGGCATACGGGTCACAAAGGAAGAGAGACAACTGCAGATGACATCATTGAGTGTACTCATCTACAGTGGTCTCCCAGATAGCTGCAGAAATCTAGGAATGATAATAGAATTCAGCAGGTCATAAGATATAAGATTTTTAAAAAGTCGACCATATATTTTTAAAATTTTTTATTAATATTAATTTTTTAGTTGGAGGTGGACACCCATCTCTTTATTTTATTTTTATGGGGTGCTGAGGATTGAACCCTCACGCATGGTAGGCGAGTGTTCTACCTCTGAGCCACCACCCAGACCCTCAGCCATATTTCTATATACTATGAACAGGTGGACACCAAAATTAAAAGTGCATTGCCGTTTACAGTAGCTCAAAAAATGAAATTCTTAGGTGTAATAGGCCCAAACATGCCCAGAACTGTGTGCTGAGAACTACACAGTTACGATGATGAAAGAAACCCAGGATTTCTGAATAAATGAAGGCATACCACATTCATGGACTGGGAACCTC
This sequence comes from Marmota monax, assembly GCF_021218885.2. Taxonomy (NCBI): domain Eukaryota; kingdom Metazoa; phylum Chordata; class Mammalia; order Rodentia; family Sciuridae; genus Marmota; species Marmota monax. The sequence goes on from NW_026695224.1 coordinate 34,393,285, forward strand.
CACATAGCAAAGGTGGTAATTCTCTTTAAATGGACTCATAGATTCAGTGCAATTCCTATCAAAATCATAGGAATACACTTTGGAGATGTGGGTAAGATTGTTCTGAAAGTTATTTGGAAAGGGAAAGAAACTAGAATAACTGAAATATTATCTTTAAAAAAGAGAGCGTGAAGGAATCATCCTACACAATTTGAAGAGTTGTGTAGCCACAGTAATCAGGACTGTGATAGAGCGACACATCCATCAATGGATCGGAACCAAGAGTCCAGAAACAGATCCACGCCACCATGCCCATGTGAATGCCCACGTGTGCAGAAGCAATTCACAGGAGACAAAAATAGTCTCCTCAACAAATGGTGCTGGAGAAGTTGAATCTCTGCAAACCAAAATAACCCGAACCTCCACACAACTGCCTCACTTCATACAGAAATCAGCTCCACGTGGAGGATGGACTGAAGTGTCAAATACCACACTTTCAGGAAAGACACCATCAAGTCATAGGCTGGAAATCAAAAGTACAGTCCATCAAAGGTGAAATTGACAGATGCAATGTCTTCAAAATTGAAAACTTCTGATCTCGAAAGACACTTTCATCAGAATGGAAAGCAGACCCACAGAGTTGGAGAAAACATTTGCAAACCACGCATCTGACTGCGCGTGTGTTCGTAGCCTTCTGTGAAGATCTCTCGGACTCGGCAGTGGTGGTGGTGTGGACAGGAGGTGGCCCATTCAGGGGTAAAGTGACCAGGTTCTGAAAGCTGTGACCTCATCATCCCACCCTAGTTTGACTGCACTGACAGGCAGTGACTGATGGCTGGAGTAGGGGGTCACTGAGGCCTCCCTGGAAGGGCACGGCCCTGGGGCCCCTCCCTGGCTCCCTGCTTCCTGGCTGGGCTGCCGGGGACGGAGCAGGGCTCCTCACACACCCTTGCACCTTGTTGGCCTCACCTCAGGCCCTGAGCAGTGGACGTGGCCCATCATGGTCGGGACCTCTGGAACCAAGAGCCAAAATACTCCTGTCCTCTAAGTGGTTCTCGTAGGGTGCTTTGGTCCCGGTGACGAAAAGCTGAGTGACAGCAGCTCATTGTAACAATCCAGCTCAGAAGCAGGCGAAGACATGAAGTGAGAGCTCTCTGGAGAGGTGACACAGGTGGCCGATAGACACAGGAAAGGACGCTCAATGTCACAGCTGGGAAGGAAGTACAGGTCAAGACCATGGTGCCGTACGCCTCAGAGACGGTCAGGCAGCCAACGTCCGAAATGGTGACGGTTCCGAACGCCATCGGGCTGCAGAGCGGCTGGGTCACTGTGTTGCTGGTGGGACAACCACAGGGAACATGGGGACAGAATGTGGGAGAGCCCACTGACGCAGCTTGATTTAATCCCTGGGCATTTATCCTAGATAAATGGATACTAAAATCTGTCCACAAATGCCTATGCAGGTTTCATCTGCACCAGGCCCACGTTGGGAGCAGCCCAGCTGCCTTTCCACCCGGGGTACCTTCCTGCGTGGAGCGTGGCTCAGAGAGAAGGGGTGAACACTGCGCGTGAGCCGGGGCGCCTCCATGATTTTATTTATGATATTTTCAAAGTGAGAAAATCGTGGAGCTGAAGAATAAATGAAGCCAGGTGTGGTGGCCACGCCCGTCATCCCAGCGGCTCGGGAGGCTGAGGCAGGAGGATCATGAGTTCAAAGCCAGCCTCAGCAGAAGCGAGACACTAAGCAGCTCAGTGAGACCCTGTCTCTAAATAAAATACAAAACAGGGCTGGGGTGTGGCTCAGTGGTCGTGTGCCTGGAGTTCGATCCCCAGGACCAAGAAAAAAGAACAAATGAGTGCGTCCAGGGACTGGGGGAGGGAGGGGTGACGTGTGGCGGGCGCGAAGGCGCTCTGTGGGGCTGCAGCGGCTCTGTCTTGCTGGAGGTGTGGTTACGTGGATCCGCACGCCTGCTAGGTGGCACAGAGATTTACAGAGGGATGAAAAGGACCCAGAGCAGCCCCCTGAAACAGAGTAGTGACAAAGTGGACACCCAGCAATGGGGACTTCAGGACCCACGTGGCAATAGGACCATCGCCTGTGGAATTGGTGTCCAGACCCATGTCAGGTCGGGGGCCAGAGCGGAGTCCAGAGTCCAGAAGCCGTCGCACACGCACACTGAGGACCGAGGTCCGGCATGGCCAGAGCTGCAGGCGTGATCCAGGCTTTTCTAGAAAAGGTGTTGGAGCAGCGACCACAGAACTTTGATCCACACCCACGCCACGTACCAGTGAGCTCAAAATGGTCACAGGCCCCCAGGCACAGAGACTTCTGTCCACCTTGTGTCCTCGCTCCCCCCCTCTTGTCTGTGGACTCCCTGAGCTCTCCCCTGGGTGGCGGCGGGGTCTGGCTCCTTTCTGGGCTGCGGTCCACTGATGTGCTGGACCTGGGGTGCTGTGGGAAGGCCGGGGGGGACGTGTCACGGAGTTCTTGATCAATCTGTCTTTCAGTAAGCTCACGCCCTCCCTGCGACCCTCGCGGCATTTCTTATTTTCCCTCGCCCTGGACGGTGAAGCTCTGGGGTCGCCTTCCGTCCTGGGGGTCCGTCCTCCTTGTGCGGAGTGTGTGCTGGGCACATTTCAGTTGACTTCCCCTCTCCCCAGCCCCTGACCAGGAGGACCAGGAGGGGACGGTTCTCAGCTTTTCTCTGTGGGACTTGGGAGCAGGGCTTGTAGAGCCACGAGGTGTGGCCTCCCTGGTGGCCACCGCACGGCCGGCCCGGGCTCTCAGCTTCCGCTCCAAGTTGGTGGAGGTCATTTGTGACTGGCCGTTTGCTTTGAAGCTTCAGTGCTCAGTGGTATCCAAAAAAGTGGTTGATTTTCAGGTCATTCATGGTCCTTGTTGTCAGAGCGGCGAGGGTCCAAGGTCCTCAGGGTCAGAGCTGAAGGGAGAGGTCGGCACAGGCACTTTGGAAAGCAGCTTCTGACATTGAGCACCCACCTACCCGCGCGCAGCCCTCCCACGCCCAGGCATTTGCCCAAGAGAAACGAAAGCAGATGTTGGCAGCGGTTTTGTCGATGATCACCTCCAACTGCAAACAGCTCCAACGTCCAGCACTGGACGTAGGCCCACGGGACAGACCCCTGCAGAGAGCCAGGGTCTGCACTTCACCACTCCACGTGGGGGAGTCTAGGAATCTGTGCCCACGAAAGCAGGTCCCCGACACAAGTGGAGAGGGTCCGGCAGGGCAGGGAGGGCCAGGGAGGGCCAGGAGGAGTCCTTGCAGGACAGCCGCTGCGTCCTTATCTCGGTTTGGAACAGCTTCTCGGGCTGTCATGTGTCAATCCTCGTCCAGCAGACGCATCACAGTGCCAGCTACGGCTGTGTCCCCTCTCTCCGTTAGCCACGGTGTGTCCGAGTCCCCGGCCCTTGGACCTGGACGCCTTGGGACACCTTCTAGCCCACTTTCCCACCCGAGTCTCTGGAAGCGCTTCTCTGGAGGACAGCTGCCCTGTGAGGAGGCTGCCCACCTGAGACCGCCAGGCTCGAGGGGCCACGGGGGGGCGCTCTGGCCGACAGCCTGCAGAGGTCCAGCACCACCCTGCTGAGTGAGGCACCTGCGTGTCCAGCCTGCGAGGCCTGCAGCTGCCCGCTGTCCAGGCCGACGCTGCTCAGAAAGACCCAGCTCAGCCTCCCAGCCAGCCCCCCCGCACTCCTGACCCTCGGACCATGAGGGGACACCTGCCCTGGGTCTACTCCCCGGGTTCTGGAACCTTGTTCTGCAGCAACCAGACGGAGCCTGCGGGGGTCACTGGCCGTCCCTCCAGGGGGACCCTGGGACCCCACTCCTACTGCCTCAGCAGGGACAGCTTGTCAGGAGGAAGACCTAAAGAGCCCTCCAGCTCCTGCTCTTCAGGGACTCAGAACCCCTGGTCTCGGTGGCCACGTGACCGGGCAACGCACTGAGGGTCTCCTGCTGGCCTCGCTGTGGATCACGTCTGACGTGGGGGCTCTGAGTACAGTGGCCTAGGTTACTCCTGAGGGGCCTGAGGCTGCTTCTGTGGAAGACACGGACTCCTCTCTCAAGCCTGCAGGTGGCCCCGGTGGCTGGCCTGGGATGAAGAGGCATGGCATCTCTGCCTTCACTTTGCGTCTGTCCCCTTGGTCACCGTGACCTTTGGGTCAGATTCTACTCGGCTCTGCGGGTGGTCACCAGGTGTCATCCAGAACTGTCATCCAGGGCTAGCGTGACCTGGACTCTCCTTGTCACCCTGCACCCACCCCCCTGAGGTGAAGGACCCTTACCACCCACCACGACAGACACACCAGAGCAGGGAAGACAGACAAAAGGCGCCACAGCACTCCTGGAAGGCCTGCGCCATTCCTAGGAAAGACACGACTCTCCTCCCCCTGGCAGCCCGTCCCTGTCCCTGTCATTCCTCTCCTGTGTCCTGGCCTCCCGCCCTGGAGAGGGGAAGCTGGCGGTGAGCTGTCCTCCCTCGCTGACCGAGGCTTTCTTTCTCCCCAATACGTGTCCCCTGGGCACTGGTGTTTCCGTGGGAGGAGCCTCTGGACGGGCTGTGGCCAGCTTGGGCACCCAGGGTGGACACAGAGTGTGCTTTCTCATCCTGCTTCCAGGGCTCCCAGGCCAGGGCATCAGCTGACCTCTGGCCCATGGTCAGGGCTAGTGGTGGACCCACTGGACTCTCAATAATGGAGACTTCTTTTTCCATTCCAGTTGTGAAACTTCCAGAAGCACTTTCAGTGCTCATCCAAGGGACTGGCTTTCAGGTTGGCAGGAGCCACACCCACCCACCCACACCCCCCACCCACGCTCTGCGTGACTGGAACCTTGTTCTGAGAACCTCACTAGAGAAGCATCTCTGAAGACTCGTGGAGAGAGCGCGACACTGGCAGCCGCGCGGCGTTTCCCTTGGGCTTCGCCTCCGGCCGGGCTGTGCCCAGGAGCATCCGCTGTTGCTTTTCCTTCTTCCCCTTTAACACCGGGGCCTGGGTAGACCAGTAAGCCACAACTGGAACGCGTTCAGCGACCATTAGTGCAGGAAGCCGGGGGACGGCCAAAGAAACCAGGGGCCGGCGGCTGCAGGACGCTCCATGAAAGGCCTTTTGAGGCCGTTTCTTTCAGGGGGAGTTTGTTTTTGGATTAAAGGGGTTTATTCAGGTATTCACAAATACCCAGCCTCTCCACACCAGCTGGGGTGTGGAAACCCTCCGTCACCGTCGATGGCTGTGGAGGGGGCTGGCGTGTTCTGCTGGGGCCGACGAGGATGAAAGGGGCATAATTAGGTGACACGGCTTCAGAGGACATGAAAAGCCCAAAACATCCTCAAATATGTAGGCAGAAATGCACCCTGAAATCACTACTTTCTTTATTCTGGAAGTCGAAGTTGCAATAAAAACCCCAGGTGTCGAGGGCCTCGAGTGACGCAGGCTTGGACTAGGTTCCTCTTTCTTTTTCTCCCCCCTTTCCTCTCTTGGGGAAGAAAAGCGACAGAAATGGCATTCCTGTGTTTCCTCCAAAATGCACAGTGCCCTCTTGGGCCGCAACTTTGGTCGCAGCCGACACTGTGATGGTTCCCAGCTGGGGTGCCACAGGAGGACCAGCGCTCCAGCCAGGTCGGGCGACTGCTCAAAGAGGCAGGGGCAGAGCCACGGTAGGACCCGGGAATCCCCACCCAAGGGCACGCTCTTCCTGGAGCCCAAGCCACACTGCCCAGCTCTCCTGTGTCCACACCCTGACCATATCCGCGCTCTCATTAACACATATTTAAATAATTGTGGAAAGATCCACATTTTATGCATCCTTAAGCACTTTGACCTCTAGGTTTCTGCAGCTGGGTCTTTGGGAGCTTCAAATATTTGGCACCTTTTAATTTGAGCTCCAACTGCATCTTTTGCTTCTGTGGTCTCCAGGAGCCCACACCACACCTGCCCCACGGGCTCCGTCTCCAAAGTGCTCACACCACACCCGCTTCTTCTCCCCACCCTGCCCGCTTCCCGACTGAGCGGAGAGTACAGAACGAATGTGCTGTTGACCCCTGGCAGCCCCCTAGGGAGGGGCTCCTCTTGGTGGGCAGACGTTCCCTAGTGGTGCGAGGGAGGAGGGCCCCACCAGCTGGGAGCACAGTGGCTCTGGCCTGAAGGAGAAGGCAGGGTGCATCCATACACATGTGCACGCATATTTATGTACGTGCATGTGCACACTCATATGTGCAGACGCGTACGTATACACGCACATCCATATACTCTCATGAACAAGTATCTGTGTATATGTGTACCCACATCTATGTACACACGCCCGACACCTACACCTGCACACGGGCACACGCTCTGTACCCATGCACACAGATGCACACGTGTATGAACACATGAGCACACACATGCACACAGGGGCATTGAAAGAATGAACAAGGCTCGTCGTCGGAGAAAATGCCCGTTTATTGAGGAACAGCTCTGCATATTTATAGAGCTGGGGGTGGTTGACAGTTATGACAGTTTAACAGTTTGACAGTTGGCATGGGGTGCTTTCTGATTGGTGGGTAAGGATCATGTGAGCCAGCAGGGCTCACCATTGGACGGCTCTTCTGGAGGGATGGGAAGTCAGTCTCTGGAGCCGGGGCGACTCCCAACAGGCACCATATGTGTAGAGTGGGGTCATGGTGTCTTTAGCTATCTTCTGTCACCTCGCTCCACTGTCCACCCCTAGAGCTATGCCCAGCATCTCACCACATGGGTGACATCGGCTGGAACACCAAGCGTCTTCTGACAGATGAAGGGAGTTCAGGTGTCCGGTTCCTGTCACACGCCCTCATTGACCGGACTTGAGGGACACCTTGCACGCACCCTTTTCAGTCTCATCTGAGGTTCACTTGGGACGAGCTCCTGCCCCAGCTGCCCCCAGTGCTCTCCAGTGGGGGGCGGGCTCCTAAGCCCACACCTGTCCCAGCGCATGCTGGCTGCTGGCTGCTGTCCCCACGCTGTGGGGGGTCTTGGGCAGCAGTGTCATCGGCAGCACCACGGAGGAGACGCCTGGCTGCAGCCCCAGGCTGGGGAGAGCGGGCGGGCTGGCCGGGCAGGGAGCGGCGGGGAGCAGGAGCCGGCGGCTGCAGCCTTCACCCAGGCCACAGAGGGTCACGGGCTTCATTCCAGGGGCCGCGGGGTTGGTGCTGCGATCTGGAGAAGGCACAAAGAGGGGACTGTGCCCCTGCTGCCTGCCCACTTCTCCCTCAGGATGTGCTGGACGCCCCTGTCTGCCCCAGGGCAGCCAGGGCCCTTGCCCTCTGCTTCCAGTTGGGCCCCACCAAGTGGGCACTGCCAAGGTCAGAGCAGGAGAAGGGCACCCCCCCAGCTCCAGCACGATGGCCGGCCTGGGCCCGGCCTCCTGCCGACTGAGGGCAGTGGTGGTCAGCTGGCTCCTCAGGGGCGGCCTCCCCCCTGCCCGGGGGTGTGGCCCCACTGCACCAGCCCGAGGGCCTCTCTCCGTTGCTTTCAGTCCTGGCCAAGCTTCTGAAGGTGGCCGCTTTGTCTTCTCTAGGGCAGTATAGCCGTGGTTGCCCTCCGGCTCCTCCTCCCGCCACATGAACAGGGAACCAGCCGCTGGACGTGTCCCGCCTGGTAAACGTCCCTCCTGCCCCTCTGTGGAGTCTACTCCACTGCCATGCCTGGCTCGGCCTTCGTGGTGTAAGAGCCTCCAAACTGGTCCTCAGCCACCAAACTGCATTCAATTCACTCTCTGTCCAGGGTATTTGTAGATGAAAAAACGTGGGCAGGGGGATCTGTTCACAGCCCTCATCTCTGACAGGAGGGGGTCCGACTGGGGTGAGCTCAGCCTGGCGGAGGGAGGGCGTCTGCTGTTGGGAGGACCCAGGTGTTTGTGGCTGTGAGGAGCTGACAGACCCTGCAGTCCCCGCAGTGAGCCGGGTCCTCGGGGTAGTTGGTGCCGAGGAGTGAGTTGTAAGAGGCCTCTCCAGTGTCGTCTTGAAGTGTGCGACTGCCTGTTGGCGGTCATGAAGTCCTTCTCTCACATAGACCCCAGACCACCCTGTGCTTTACAGAACCTAATTAGCCTCAAGCCGAGAAATACTACTGCGAAAATGAGTTTGGTGAAGTTCTCTAGATTTTAAAAACCTGTACTGCATATAGAATAATTTTAAAAGTGGATGCATGACTTAAAATATTTTGTATGTCAGCTGTTGGACCCTAGAATTTTCAAAATGTCACTTTCACTCAAGACGAGATGAGGTAACTTTGATTTCCTTGCTTACAATCTCAGACAAAGGGTCACTTTTTCCGACACTTTCTTCCAAAACAATAGCAATAGTATCCATTTTGCAAGGGTTGTTGTTACCATTATCAATTCATTAAGCCCCTTTCCGTCTGTCCCTCCATCCATCCACTTATCCATCCATCCATCCGTCATCCACTGACCCATCCATCCATCCTTCCATCCATCCATCCATCTACTTATCCATCCATGTATCTACTATCCATCCATTCAGCCATCCATCCACCTGTCCAAACTCAATCTTGTGCCAAGCAGGTTGGATTTAAGGCTCCTCGGAGCCCAGAGACATGGCACACTGTGTGATGCCACTTACTGAGGTCCCTAGAGTGGCCAAATTCAGAGTCCAAGGCAGGAGGGTGGGGCCAGGGCTGTGGGAGGGCCTGGAAGGTAGTGTTTCCTGGGTCAGAGCTCAGTGGGGGACAGGGACAGTCCTGGAGATAAGCCGTGTGACGGCTGCAGGGCAGCGTCACAGAGCTAACCCATGGACATCTGAGTGTGGAGACCTGGAGTCCTGGCCTGCCCGAGGTGGCCTGGGACAGATGGCTGCCGGCACAGAGGCTGCATGTTCCAGTCCCTTAAACATCTCTCCTCTGCAATTGCCCTGCGGCAGCTCCTGCCTACCCAGGTGCGTGCCCAGCTGGCCACGCCTTCCCTGCCCACCAGCTCCACAGGCTCCTCGCGGTGGCCCAGGGGACCCGCTGGGAGGGAGATCGGAGATGTGGAGGGTGGTGCTGTCTGTGCACAGGCTGGGGGAGGAGAAGGCAGCTGGGTACAGCGCTCTGGGCAGAGGGCACGGTGTCCATGAGGGAGCTTTGGTGGCCAGGCCTGCAGGATGGCAGGAAAGGTGTCCTGGGGATGGGTTGGGACACGAAGCTGGGGTGGGCGGGCACCAATAAGAGCTGGCAGCACCCTCCCCTGCTCTTGGGAGCACGTCCCTCTGCTTGGTGCCCAGTTGTGCTCAGGAAGTTCTCCTCAGCCCTGATGCCCGGGGCCCTAGGAGCCACCCACGTGGCCGTGTCTGAATTCAAAGCCTCTCATTCAGGTTCCTTCTGAAAGTCACGGAGTTAAAGGTCCAGTAACAGGTGTCTCCTGGGGAAGGTCCTGAAGGTCTTCACCCCAGTGCATTCGCAGGTCAGGGGGTGTGGGGGGCCATCTCTCTGGCCTTGGCTTGCTGTGGCCTGGACGGTCCCAGGCTCCTGAGGGGCTGTCAGTACTCACAGGATGTCAGACGTGGCTTTTCTGCCATGCCCACCGTGGCCCTGGCGCTGGACGAGGTCGCAGGCCGCCCCAGTGCAGTGCTCAGAGGCTGCCCCTCCCACCTGCCCCTCTTTGATGTCAGCCGAGGGCCTCTGGCCTTAGATCGCTGCCCCGACTCCCGCTTCCTGCTCTCCATGGTCTGGCTGAACAGAGGATGGTGGTGAGCTGCTCCTGACCACCCCTGCCTGGCCTCTCCTCTTGGCCTCTCCTTGATAAGGCCAGGCCATCAAAAGCTGCAGGGACAGCGTCAGCACCGGGGCCTCCCGGGAGCCGGCCGACTCAGGCACACGGGAGCGGCTGGGATCTGGCGGCACAGCTGGGCTCTCTGGACCTGCTGGAGGGGAGGTTCCCAGGAGGAAGATGACCCACAGGTACCACTGGCTACTGGGAGCAGCAGGGGGGCACAGGGCTGGGGCCCAGAGGGGTCCCGTGCTGAGGTGGCAGAGAGACTGCAGGACACACAGGCCGCCAAGAGATGAGGCTGAGAGGGACAAAGGGACCCGGGACCCCCTGGCAAAGCCCTGCCCACGACGGCGCTGGTGGCTGTCTTTCCTTGGCCCGGGCGGAAGGACGGGAGCCAGCGAGTGGGGACCGGGAGCTTCTTGCTGCTCCCACCCCCATGAGCTCAATTTTTGCTAATTTTGGAAATTCCCAAAAGAGAGAGCTGTTTTGTCAAGACATTAAACAGGGCGACCGACTGTTCAGAGCGGCAGGGAAGCCGCTATTGGGTGCCGCACCCGAGGTGCCCGTTAATCTGACTTAGTGAGATGAGGAGGCTGGCGTATCCCCTGTGTCCCCTCCCAGCCAGGGCCCCACAGGCCTCTCCTGGAGACAGGGTGCTAATGCGAGGAACAGCCGGCTGTGAAGCTTTGTTTCCTCTCCCCCCACCCCGCCAATTAACACCAGGAGGAATTAGATCCAGGTGCAGCCTCACCGACAGCTGCCAATCACAGTCTGTGTCCCCAGGGGCAGGGATCTTGGGAGGGTGGTTTCAGAGGGCACAAAGTGCCAGGCGACTCACTAATCCAACTGCCTGACATCTGTGCTGGAGAGGGGCAATGGTGGGCCTGGGCCTGCCCCCTGCCTGGGTGACCACGGGGACACTGCACCCAAGGGAGGCCCGGGAGCTGCTGCTGGGATGGTAAGGACCCTGCTCCCTCCAGAGCCCGAGTGGCTCTGTCTTCCTGTCACTCAGATCTGGGCTCAGGTGCTGCCTCCTTCGGGCCTCCCTGACCCCACATCTAGATGTGGTCTCACCAGGTGGGTGGCCTCCCCCGCCCTGCGTCTGCCCCTGCCACCACCCACACGCACTCTGTCCACCCCTTGGTCTCCGGTCTCTCCATCAGGCAGCCCATGGGGAGGGTGGGGATTCCTGGGGTTCTGAACCTCTAGGGGGCACCTGGCACCGCCCGGCACCCACAGGAGCTCAGGCAGCACCTACCAAGTGGGTGCTACCAACCACACGGGTGCTGCCACAGCCTGGCCGTGTTAGGAGATTTCAGAGCTGCACACAGGGGTGTCTGTCGGGCTGTGTGCCTCCCTGCTTGCTCACTTACCCCTCACAACAGGTCTCTGAAGAAAGTATCCTAAATCACCTTTCACAGATGAGAAAACAATGGCTCAGAGAGGTTATGGTACTTGTCAGGTCACACAGCTAGGGAGTTGAGCTGGAGGCCCAGGCTTCCTGTGGTGGCTCACCTCCTCCTGTCCTGGCAAGAGCTGCCCTGGTCAGGTGATTCAAGGGACAGCCTGGTGTCCAGTGCAGCCCCGCTGGCCTGGTGGGGCCAGGTGACTGGGTCCTGGCTGCCATAGCGACCCGTCCTGGGAAGGCCCACTGCCTCACCTGCCTCATGACCACCTGGAGACGTGTGGGCGTGCGTTGGGCGGATTCCGTCTCTGTAACAACCACACGTGTACAGCTGCGTGCCAGCCCACGTGACACCCGTGTACACAGCATGCACAGCAGCACCTGCGTCCACACCCCTCCTGTAAACGCGCAGCACGGGGCGCCCCCGCCCCAGCTCACTGAAGAGAGCCTCAACCCCTTCCTCTGTGAAAAGGGGAGACATGAGGGCTGCTGGGCCGACAACTCAGTGGCCCAAATGCCAGGGAAGGTGGGATGCTGGTGGCCCGTGTGGCCACGTTGAAAGGCCTCAACTTTCAAAGCATTTTCAACTTGTTGAATTCATTGTGCAACTTCTTAAGGCCACTGCCACTTCTTAGGACCAATATGTGACTGTCCATGTCCAGCAGGCTCCATCTGCCAGATGTCCCCAAGGTCCAGCCTCGTAACGGGAATCAGCGTCTCACTCTACGGCTGACAAACACTCGTGGGGATGGACCAGCTCGCGGGTGGCATGGGTCACTTTTGGCTGCTGTGTCCCATGCTGCTGTGAGCCGTGTTGGTTTGTCTCTGCCGGGGGGACACCTGGGCGAGGAGACCCTTCTGAAGGGGCTAAGTGGCGAGCTTTTTGACTGTCTCCCCTTTTGTGTCACTCATTCTCCTGTTGCTCATGCACTCCTGTGACCTTCCCTAGAGAGACTGTCACCTGCCAGAGCAGCATGGTGCAGAGGACCAGCCGTGTCCAGGCATGCTGTGGGGAGGGGCTGGTCTCCAGGGATGGCCTTGCTTCTTAGGGAGGACACTGTGAAGGACGGGGCAGTGGGCACACCTGGGCGGGTTCACGTAGGGCCTTTCTGTTGGACTCCTTGGGTGCAGACCCCAGGCTCTGGTCCCACAGAAACTCGCACAGGCCCACCCAGGCACTGTCACAAAACCAGGCTCGTGACATCTAGAAGTGGAGGAAGGGCCTCTCCTTCCCGCCCCTCCCCACCCTGGTCTCCCACCCCCGCCACTGGGAACTGTGAGTGGGGGTCCGGTGCTCGCCCAGTGCCCTGGGATGTGGGGTCACCTGGTCAGGGCTGGCCTGAGCAGTCTTGGGCTCAATTCCATCTACATTCAGGTATTTCCGACTCGCATGGAAACAGGCTCCTCTTCCCTCCGCACCCTCCCCTCCCTGTGGTCTTAATGCTCTTATTTGAGTGACCTCCTGTGATTCAGGCTGTGGTCGGACTTCTCACACCCTGGCATGTGTAGGTGTCAGAAGGTCTGGCAGCCAGCCAGGTCCCTCCCTCTACTAGACCATCACAGTGACCCCAAGATGGCAGACCCTGTGGGCTAGTCACTGAAGCTCTCCCTCCAAGCTTGCGGGTCAGTGCATTGAGCAGAATAAGGAGGCCTTCTCACAAGGTCCTCGTGAGGATTAAGATGCCGTGTGCATGATGTTCTTGCCGCCGGACAGGCCCTTGGCACCTGCTCAACAAGCGGCATTAGTATTCTCACAATTGTCATCTAAGTGCAGGATTTGGTTCCTCACACCTCACCTCTTGAGTCAGTCAAGCCTGTGGTTGGCTCATAAACGAGAGTGTCCCTCCCTATTGCAACACAGAGGCCCAGCTCTTGAGTCATCCTAGACCGGCCAGAGCCGGCTCTCCAGGTCCAGGTGGGCCAGCCAGGTGCAGCGCCCCCTAGTGGAGGGAACAGGCTCCTGAGCTCAGGTGTGCAAGGAGACAGGTGAGCCACAGGTGAGTTTCTTCTGAAACACAGCCAGATGAGAAAAGTGGTCAGCATCACGGGCAATGTGTGCTGGGGGTCTGCACCTGCCCGCCCTTCGCCCGCCCTGTGCTATGAACCTGTGGTCACTCCCAGAGAACGAGGGAGGGACGTGGCTGCTGGTAGGTGCGGGAGGTTTCTTCTGAGCCATTGAGAGTGTTCTAAGATGAACTATGCTGGTGGCCGCCCAGCTTTCAGAACACGCTGTGGAGCTGGGTGCTAGGTGCGTGACCCCCAGGGGCACCGCCTTCCAAAGCGCTCCTCTCCAAGTTGAGGACAGAGAGGAGACGGCTCAGAACGAGGGCCTGACGGCTAGACATCAGGCAAGACTGCGCTGAGCCAGGACCCCCATTCCTGATGGGCAGCGGCTATTGCTCTCTGTGCTCCCCCGTGGCCAGACCTCTGCTTCCTGGTGTTGGAGTCCCCTGGACGCCCAGAGCACCCTCCAGGAAGAAGGACGTCCCTGCCTCCCTCACCTGTCCCACCCAGCGAGAGCCAGAGTGTGGGCCACTGACAGTCAGGTGGTCAGCTCTGGAGGAAAAGGAGGAGAGGTGAGCCTTGCTGGGGCAGAGCCCGAGGCCACCCGCACCTCGAAGGCCGTGTCAGGCAGGTCGGGCAATAGCAGGAGCCAAGTTCTGGCTGGGAGAGGGGATTTGAGCAGACGGCCTCGGGTGGGCCTGAGGAGGGGCCGACAGGACACCGGGGGCCAAGCTGCAGCTGCTCCGATTCTCTTTGCTTTTGTTTTCCATTTTGACTTTAATTTTATTTTTGATTGTCACACACATCCGTGAGGAACCGTGTGATGTTTCGGTGCACCGCACACTGAGCAAGAGTGGGAGGTCCTTACCAGAGGCCAGGAGGCCCAGGGCAGAGGATCCTATCCGTCACTGGGGACAGAGGGCTGCACCCAGGGAGATGCGGCCGGTGCTCTGTTGCACAGTAGGGTGACTGTAGCCAGTAATGATGCTCTGAATGTTTGCAATCAGCTGAAAGAAAGGCTTCTGCATGTCCCACCATCAAGACACAAACCACCGTGAGCTCTAAGTGGCAGAGCGGTAGATGGTGTGGATAGCATCGCTCCTGTCATTAGAATGCCCCAGACTCCCGTGGGGACTCCCTTGATCCATTGATCCAGAGCCTCGCTACCCAGCACACGGCCTGCAGACCTCCCTGGAGCTGGATACTTTGCTTAGGTTTTGTAAGTTGCTATCTAACCTTCCATAGAAGGCAGCGAGTACCCCCGGAGGTATCTTGAGTCCATGTAACTACTCTACAGTTTTCCCCCTGATGTTCCAGAGATGGAGCCCCTGGGTGCGTCTCCTCCAGGGCTGGCTTGGGCACTCTGGGAACCTACCCTGGCTGGCCTTGGCATGTGCAGACCCAGTGGGGCTGGGTGGACACAGGCAAGGACCCTGGGAATTTCAGGCAGGCAGGGGCTTTGGCTCTTTGCTGGTCCTTCCCACTCTGACAGGAGAAAGTGGCTTCTAGAGGTGGGACCTTCCTAGGGCAGCAGGTGGCCAGGTCCAGATGGCCGGTGACTCCACCTGCTGGTCCCTGGGCTGACATGGGATCCTCCCAGGGCAGTGAGAGAGGACACACACTCGCCCACCAGGGAGTGGGTGAGATGGAGGCCCTGTGCCCACCGTAGGGGCCCGGTCTTTGCCTCCTGGCCATGGCCCTCTCTGCTCCCTTGTTATTGTCAAGGAAAGACCTCTGAGTCGCCCTCTTTCTCTCTACCTGTCTTCTGCATGATCTTACCTACTCTATTTCTACCGTGCTGCTATACAGGTACCTACCTGCCCATCTCTGAATTTTCTTGTCTTTCAAAGTTAATTGCTGAATGGAAATAAGGTGAAAAGAAATGGGTCAAGTGCACTTTCCACCCCTTAGTAATAGCTGTTATAAGTCTCACTGCAGAAGGGGCTGTTCGTAGGAGGGACAGGAAACACAAAGCAGTCAGCCACTTTGGGAAGCTCTGCCTGGCCCGAGGAGGGTCCCTCTCTAGAGGCTTTAAGTGTCCTGCTGTCCTGGACACCAAGTCCCCCCTCTGAGCCTCGCTCTCCCCTTCTGAGCATGGGGTGTGGCAGTTCTGTCCTCCGGATGTAGCGTACCTGCCGCGGGGTGCCCATGGCGGGGTGGGAGCAGGGCGGGTGCCATCACCGTGCCCCGCATTTCCTTCACTGTCCCTGTGACGGGGCATGGCTGTCCCCTCCCGTCTCATAAGAAGTGGCCGTGGCCTCTTTGAGGGTCAGTGAGAAGGAGCCTGCTGCACACAGACCCCCAGGCCTCTTCTACACTCACCCTCCCTGGCCTCCACCACGGCTGTCTGGAAACCGGGGGAGAAAGAAGCTGCGTCCTGCACACAGAGACGGCCTCCCCAGGACCGCATCTGCGCTCGGAGCCGCCAGCTCCCTGGGCCTGGGCTGCTGGGCCACTTGACACTGTGGCTTTTCCTGGCAGGGGTAGGGGGCAGATGCTGCCAGTGGGCATTCTGCTGGGTCACAGGGTGAGATCTGCGCTGGTGAATTCCAAGGTCACCTGTGGTCTGAAAGCGGCCTGTTTCCACTGGGGACACGGATCAAGGCATCAGCCACCAAGCCTCCAGGACGCACCCCAGCTCCGGGCACCGCTCTCCCTGTGCAGACTCGAGAGCGAGGCCACGCATGCGTCTACCTGGGCGCTCGCAGGGAGAGTGGCGTGAGCATACAGACACGCAGGTACCAGAGCCTCCCCTCTCAACCCTTGTTTCTCACGGTTGAGAAATGAGTGGACGAATGAGAAATTCAAAATGTGTCTGTGAACTTCAAGTCGAGTGCCGTGGGACGCGCAGCTCTGGGGACGATGGGGTGGTCTGGGCACAGACTTGTGCTCCAGCCCTCTGCCTGCCGCTGCCAGAGCTGTTGGCTGGGGCTCCGGAGGTGGATGGTGGCCTCAGCCCCTGCAGCTGGGGCCTGGGCACTCAGGCTGCTGCCCCACGGCAGGGTGGAGTGTCACCGTTCACAGTGGCTGTGGCTCGTTCCACTGAGAAGAGAGTCGGGTGGAGAGAGGAGAGATGGAGGGGAGGAGGCCCCACCATGCTTCCCCCGGGGAGTGGAACGGATGTGTCCTCTTCCAAGGCCAGCACGGGGTGCGGTGACGGGAGAGACACAGGTCCCAGCCTGGAGGACAGGCAGGCAGGGGCCGGTGGGGGGCAGAGGGAGAGTGGGCGGAGCCGGGCTGAAGGGCGCTGGGCGTGTGAGCAGGAAGTGAGACACAGGTGACTCAGGCTTAGACACTGTCTTCACCACTGGGCGGAAACACTTGTCTCTGGAAACAATACTTTGAAGCAAAATAGGAAAAAGAACAGCATGACCCAGCGTAGGGAGGTGAGCGCACCCTTCAGTGCTGGGCTACGGACGGCGGGACAGGGAGACAGGAGGCTGGGAGCCCCAGGGCCTCGGTGCCTCCCCCAGGGCACCTGGATTTGGGTCAGAGGACAGCACAGTCTGCGGGGGCCCGATGGGGAGCTCCCAAGGGTACCCAGGCAGGGGAGTCGTGCCAGGAGTGGGGTCGTGAGGATGGCGGCGAGGCCCGGGCCCATGAGACCTCGAGGAGTGTGACTGACAGGGCTGGGCTGACTGGACGTGGGGGTGGAGGGAGGGATGAGTCAGCAGTGACTCCTGCATCTGCCAGGAGGAGGGTGCAGCTGTGCCGTGGGGACCCAGGCAAAGACGTCAAGCTGGCCAGGACTCAGGAGAGAGCAGCAGGCTGGCGGAGGAGGGGCGGACATGGTGGGTGCAGATTCCCAGGGAAGAGGGAGCATCAGGAGTCCCAGGGCCCTGTGAGGTGCAGAGCGCATTCCTTGCACAAAAGCTCCTCAGATGGTGCCCTGGGCTACAGGTCTGGAGGGCTCAGCCAGATCCTCATGTGACCCCAGTCAATGCTCCATGAAGCGCCCACTGTTTGCAAAACCCACTCCCCAGCACCTTGTGGGCCACAAGGATGCATAAAACACAGACCTGCTTTCCCAGGAGGCTCCGTCACTCAATGTTGGACAAGTTACAACTTCTCTTCTCGAGTGTGTCACCCGAGATTCTTTCTAGAACATTATGTGCCCCTCAAAAATGGGTGTGTGAGCAGCAGGGCCTGTAGTTTCTGAGTATAACTGATCTCAGGACCAGTTCAAGAAGAGGATCTCACTGACACTACAGGCACAGGTGATCCTTACCTACAGGGGGCAGTTCTGCATGAGCAGCCAGGGGGAACTTCTGCTAACAGGGTGCATCAGTTTCCTGTTGCAGCTGTAACAACTGCTAAAAATTTGTGGCTATAAATAACACCAGTTCATCTTCTTGCACTCTTATGGGGCTGAAGTCAGGGTGCTGGAGACCCTGGTTCTTTTGGTAGGCTCCAGGGGACATCATCTTTCCCCTTCCAGCTTTCAGAGACTGTGTCCTTTGGCTTTGGGCCATGCCCCTTCTGCCATTGCACCACCTTCTTTCCTGTGTGACCTCCCCAAGTTATAAAGACCCGTCTGACAACAGGAGGACCCGGATAACTTCCACATCACAAGGTCACATGGTCAAACCTGTGAAGTCCCTGTGGCCATGTGAGGTGACACATGCAAGGGTTCTGGGACCCAGGACATGGACATTTTTTTTGGCGGGGAGGGCATTGTTCTGCCATCTCCTTCAGAGAGGGACGATGTGTCTCCAGGCAACCCCACATGGAGGACGCTGACTCTGGCCAGCCATGCTCCCTGTGAGCTGGCCGGCCCTGGCTGAGCTGGCTCTGCTGTCAATGTGCAGCCGAGGGCAGCTCTGCGGCCCCACAGGGCCGCTGTCATCCTTCGTGGAGAGGAAGGAGATGTCCTCAGTTCCCACGGGGTGCCCTGAGCTCTCGGGCAGCCTGTTCTGGAAGGCTCCAGGGGGGGGTCCTCGAATAGTGCCAAGAAAGCCCAGGCTCCTCTGCCAACCGTCTGGGGCAGCCGGGGGCCACCTTTCCAGCACGGTGCTGATGGTGCTGGCTGGGCGGCACTTCTAGGGTGCAGCTCCTGGGGCATTTCCCTGTGAGCGGAGCCTGCTGAACAAGCGCTCCCCGGGCAGACGGAGCATCCGTGCTTCTCCCCAAGCCTAGGACCAAGATCGCAGCATCTTTTCCTGAATCTCAGCCTCCTACAAAGTTTGGAGCCCCGCGCAGGGATGGCCTGCCAAGAGAGGCCAGTGCTGGCCCAGCAGGAGCAGAGCCCACAGGGAGAGGCAGACCGGCCGGTCCTCGGTCCCTCTGCCTGGTGTTCGAGTCCTGCTGGTGTGTGACAAAACCCCACAGTGCACACCAAC
The DNA here is from genome assembly GCF_021218885.2 of Marmota monax. Classification (NCBI taxonomy): domain Eukaryota; kingdom Metazoa; phylum Chordata; class Mammalia; order Rodentia; family Sciuridae; genus Marmota; species Marmota monax. The sequence goes on from NW_026695224.1 coordinate 34,411,755, forward strand.
TCCACCACACCCCGGTGAGGGCCACCGGGCTGTGGTAGCCCCTCTGCAGGCCTGCGCTGCCCTAGCTACTGTGGCCTCCGGGGTGTCCCCACTCAGCATTTCCAGCAACTCAACTCACTGCGGGCTCTGTTTATTGTTATAGAGAAGCCATTTTCAAGGGAGCTGAAATAGTTGTTAAAATTAAGGTAAAGAATGTCCACTCCATCCGGACCCCTTCGTCTGCCGCGGCAAAGGCCCCACCCTCCTGCAGGTCACAGCTCTGGTGGGAGATAAGGCCAGCCGCCCCATGACAGGGACACAGGGGGCCAGGAGTGTGCCCGTGGCTCAGGGGCGCTCACAGCTCTCCTGGGCGAGAGGCACCTGCTGGCTACAGGGACACAGGCTACTTGGGAGGGTTGAAGAAACCCAGTCCAGTGAACCCGACAGATGATTAGAAGAGAGAAAGAGCCACAGAGCCCACGGGCGTCTCAGGGCCACTAGGGGTCGAGTCCACCAGGTAATGAGCTGAAGAAAACCTTCCACTCCCGCTGACGGCCCTTGGCATCTGGGGTCTGCCTTGCGTCACCGTGACAACCTTAAATACCTGCCGGCAGAGCCCCGGGGGACGGGAGAGGCGGCCTCCACACAGAGCTGCGCTGTTCCTTCTCCGGAGAACTCCTGCTCCGGGGGCACTTGTTTCCCGTGGACGCCCCCACGCCTCTTAAATATAAACGGGCACCCGTGCAGGGAGTGCTGGCCTCCAAGCCGTGAAACTGCTGCTCACTGCAGCTGAAGAGCGCTGGAGCCTGGGGCCCTGCAGGCTGGGGCAGCTGTGGACTGGGCTTCTGCAGAAGCCCGTGCTCTCCACCTGGTCCACACAGGACTGAGGCGGCTGCGGAAAGGGGAGCAGAATGGTCCACTGTTTCAAAACTTCGTGTGCCTGGACTTGGTTCCAAGCAGGTCTGGATCTGGTTCAGCACCAGCTCAGGGCGGGGAGGGCAGGTTACCCCCAGCACAGACTTTTTAGGTCATTTGTGGTTTCCGGTGCAGGGAAGAACCCGGCCCTTGGAGTCTGGCTTCAAAGCCCAGCTCTGCCATTTGGGAGGTGGGCCGTGGTGGACAGACCCTCCCCGTCTGGCTCTCCTGTCCATCTTTGAGAACGTCTTCCTTCATAGAGATGTAGGAAGGCTGAGAGGCAACAGGAAGGCACCCTGACTACTCGAGGGGACACCGGAGGTGATGGCAGAGCAGAGCGAGGTGCTGGAACATTGGGCCCTCGGCTGTGCCGGGGCCTGAAGCCTGCTGGGCTGCTCACTTGCTATCCAGGAGCCTCGGCCACACGCTGACCCTCGATCCATCTCAGAATCTGCCTCTGAAGAGAGGCGCATGTGAGGCACCGCAAAGCGTTCAGTCCCAGGAGCAATCTGGCCACGACTCGACTCCTTAAGGCCACCGGCCCAAGTTAGAAGCCAGGCCACTGAGAAAAGCCGGGTGGCAGGAGGCGCCTCCCTGGCCTGGGAGCTGTGGCTGCACCGAAGCCGTCAGTGGGAGCTGCAGGGACGTCCCCTTCAGGGAGGCTGGGAGGGCCCAGTGGCGCGTGGTGGGCCATCCCACGGCTCCTAGAGTCTCAGAACCCGCGGGGCAGCTTTGTGAGACCCTGTGGTCCTTCTGACAGCCACGGACGGAACCCGGAGGCGCCGAGTGGGGTCTTGCCACAGAGCAAGGTGCTGACGCAGGGAGTTCAGCTTTTAAAGTGATCAGTGGAAGCCTCCACCCTGAAGCTGATCTAGAATGAGAGGAGGCTGAAGAGCCCAGGGCCTCCCTCCCTCCCTCCCTCCCCTCCTCCCTCACTCTCCTCCCCCTCCCTCTCCTCCCTCCCTCCCCTCCCCCTCCTCCCAGGGGCTCAGTGACACTGCACCAGCTCCAGAGCCTTGGGGGGCCATTGGGTGTTGCCTTGCAGTGTCTCTGTGTGTGCACGGGTGTGCACTAGCATGTCTGGATGCTAAACACACACCAGAGTTCCGATTTCTGTTTGCACAAATGCGAGGCACTCTGCGTGGCCTGTGGCTGCGTCGCCAGCCCCGGCCTTTCCCTGTGAGCAGGTCACACTCCCCTTGCTCTCTGTGGCAGCTTCGATGGAGTCGCCTGGTTTGCAGGTGCCATTTCCAAGTGCTGCACAGCTAGGCGTCTGCCAGCCTGGGGCCAACCCTGGCAAGGCCATAAAGATGCCACAGCACCTTCATTTAGGTGGCTGCCTTGCTGTGGGGCAGGTGGGGGCACAGGCGCTGGCCGTGTGGGAGCCAGGAGACCAGGGCTGGAGCTGGCCGTCATGCTCAGCCACCTGGCCCTCGTGTGGGTCTGGGAAGGATGAGGGACCCAAGAATTCTGTGCACCCCCCTCTGAATACCGGGTCTCACAGGGGGGCTGGTGAGCCAAGCCACAGCAAATCCAGGGCAATTTAGGCGGTGGGTGGTCTCTGGTCATCAGGCAATTACCGGAGGCCGCCTCCCCCCGACCCGCATTTACTCAGCTGCTGCCCGAGCTCAGGCCCCAGGCTCCTCATCCGTCCTGACAGCTCTGGGGCCTTGGGGAGGAGCACCTGGGCCCCCAGGGCAGGGCCGGGGCTGCCCGCAGTCTTTCCTGGTGAAGGAGTGACCTTGGAGCAATGGCAGTTTCCCTGAGGGCAGAAGAGCACACTCTGGGCCTGGCTGGAGGGACCCCGGTTCACCCGGGGACAAAGGCCCCCCAACAAGCTCTCCAGCTTCCTCAAGCACGTGAGTCCCCTTGCTCCTGTCCCCGCCCTCCTCCTGTGTCGGGGTCAAGGTCTTTTTACCTTTGGGTTGTGGGGTGGGTGGGGGGCTGCTCCTCTGGAGCTCCTTATGTGTCTAGGGGTCTTGAGCCTTCCACAGTACTGAGCGGGGGTCCTTTCACCCCGCCACCGGGGAGAGGCGGGAGGGGGATAGTCTCCAGTGTGGGCGGGGGCTGTCTACGGGGGGTGCAGGGACACCATGGGCATATGCCACTGCCCTTCAGTGCTTGGTGGTGTCCTGCCAGGTCCCCAGGTGATAGGAGCAGCGTGGGGGATCTGAGAGACTAACCAGGACCCCGACCACCCGCCAGAGAGATTCCTGAACAGGGCTGCCAGACTTAATGAGGTAAGAACACAGGATGCCCAATTAAACTGAATTTCAGGCAAACAAGGTATTAGTTTCCCGCGTCTGCTGTAACGAGTCACCAAACTGGGGCTCAAAACAGCAGATTCTTTTCTTGCACTGTCTGGAGCCCAGAAGCCCCAAATCGGGTGTCTGCGGGGCCTGGCTCCTTCAGAAGGCCCTGGGCCCCTTCCCTCCTCTCCCATCCTTAGCTGGTGCAGGAATCACGCACTTCCCTGCCTCCGTCTCCACGTGGCTCCTCCTGTCTTTGGCATGTGCCGTTCTGAAAAGGACACCAGTCCCTGGATTTGGGGACCCCTACTCTAATACTCCTCATCGTAACTACAGACACCCACAAACACCCTATTTCCATATCAAGTCTCATCCCAAAGTTCTGGGTGGGCATGATTTTTTTTTGGTAAATATTAGTCAGCTCATAATAATAACTTTTTCTTAGTTTTATGATCATATACTAAAATAATTCTCTTTTCATCTGAAATTCAAATATTGCAAGAAATATACTGAAAACAATTCATTTTTAATTGAAATGCAAATATTGAAATCACCAGAGGCTGGGACCTATTACTGCTAAAAATGATTTGTCTGGCAGGGCTCCTCCCCAGGCCCAGGACTTCGGCACCCCACCTGCCGCTCCTCCGCCTCAGGCCACGTTCCCTCCAGACAGCCCAGGAGTGCCCACTGCCTGCTGCTCCCACTCTGGTCCTGCAGGGTGCACAGCCTCAGATTTTGGAAAGTGACTAATGCTGAAGGGGAAGGAAGTGCCTCAGGGAGGTGACGCAGGATTCCCCGGGGGCTCTCCTGTCAGCAAGGCGTCCGAGACTGTCCTGGGGCAGCACGGGCAGCACAGGCAGCCATGACCTGCTGGCACCACCGAGAAGCACTCACCAGGCAGTGCTGTCCACTGCGGGCCTCGAGCAGACACAGACGCCCAGGCCTGCTCTGATCCTTGAGGATCCACGCGGGCCACATCGCAGGCCGTGGGGGACGGGGCACAGCAGGTGCACCCAGCCAGGCAGAGCCCCAGTCAGCCACCGCCACACCCACTTCTCACCCGGCAGTGCTGCGGTATCCCTGTCCACACTGAGCGCACTCCGAGGCCAGAGCATCCTCAAGTTCACGTGGAGCTGGGCTCAGCCCTCGACCTTGCCTTTTCATCACACCGGAGGTGCCGGGCGAGAGTTGGGGTCACCTGGAGCAACAGGCCAACAGAGCGCACCCACAGCTGCGGGTCCTGAGGCTGGCGCACACCACCAGAGGCTGGATAGCCCCACAGTGGCCGCCTGCAGGCTGCAGAGCTGGGAAACCTGTAGCTGAGAGACACTGACCCACGGGCCAGTCATCCCTGGAAACCCCCCCAGGCACACCAGATGTGTGTGCCAGCTTGCTGGGCACCTCCTGAAGCAGGCAAGTTGACAGCTGAGAGCCACCGTCACCTGCTCTGAGATGCTCCTGAGTCACTTCTCGCCACCATGGCGGGAGGAAGCGGATCCCCACGTGCCTGGGAGGACCCAGAGCCCGGGCGGTGAGCAGGGACCCAGAAGCCTGGGAGACCCAGCCTGGGGCCTTGCAATCATCTCCATGGTGCCTTCTGGAAGTTGGCGCTGGGCTCTGAGACACTATGGACCCGGGGTCAGCAGCAGCTGCTCCCTGTGCTGCCACCGTCCATGTGCCCTCCCTGCAGATGCATGGAGGAGGCGGGTGGTCAGCCATGCTCTCGGGATGCCAGTCTTCAAACACTCTGGGTCAACAGGCAGATTGAGCCTCCCACGCCCCACCATAGCCCAGCATCTGCAACGCAGCCCGGCTGGAACCGGCTGAGTCCTCCCCTGGAAGGCTGCGGAGGTATGGAAGCCAGGAGACTGCCCACCCGACACCCCTGGCCTCTGAGACTGAGATTCGCTTGCAACTCCTCCAGTGCTCCAGTCACTCGGGCTGGAAGTATGGCCTCAGAAGAATGTTCCCACAGGGGACTCGTGCCCGAATGCCCACTGCCCTCTGGGAAACGTAAGACTTCAAATACGGTTTGACTCTTGGTGAAGATAGAGCGTTCGTGCCCGTGGACAGACCGAGGCTGTGCGTGTGCCATAGGTCGTGGGCCATGGGCCTTGTGGAAGGAGGCATCCAGGAAGCCTGCAGCCCTCTGCTCTTTGGGGACCCCTCTGGAGCCATGCAAGTGTCTGCTCTCGTCCTCACGCCGCTCTTGACCTGAGTCAAAGCCCGTGCACAGCAACAGTTTTCACGCCTGATCTCTATAAATGCTTCCTTCGAGGTCTGCAGGTGAGGGTCCTCCCCAGGAGAGCGGTTCTTCGACCCAGGGAAGGGGAGGCCCTGAATACCCAAAGTGAAAAGTGGGATATCAGGAGGCCCAGAAGAGGGCAGCTCTACAGCCAGGGAGACAGGCGCTGCTGCTGGGCCTCTGAGTCCAGGCACCGCCTTGGCTTCCTCGCAATTCCCTTCTCTGTCCAGGCTGAGGGGCTCCCAGCACCCCTCCTGGGTTCAGAGCATCCTTCAAGACAGCTGGCCCCCGCCCTGGCTCTCAGGGTCTCAGCCCCTCCCTGCCCCTCCCCAACCCTGGAATGCCCACTGGGAATGTTGCCACCACACTGCGCTGCTCCCTGCGAGGCTCCTGCTCATGCACAGCTGTGGTTCCAGGTGTCCCCCAACCTGGCCCTGAATGGTAGCTCCTGGACAGTGGCTGACCGGGCAGCTCACCAGAGCTTTCCAGAGCCTGCAGTGGAGTGGCAGCCAGTTCTCCATCAGCTTCGTTATTTAGCCATCTGCATTTTGAAGGATCCCAGAGGTTGATTAAGAGTGGGGGTCTCCTGGGAGCCCCGGGTCCGGGACATCAGGGAGGAGAACCTGCAGCCGAGCCTGGGGAGGGGGAGCAACCGGCCCGGCGCAGGTGAAGGACAGCGTGTCCATACCACACGCCGCCCGCCAGGGACAGCTGCTCACAGGGCACTGGCTGGCTAGTTGCTGCGCTGCCTCGGGGTTACTTGTCCTCAGAGAGTGGGCGGCTTCTCACATTTCTGGAGGCCAGAGTCTGAGATCCAGGTGGGCGGCTGGCTCCTCTCAGGGCCTCGCTCCTTGCTCTGTAGAGGCCACCTTCTCTCTGATCCTCCGGGGGTCAACCTGTGGTGTGTGCCCGAGTCCTCGCTGGTCACATTGGACCTCACTTAGCTTCAGCCAGCTCTTTTAAAGGACCATCTCCAAATACAGCCACATTTCGAGGTCCTGGTGAGGGCTTCACCACATGAATTCAGGGACGAGGTTCAGCCCATTGTGAACACCAAGCAGAATGTCACCCTCCATCCATGACGTGCAGGCCGCAGCCCAGCATCCAGCCCGGCTGGTCACCAAGGAGGGGGAGGCAGTGAACAGAGCCAGCAGACAGGTTGCGATGAGCGCCAGGGCCTCGGGCGGAACCTGGAGCAGCCGGTTGCCACTGTGGAAGCCGTGGCCCCTGGGGAGGCCTGACCCCAAGGTCGCATCTGGGCCGAGGCCAGAGAAAGGTGAGGCTGGCTGGGGTCACCTGGGGGAGCAGCCAGCTGGGGTGACAGTGAGTGGGGGTCATCAGTGGCATTGTGCCCTCCTGCTGGCACAGAAGGCCAGAGTGGCCGCCGTGGGGGACAGGAGGCAACGGAGGGGCATCCGCGAGGGCGCAGGGCTGCAGGTCTTGGAGGGACTGGGGATTTGACCTCAGCTACTGCTGTGAGAAGCCCCTCCCCTCGGCATTTGGCCCTAGGAAGCAGGTGGAAGATGTGAGCGCCCCTGCTCCGGTGGCTGGGGAAGCCTGGCGTGTGCCCCGGAGCCTCTGGATCTGTCAGCCAGCCCTGCAAGTGCAGCTCGGAAGGACGTGGGGCAGTAGCGACGCCCCAGCTGGTCTGCAGCAGGTGACCGATCCAGACGTGGCGCACTGACAAATCCAGTTCTTTATCCTTTGATGGCCACGAACTTCACCGTGTTGTAGCCAAAGCAGAACAGTCACCATAGCAAAGCCGTGCCTCAGAGCTGGGTGCAGTGGCCCACGCCTCTAATCCCAGTGGCTGGGGAGGCTGGGGCAGGAGGATGGAGTTCAAAGCCAGCCTCAGCAACAGCGAGGTGCTAAGAACTCAGTGAGACCATCTCTAAATAAAACACAAAACAGGGCTGGGATGAGGCCCAGTGGACGAGGGCCCCTGAGTCCAATACCCAGTGCCCCTTCCCCTGAAAAAAATCCCCAAACAAAACTGTGCCCTGGCCTGGGCTGTCAGGTGTCCTCTGCAGGGTCTGCTGGAAGGGCTCTGGCAGCCGCAGTGGTGCCCAGCTGCTGCGGAGCCCTGCCTGGTGCAGGAGTTTAAAGAGGCAGAAGTTCACTCCTTAGAGCTCAGCTGACTCTGGTTCTGCCCTGGGCCTCAGGCCTGGGGTGGCCACTGCCTGGGGAGCCCCTCCCACTGGAGGCTGATGCCCACGTGCGGATGGTGCCAACGCCAGGGCTGCCCTCGCCGCCCTCTCTGCTGTGATTCATGGCCCGAGCCGCCAGGGCAGGGACGCGGAGCTGCTCCTGGTCCCAGCTCGCTGGCGGCAGCAGAATGGCCACGGGAAGTGGTCTGGGCGGCTTCCTGTGGTTCCCCTCTTCCTGGGGATGGGGGATCTATTTTTAGAAGTGGCCACTGCCGTGAAGGTCCAGTTGGCTGGGGGACGTGACAGGGACTTGTGGTAGCTATGGCAGGCTGCCCCCAGCTCCACACCAGGCTGCGGTTGGAGTGCAAGGCCACTGTGCCCCTCTGCAGGGGCGAGAGGGTTTGTCTAGTCCAGCTGATGCCCCAGCGATGACCATGAAAGTGTCCTTGTGTTGGAAACAGATGGCTGCTCCATGGGAGGCCACGTGGCTGTCACACATGATGTCCACCTGACCGCCGTGCCCCTCTGAGCAGGATCCCGCCTCCAGCACCTTGGGGATGACCTGACTTCAGACCCCCCCTTCCTGCCGGTGGCTTCTCATGTTGGGGTGCATTCCCCAGGAGCAGCCTCTGCACAGAGGTTCCAAGCCTGACTTATTTGGAGGTGGCCCCAACCAGGCAGGGCAGGAAAGCCACCGCAGTTGGTATGCCATGCCACCAGCTGTCAGGCTGGTGACCCCAGTTCCCCTCAGGGCTGGTGACCACAGCTCCCCTCAGCCACCTGGTGGCCGGGGCAGGGGTGAGGTGTGATGATGCTGAGCTCTGGGGCTCCGAGGGTGGTGCTGGGACCCAGCGGAAGGCAGGTTCCTGGGCGGGGAGCTGCTCTGCCCACCCTGTCCACTTCCAATGCTCCGGGAGCCTCGGCCTTCCCGTGTCACTTACCCCTCCTGCTTCATGGTTATGAAAAGACTGAACTGTTTAAACCTTGCCAAACTACAGTGCCATCCACACCCACAGTGACAGGGACACCAGCAGCCCTGGTACACTGTCCCAAAGGCTGCCCGAAAAGTGTGCAAGAACAGGGAAAGACCTTGAAGGGGGCAGTGGAGGAGAATCCACAGGGCAGGGAAATTGTGTCGGGTTTTGAAGGATGGATATGAGTGGGAGCGTCTGATGCGAAAAGCGTGACGTGGCTATGCTTACCCGGGACAGCATTCAGTGAGCACCTACTTTATGCAGTGGTTTACTTCACATCAGTTGGGCCTTTGGACGGCTCATGTTAGCTGAGCACGAGGAGGCGCCAGTTGCTTTACCTTGCTGGTCTCCCTTCTCCGAGGCAGAGGCTTTGGGCTCCGTGGCCCCGTGAGGCAATGCTGGGATTCCAAGCCAAGAGGCAGGTCTGGGGCCCGAGCTCCTGAGGTCTGCTCCGCAGTCTGTGCCTGGCCTGCAGATGACAGCCACTGAGCCCCCACCTGGGCCCCCAGGGAGGAGGGAAGCCGGCTGGGGTCCGAGAGCCGTCACTGTAGCTCGTTGGTGTAAGTGCTCCTTCCCCGCTCAGCCCGGCCCGCAGGACAGGCCAGCAGGACTCAGGAGCTCTGGTCGCCTGCCTTCCTCATTTGACTAAGTGACCAGCCAAGGAGAGCTAGGCTCTCCTGCTGGAGATGACCGGGGCGCCCGTGCAAGAGCACTTGGGGAGCTACTTGTGAGAATGACTGGCGCGGCTCAGGGCTGAGGTTCTGTCCCTCTCGGGAGCGGCTCCTGCCCCGCCTGGAAGATCGTCCTGCGGGACTCACAGCAGGTGCTCCTGGGTGGCAGCAGAGGCAGTGACAGGAGTCCTGGGCTCTGGGGACAGCGTGGGGCTCCGTGGCTGGGGTGGGTTCAGGTCGGGGGACACACAGGGAGTCAGGCGGGCATCTGGCCGTGATCCTGCGCACCTGGGCAGGGCAGCCCACGGACCACTGGCACAACCTCATCCTGAGGCACTGGCCTGGCGCTACCCGCTCTGTGCCTCCAGCAACTAGTGCATCCTGTCCAAGAGCAAGACCAGAATGTAGGGAGGTGGACAGAGGGAGGCTGGAGAGGGCAGCATCGAGGGCAGGACACTGCAGCGGGGGAGCAGTGGAGAAGAATCCACAGGGCAGGCCAGGCCCTAGATGCTGAGGGCCAAGGTGAGACGGTTGCTTGGACTTCATCCCACAGGTGGCCAGTGGCCAGGGAGGCCTCTCTTCAGTGCAGGGAGTGATGAGAACCCAGCTTCAGAGGCGTCCGAGGCCAGAAGGAGGCTGAGAGTGAGCCCAGGTCAGCTGTGCCCTCCCTGAGCTGAGTCTAGCTCGTCCAAGGCCTCTGGGGCTGTCGGCCAGCGTCCCTTGCAGACACGGGTCATGTGTGGGTGTGCTCAGCTCACGAGAGCGGGGATGCAGGCGGAGGCCCAGAGACGTGTGCCCTCCCCCAGATTGGATGCAGAGGCAGGGGCTCGGGGCTCCAGCACGTGGGGGAGGCCGCCCGGGAGTCGTGTCAGCCAACCCCGACCCCCAGTCTATTCTCCATGCCTGGGCCGTACTGGGGAAGGCACCTTTCCCTTGCTGGGTGGTGGCTGAGCCCCTCCCTGATGCCACCAGCTCTCCGGGACTCTGAGAGGAGAGGGGACCGGCCCTGGCGTTCATTCTCTGGCATTTCTCATTCCTCCTACCAGGCCCCAATCTGGTTCCCCAACATCCCTCTGCAAGTTGCTTTCATTTAAAGATGACACATGGAAGAACGACGTTTGGTTCTGGTGGCCATGCTGGTCTGCGGCAGGGGGATCTCTGAAAGGGCTGCCAGGCTAGGCTGGGGCTTCTGAGGGAACACGGAACCAAGGAGCAATTCAGGGACGCGGACCGGCAAGCCCCGAGTCAGACTGGCAGCCAAGAAGCAGCAGCTGGGAGACCCCGCACCCGTGGCTTTAGTTCCGACCACAGCCCAGGTGAGCTCGAGGCCGCTCTTGGCTCATGTCGGACAGGAGAAACGGCTGCTTCGACCCTACCTCTTCCTCTAGCAGTGTCCCTTTTAATTTCATTGTGACCCCTTTTTCTACGTCCTAACCCTCCGTCCAACCCTCTCATGTGGAAGACACATCCTAGGCTGGCCGTTTCTGAGCTCCCAGCAGCCTCTGAACCATCGATGGCCACACGGCCGACCCCTGTCAGACGGGAGGCACTTTCCCACCCCCACACTCAGCAGAGTCACACGCGTGTGTGACACTTGTGTGTACGCATGTGCAAACGCGCTTTGGGGCCTCTGGGTAGACTGTAAGTCACAACTCCCAGAGGTCTCCCGGGCATTCCAAAGCCCAGAGTGCCCTGGGAGGGAAGCGATTGGGCAGACGCAGCTCGCGCACCCCAGGGCAGGGGCTGCAGGGCGGCTGTGGAGCCTGGGGGCCGCGGTTATTACACGAGTATGTTATACACAGGAGTCTTTTTTCTTTGGGCACCGGCTCAAAACTGTCTGCTATAAAACTCTGTGTCCCTGTCTCTGCTGACTCACTTGGTGGGAATTACAGACCCAGATGCCCGCTGACCTGCAGGACCCTCCACTGGAAAATACGGGCGGATCCTTCGGCTCTCGGGTGAACCCCAGCTGGGACGCAGCCAGATTCCCTGTGCTCCAGGGGACCCTTGGCCCCTGCAGTGTCCCTGTGACCCTGCGTGTCCGCAGCTCTGCTGTGACAGGGGGCGAGGCCCCAGCTCAGCACCTCTGGGTTTTAACAGGGGCAGTCATGCCGTGTGGCAGGGAGGGGAGTGAAAATCCACCTGGTGTCCCCGCTGAGTCCTGGAGGTCACGCATGAGCTCAGTGCTCGGGGAGAGAAACCCTGGGCCGTGGGCTCCTGGGCACTAAGAGCTCTGTCACCTGACTCTGCCTCTCTCCCCAGAGTCCCTGGTTTGCAGCAGAACAGGGGGTCGATGTAGGCTGGGCAGCAGCTCCAGCTGGGCATCATGTACCGTCACCACGTGTCCCCTGTTGGCCCTGGGTCTCCACCTGGCCTCCTTGAGCAGAGCCCTCAGGGAAACCTGTGTCTCTAGGAGGGCGGGCCTGCTGTTGGCCAGTGGCTTCCACAGCGCCCCCTCTGGGCCAGCCGCAGGGTTGCACTGACTGCACCCCTGGGACCAGTCCAAGTCTGTGAATGGTGAGACTGGGGTGGGACTGCACGGTGGCAGAGTCCTTCTGAGTCCCCTCTGGGTGGGTGGGTAGTGACTGGGAGAGCAAGGTGGCCTGCTTCCTGAGCTGGCCACTAGGGCTCAAAGCCGACCTTCAGGGGCACGTCTCACCAACAAGAGACGGGCCTGCAGACCGCCGTGGCTTGCAGCTCTGCAGGCCGGCCCTCCACGCTGACCCTGCCTCTGCAGCCCCTCCAGCCCGGGGGGTGCAAAGCTGGGCTTGGCCACGTGGCCATGCTGCTCGACTCAGAGGGCCGATGGCGACCCGTCACACTGACCCCAAACCAGGGCCCAGGGAAGGACTTCATGAATTCACCTTGCAGAGGGGCTGACTGTCCTTCAGGACCAAGTTTTCCAGATAGCCCGGTGGCACCAAGCCCACCTAGGAGGCTCTGGCCCCGGCTCCCGGGCACAGTGTGCTGGGAAGAGCCAGTGCTGGAGGCCCGAGCAGGGGTCAGAGGTCAGCGGTTCCGCCTGGTCCTCTCACTGTGATACTTTCCAGTTTGAAAAGTAATTTCTCAGACTTTTTCCCCTAGTGCTTCTCAGGCTGCGGAGCCCCAAGTTCTGTTTCATTCCTAACTCTGAGGCCTCTTGTGAAGCTAAGTGTCTGTCTACAGAGAGAGGGAATGACCCTGTGCAGGTGCCCACGGAGAGGGGCGTCTCCACCCGGGAGGTGACAACCGCTTGGCACCCAGACACTGGGTGGGGGCCGGTGCAGAGAGAAGAGGTGCCTTCCTGGACGGTCTCTCCAACCAGGGGAGGAGTGTGGAGGAGGAGAGGAGCCCGCCAGCCTCCGGAGGGACCTGTCAGGGCACAGTGTCCAGGGAGAGAGCTGGCACCCCATACATGTGTCTCTAGAGAGAACCTGCCACGTAGGTCTGGCCCCACGGGGCCCAGCAGACCCGCCGCCAGCTCAGCTTTTCTGTCTGACCAGCTGTAGCCTGGGGCCTGTGTGTTTCACTGGACATGTTGACAAATCAACTTGAGGCAGGGTCGTAACCCGCCCCGTGGGGGGTGGTGGGGAAGCGCTCAGGGCTCAGCCTGGAGCTTGGGGCCCTCGAGAGCTGGGTGCCCGTGGCTGGTGGCCTCTGTCTTCCCACGGTAAGAGGATGGGAGGCCTCGCACCTCATGGCCCCCATCCTGCCCTGCTGGGCCCCGCATCAGGACTCAGTCCGGGAAGAGGCCCGGACACAGGAGGCGGTCCTTCCCGGAGGCCAGGGTGCCCCCGGGGCAGGAGCCCAGAGTTTCCCCAGGACATGCTCAGAGCCAGTGGAGGGAATAACTGATCAGTTTCTGCCTTTTTTCATTTTTTGCCATTTAAAATGTTTTAACTTCAAACTCAACACATGAAATGACCTTCAAATTGTGTTTTGTGATGATGAAGTCACCCAGGTGCAGGAAAGCGCAGCTCACGAGCGCCTGTCACCAAGGCCCACAGGAAGCCGTGGCACCGTGTCCAGAGCAGCAGCACGGGGTTCCTGGGGACTTCACGACCTGCGATCCCACTCACCACAGTGGTGACAGCCATTTGTCCCCTCTGTGCTGGTCTGTTGTGTTTTCTCCAAAGTGTGCATGTGGGACGTTTGTGACCGTGGTTAAAGAGCGGCACATCTTTAGCTCACATTCCTGCCTCGCTCCCTCCACAGGGCTGGAGTCCGCCTTCCATCGCGGGGTGGGGGCCTTCCTGCAGAGGTGGGCCTTCTCCCCCCAGGCTCCCAGGAGCCATTAGGAAGCCTGCTCTCCGAGTGGTTGTGCAACGTGTCCAAGGCAGTGGTCCCTCAGTTCATTCCAAGTACCTCTCAGGGACTTTCAGTGGCATTTTACAGACATGGACCCAGGCACCGGGAGGTGACGCGGTTTGCCTGGAGTCACACAGCTCAGAAGGGGCTGAGCTGGAATGTGACCTTTGCGTTTCTAGGACAGCTCTTTCATTGACCCTCGCTGTTCCTGGGGATGACTGAAAGGTTCCTGGGGACCTCACTGGTGGGAAGGCAAGCTTTCAGGAGAAAGGTGGGATCCCTCTCCTTACCCTAGAAACCAAGGGCAGCCCTTTGTCCCTCCCCTTTTATGCTTAGCTTTCAAACAAATGTGTTTTGACTACATTTGAGTTAAAAGAAGGTAAAGAGAGAATCTCGCCAATGTGGGTAATGCACACAGCCCGTGACCAGGGATCCACCTCCTTGTCTCCAGGCCTAACCTGGTTTCCTCCCAGTTTCCCGTGTCTTCACCGCAAGAAGGAAGCCTCAGGCCAGCTTGGGGGCTGCAGCCAGCAGAGACCTACCCGTACCCAGCCTGCGAGGGGCCCAGGTTTTCCCACATGAGGGACTTGGCGACCTGTGCACCAGGCTCTCAGGCCTCACGGTGTGGAGACACCCCAGGAGCAGTTTACTCTTAAAGAATCTTGGAAGGATCTTGGTACTTGGCCTTGTGTGGCCCGATGCCTCAGTATTTATCAAATTGGGTCATTTAAAAATATTTTATCTGTTGGTTTATTTTAAAACAATGAGTTCATTTACATTAGCTGGAAAAATATACTTTTATTTTTAAAAGTCATCTTAAACAAAGGCATCCGTGTGCAGAGTGGCTCTGCTTCATGTCTCTCTCCTCCAGTGAGCCTGGCCAGGTATGTGGGAGGCGGCAGGAAGCTGGGCTGGCTGGGTTTCAGCCTCTCCCGGTGTGGCTGGGGCTGTCCCTGGTCGCCTGGACCGGTGCTTCTGGCAAACGTGGGGACGGAAAGCAAGGGCTGGGGAGGGCTCCGCGGGACCCTGTGAGGTGTTCCCAGCCTCAAAGGGCAGTTGGAGACGAGTCCAGCGCAGGGACCTGGCTACAGTTCAATGCACATGCCACATCCGGGCAGGGTTTGGAAGGAGCCTGCTGTCACCGCGACAGCTGCGTCTGCCTTCCCACCAGACCTCGCCAGCAGACCTGGGCCCACTTGTTGATTGGTGCTGGAGCAGCCACCAGTCCATTTCTTGTCTTCCACAAGTGGTGAGGGCTGCTGCAGGTGGCTTGTACCGGGAGTGGCCATGGGCAGGCTACTTAGCCTCTCTGACCTGTTCACACCCGCCGTGGGGGGAACACAGCTCCCGTGAGGGGCTGGTGAGGGTGAGGAGGGAGTGCCCGTGCCCCTCGGCCCCCTGGGGAGTCAGTCTTCCTCTGAATGGCTGCTCATGGACACCTCTCCCTTCACGGACTCCGTGGCCACCCAAGTGCCCTGCCCGCTGACTTGTCCCACGTGGGACCGCCTCGTGACAAGCTCTCTGGGTACTCGCTCTGCACCCAGTGGACTGGACGGGGCAAGGTAAAGGAAAGCGGGCATGCAGAGCCTGGCAGGAACAGCCAGAGCGCGAGGTGCCAGGTCCCTGTGACAAGCTGGCGAGTCAGGCTGGGGGAAGGGGCTATGGTCGTCTCTGGGACCAGGCACGCGGGCGTCCGCGAGGGAAGCGCACAGGGAAGGAGGCTGTTGTTACAACTGCTATTGATTATTGCAACTAAGCTGGGCCATTTTATCCCAGTAAATCTCAGAATAATGCAATTATAGGAGATAATCTGGAATCGGGCACCGCAAAAGAACCCGTTCATTTGAAAGAGAGGCTTAAAATAATCTAAAAGGCACCCATCTTCTTTATTTTCCTACCAGCTCAAGTTTCATTTTCCAGTCTGTCCCCTCCAGCCCCAGTCCTCTCTTCCCAGACTGAAGGACGGCCTGCCTCGCAAAGCAGCAGGGCTCCGAGCGCGGACCCCGCCTCAGTGAAGTCCAGGGTGGGAGGGAGGGGGGCTTCTCCTCGGTTTTCTCTCTCCTTAACCAGGGAGAGTACTCTGCAAGTTCTGCTTCTGCAATTCTCTTCCCATTTTAGAATCTTCCAATGAGATAATCAACTTAGCACCTCTTTTGGGAGTAATGAGAGGCGATGGCCAATAAAAATAGGGGGAAAGCCCGCTGTCAGAGTATCTGCGTCCTTGTAGGTCACTTCCTTAACCCACTCTTGGTTTTAGACTTAGAAAATCCCTTAGCAGAGCCATCTGCTGACTTGCAGGGCGTTTTTAAGTTTTCATTTTTTGTGTGACGCAGAATTGCTTTAGGGCAAGAAGCGTGGGAGGGGGCTTCCTCTGGACTCCACCCCACACCCTGCTAGAGCGGCAGCGGACACTGGCCAGGGCTGGGCCAGCTCCAAGGACACACTGCTAAGCTGGAGGACGGGCTGGCAGGACAGTGATGGCAGACGGGCTTCTGGTTACCAGAGGATGCTGCACAGAGAGAGAAACTGACTCAGGGGCTGCTTTTACTCTGGCACTGTCCCTTAGCTGGGGACTGTCCCTTTGCAGTAAGTGGCCCCTCAAGACTCATTCCACCCAGGAGGAGGCAGCCTGTGCGCCAAGCTGCTGCGCGTTCCTGAGACTCCCACCATCACCCGTTGGGTTCATCCCTACCTCCCGCACACACCCGCTTCCCCGGGCGGCCAGCTTCCTCCCTTGCCCACATTTATGCAGAGGAATGAATGACCTCGAAGGGCCCCTTGTGCTGTCCAGCGTGTTTTCCCGGGTAATAGGGTGTTCAGTCACCTCTTCTTCCAGGCTCCATGGCGATGCCACCCCTCCTTATGGTGGCTGCTCCCACACGTGCCCAGGTGGCACTCCCAACCGCATTCTGTCCTAATGGCTGCAGCAGCCCGTGCTTGGCTCTGCAGCTGTCTGCTCCTCATGCTCTGGGAACGGTCAGGTAGGCCGGCCCAGGGCCTAAGCCTCACTCAGCAGCCTGCTCTGAACAGCACGTGGGTGCTCGCTGACCTGCACTGGTTGCCAGGCCCTGAGAGGAGCCCCTTGGGGGTGGAGAAGTGCCGGGACTGGATGGCTGGCCTGCAGGAGCTCCCAGCTATCCGTCGTCTTCTCTCTCCCAGACGGGGAGGGTGGGGGGACTCTGCAGGCACATGCAGGAAGGGCCAGGGGTCCGCGTCCCCTTGCCTTAGGAATGGGTAGTTCAGGCGGCAACATTGAACCTGCCCTGGGCGGGGGGCTCCCAGGCCAGGGGGAGGGGGTCCGTGGCTGCTGGAGCTCATGGAGGACCCCGGAGCCTGCCCTGCTCTGCCTGCGCTAGGACCTGCCCAGGCCTGCTCCTGGTGGCCGCGTGGGGAACTGCAGCCAGCTCCCGGGGCACTTGCCAGGGCCTGAGGCCCCGAGGCTGCTCCCCTCCACCGGGCCTTCATGATGCACTGGCCTCTGCCGAATTTCCTCGAGTAAGCAAGTGAACAAGGGAGAAATTCAAAACACCTGGCGGCTCAAAACGTGATCATTAAAACAAAATGCTGCTAATAAAGATGATAGCGGGAAAGATGGGATCCAGATGAGCTGCAGCGGCCGGTCAGGGGACAGACTCGCACCCTTTCTTCTCTGCCTGGGGAAGGGGACGGGCCACAGTCCAGTCACTCGGTGCTCTCTTCCAGTGTCCTCGTCCCACGCAGAACAGTCGTCACCATCAAAATAACAGTTGTCACACTGCGTGCTCCCTGGGCACTGGGTGGCCACGCTGTCCTCCCGGGTCATAGGAGGGTGCTTGTGGGCATAGGAGGGGCGGGCAGTGCCCTCCGTCCTTGGGCTGCGTTTCTAGGGAGGCTCCCGGCTGCGCCTGAGTCGCGAGCTCCAATTCTGGAGGTGGAAGGGGCACCTCCTTTTTCTAAGCGAATGCTGTGGTTCATCCTCTGCGTGTGGACATCTGGGAGTCCTGCCGGGGTCCGTCTAGCAGGCATGTGCTCTGCTCAAGTGAGAGCAGAACTGTGGACTGTCCAGGGCGGGAGGCGTCCCCAGGAGACCTCTGGAGCTCCCTCTGTTCGGTCTGAAGGAGCCGTGCTGGGGTGCCGGGGGTAAGGGGCGCCTGGGCAGGGAGATGCAGGAGGAGCAGTGGCCGCTCCCAGTGACCACGCGGTGAGTCTGTAACGGCCGACGCCACAGAGCAGGGCCAGGCGCTTGCCATCTCCCACCCTCATCTGCCCGGAGCCAGGCCCGCCTCTGTCCCCGTCCCCCAGATGAGAATCTGGGGCTGACGAGGAGCCGGCTGTGGCAGGAACCGAGAGTGCAGGTCCATGGGGTGCTGCACACCCTTGGGACCACGTCCCCGTCCTTCCCCTCCCTGTGAGCGGGGCAGCAGGCTGTGGCTGAGGTAGCCTCCCGAGGGCCCGGGTCCCTCGTCATGGCTCCACTCTGGGTCCCCTCCAAGGGTGATGGAGGCTGAGACGCGAGGAGGGTGGACTTGCTTCTCCGGAGGGGAGGGAGGCCCGTGTGGTAGGCTGGGGCTGGCGTGGGAGCTAGAGGGAGGAGGGCACAGAGGACTGGACGGCAGCCTGCTGGGCCCTGAGCCGAGGAGCCACACGTTCCCTCTCTCGGAGGCCAGAGCTCTCTGCCTGGAGGCGGGAATCTCAGGTCATCATCTCGGTGGCTCTGGTTAGCCACACACCAGCCTCGCATCCCCGCTGAGAGGTCCGCCTGCGCAGTGGTGACAGCTCCTACCCATTCCTACCTGCTATTGTGAGTAGCAGTGGTGCTGCGGCTGTCGGCTCTGGGCATGATTTCTGTTTCTTAGGGACCACTGGGGACTCCAAAGAGCATTTCTTTATACACCTTGGTCATTCATTCGTTCATTTATTTGTGGTCCTAAGGACGGAACCCAGGACACTCTGCTAGCTACATCCCAGCTCTTTTTGTTTTTTATTTTGTGGCCAAAGTTGCTGAGGCTGCCTTGAACCTGTGATCCTCCTGCCTCAACCTCCATAGTCGCTGGGACTACAGATGTGTGTCACCGTGCGGGGCTCTAAATATCTTGTTACATCTATGAATATTTGCCTGAATGTAAACAAAATCGAGGAGTTCTTTAAAACATCGATTTATTAGTTCATTTGGAATCACACTCATTATATGCTGACACAAATCACGTTTTTAGTAAAAAGTAACGGTGTTTTCAAAAAACAGTCATGGAGGCCCAACCTCCCCGTGTCTCCCTCAACAAGAGAGAGGCGTCTCTGTCTTCCCACGTAGTCCTCTGTGGCTCTGCGTGTCCTGCAGCGTTCGGTCAGCTCCAAGCCCCGTGGAGCATCTTGGGCTCCTGAGACCCCCTCAGGGTGGTGGGGTCTGCAGGCGCTGGCCTCCTCTGCGACCTCTGCTGAACGTGACCTTGCTGGGCAGAGCCTGTGGTGATGGGCGTCTGCAGGTCAGGTCTATGATGAGGGATCTTTGTGTGGACTCAGGGTGGACTCATGCCCACTTCCTTCGTCCCCCTCTGGCTGCGCTTCCCTGGCCACCTTGGGGGCAGGACTCCAGGAGCCTCCAGACAGTCCTCTCCAGCCTTCTCCAAGGCTTCCCTGGCTGTTCAGCATGGCCCGGACCCAGGCTCTCCAGTGAACCAGGACCCCCAGGGACACGAGAGATCGACGGGAGGACCTTGTCTAGCAATTGGCTCCTGCAGCTGTGGCAGCCAAGAAGACCCTGTCCCGCGGTCAGGGCTGTGGAGACCGGGAAGGCTGGGTGTGGCTCAGCCTGAGTAGAGCCCTGAGACCCGTTCGAGAGGGACCCCAGGCTGAGGCCGAGGCCTGAGAGCTGGGCAAGTGGGGTGAGGCGCTGGTCAAGGTCAGGAGGCCCGAGGCCAAAATCAGGAGCTCCGATGGCAAAAGACAGGAGTCCCAGCTCCAGAGGAGGGGACCTGCCCTCCTTCAGCCTCCTGCTCCATTTGGCCCTCAGCCATGAGGTGGCGCCATGTTGGTGAGGGTGATCCTCTCTCTCCAGCGCACCCCAGCGCTCATTCCCCACAAACACCAGTCCCCCGACCCCCCCACCGGCCCAGCCAGGTGGCCCAAGCCAGGAGCCCACCCTCCCACTTGGTGTCCACACACGTCTGCTCCAGCCATCCTTGCCCTACAGGGGAGGTCACAGGCCACCTGAACAACTGTCCTGGTGCAAGTGGAGAGGCCAGTCCCTTCCCACAGGAGCTGGAGGGCCCTGGGCGACACTGACCGCTGAGAACCTCAAGTCACACTCCGGGGAGCAAAATTCTCCTCCAGAGCTGATGGTCAGCGTGGCCTCTGCTGCACGAGACCTGTCTGGCCGGTGCACGCGCACCCACAGTGCCCTCCTGTCCATCAGGGGGAGGGTGTGGGCCCGGACCAGGAGGGTAGATCTGAAGCTGTGCTGTCAACCTGTGCAGCCCACATCCCATGCTGAGTCTTTACCACGTCAGCAGGCACCCTTCCGGCACATTCCTTTCCAGATGATGTTGGCCATTTATAAAGCAGCCCAGGGTTGCTACACAGTGAGGTGCCCCGTGGGCTGAGGAGGACGGACTCCCCAAGCAGCGGAGGGGCCAGGTGGTGGGGAATGCAGAATGATTGACGTGTGCTGACCGGGTCACTGCCCCAGCATTTGGCCATTGCCACATCAGAAAGCAGTGAGATGGCCCGTGGTGACCATGCCTGCAGACTGGACCTGGGCGCAGGAACCAGGAACTCACCACACCCTCCTAATGTCCTTACAACAGAGCGCCCGCGGAGGCAGGGACTCACACAGCTCAGATGCTAGTGGGTCCCGTCCTCGCTCCTGGGGTGCGACTGGACCTGGGGTGTGGCTGGCATGGCACAGTGGTTACGGGCTCCCCCTAGAATCCACGCCTGGACGTTTCTCCACGAGGGGAGCAGGGCACTGTGGACAATCGGGCCAGCTGTCCCCGGGGGCAGGAGTCAGCGGCATGCACACATGTGCTCCCTCCACAGGCACCGACCCAAGGCTGGGACCCCGAGGCCCTTCCATGTGGCTGGGCTCCCTGTCAGGCAGCAGGGACTAGAAGTTCGGCAGCGGTGTCTTGACATGGTCAACCCCTGTGAATCTACCTCCTGTGGCTCCCTGCTCAGGAGCCGAGCATCTGTCAAAGGGCTGTGAAGGGGGCCCCCACCTCGCCAGGGCGACATATGGCTGAGGAATCCGCATCCCCAGGAGTCCTGTGTCTGTTCCCAGATTCATCACTCCACTGCCCCTGAGCTGTGCGCGCCGGGAAGCCGTTTCCCACCAGCGCTGAAATCCTTGGGAAGGTGACTTGAGGAATTGTCACTGAAATTTTCTTTCTGTTCAAAGGCTGGGAGTCGGCAAAAGGCTTTCAGTCACTTTAACGAGTCCTGCTGAAGGATGGTGCTGGACAGAGGGACCAGAGGACCCACAGACCCGAGGAGAGAACGCAGGGGCTCAGGAGCAGGAAGAACTCCTGTGTTCTCAGCTCCTCGCAAAGGAGAGAATTCCAAGATTTAAAAAAGCTGTTATTTACTGAGCACTTTCCAAGAACTGGACATTATAACAGGGCTGGTCGGAGTCCTGTGAATCTGCCAGGGCTGCAAAGCAAACACGCAGGTCAGCCTAATCCCGTCCAGTTCAGGCCAGACATCAGGTCCTGTCCTGCAAGTCTGTGGGGTGGTTGGTAACATCCCCGTTTTACAGAGGAATAACCAAAGCTTGGAGAGACAGAGGAACTGGGCCGTGGCCGGACAGAGAGTGGCAGAACTGGACGCAGATCCAAGCCTTTCTGGCTTTAAAATCTGTGCATGGGGTTGCTGTGATGTACTGCTTACAGTGAGCAAGTTCAGTTTTTAAAAATAATGATACTGTATTTTTATACCTTTATTTCATTTATTTTTATGTGGTGCTGAAGATCAAACCCAGTGCTCCATGCAGGCCAGGCAGGCGCTCCACCACTGAGCCCAGCCCCAGCCCCAAGCAAGTTGATTTTTTGAGACGTGCTCACGATGGTTCCTGACACCCGGCGACTGCTGTAGAAGCAGGTTGTGTGAAGGTACCTAGAAAATCATGTCGTCCCAGAACTCACTGCTCACTCAATTCTAGTCATTGATTCAGCATAAATCCTCCTCGTTGGATGTGTTTAGGGTTTTCCAGTAAGTCTCTCCGTGAACCACCAAGGTGCCCAGAACACCTCTGGGCATCCTCCGGACCTCGGAGTCCATGGTTTCCTGGGTGAAGGACTCGCCCGTGGAGGCTGGTCGGATTCCGGGTCTCTATTTAAAATGCGGATCCGTCACACGGGACTTAATCACTGCAGGATTACAGGAAGGTGACAAGGGAAGGTTCTAGGAGAACCCGTGAGAGAGGTGGAGTAGGAACTGTCACAAAGATTTAAAAAAGCTGTTCATCAGTGACTTCAGGGAAATGAGAGCCTTGGATGGATCCAAGAAGGTCCCCCATCCCACGTTCAAGGCTGCGCTTCATTCCAAACCTGGTGCCCTCTCTGGCTTCTGGCTGGAGTCTCCATCTGCTGACCTGGGTGGGATGCTGGGGGATACCAGCTTCCGGGACACTGGTCATAACCCAGCCCCCAGGCCAAGAGGACGCAGGTGATCCCGGGGCTTGAGTTCCAGAGAAGTCCTTGACTCCGGCTCAGGGTGTGAATGAAGCTGTGGAGCTGACCCTCTAGGGAACAGGTGAGATCCACATGGGGCAGTGGCCGGCTGGGCCCGCCATGGAAGGCCACGGATCCTCAGCAGAGCTTCCTGGGCACAAAGGACAGCTCTTGGCAGCCTGGACCTACAGGTGTCCTCTGAACGGTGTCCTGCGCCGGCCTGATGCAGTTCCCTGGCAGCTGCAGGCTGTCCGCACACCGTGTTAGGCTCTCCCTCTGTTAGGCTCCTGCGCTGGTGATGTCATGACACAGCCCATCAGCACTTAATCAGAACCATGGCCGCAGCATTAAGCTTCCCCTAAACCGTGAAAGCCAGGGCTTTGAGGGGGTCCGTCCCGAGGGGCTGATGCGGGAAGAACCAGGACCCCGAGGTTCCTGGTCAGTAGCGTGGATCTCGGGGAGGGACCAAGACTCCACGGGGCCGGGCTGTGAAGCAGTTCCAGGAGCGAGGAGTCGTGAGACATGTTGAAGTCCCAGCCCTCGGTACCTCTGGATGTGACCCTCTCTGAGGCTCACTGCAAACGTAATTAGCTGGGGTGAGGTCATGCCGAGTGGAGGGCCTAATTGAATATGACTGGGGCCTTAGAGGAGCCGGTCATGGAAAGACACAGGGGGCACAAGGGACACCAGCGAGGACGAACGCCGGCTCAGCCTGCCTCCCCCACAGCTGCACAGCAACGAGGCCTGCTGACAACAGCACCAGCTGGACGGAGACTGGGCACAGGCTGCGTGCAGCACCCAGAGCCAGCCCTGGTGACACCTTGGTCTCCAGGACGTACGCTCGGGTCGTGGCCGACACCCAGTCTGTGGCTTTGCCATGGCAGCGGCGGAAGCTCACACCCAGGCTCAGCTTGCGCCTCCTGGGGACTTTGGCCGGAGCCGGCCACGTGCAGACAGCTTCTCTGTCCCTCCTTGGAACCCCGTCCTGTCTTCCCTGCAGCCGCTGCCAACTGGACATCAAAGGCATTTTTCTGTTTCGATTTGCTCTGTGGGGGCCCAGCGCTGGGCTGGCTCTGCGCGGAAAGCCCAGCACCGGAGACGGAGGAGCAGCAGCCTGCGGAGGCCGCCAGGGAGGCTCGGTCTCTCCCAGGCTTCTCAGGTGGAGCTGCCCTGGGGCTCAGGACAGCAGTAGAGATGGCCCTCAGGACACGCAGCGGGAAAGGCTGCTCTCCTCACCTATGAGTGGACACCGTCCATGTGCTCAGAGCAGGCCATGCAGCGAGGACACGTGTGGCTTCACACACCTCCTGCTGTCACGGGCGGCTATCAGGAAGGACCTCTCCCAAGCATCCTTGCCCTGGCTTCCAACTGCAGCCCAAGTCACACCCCGTGCTGGGTACCCGAGGCGGTCATCACCTCTTGATCTCCCCAGCCCGTCTCACACCACCCTCCGCGCAGGCTGCACGCTCTGCTGAGTGCGTGGAGGTGGCTGAGCCTTGCCCCCTTGGTTCCTGTGTGACCCTGGTGACCTCTGGTCACACAGTCCGCGAGGCCGTGCGGGCAGTGAAAGCCCAGGGGCTCCGGGCCCCAGTGCGTGGTGGGCCCAGCAGCCCAGCTCGCTGCCCCTGAGCACTCCCATCCTGAACCCTGGGTGCGAGGCGGGGTTCCTGCCTCTGCAGGTTGCCCTCCTGGCCGGACTGCGTTGCCCGCAGCTCTGCTGCTGCTCCTTCCACTGGCTCCCGGGCAGGCTCCCCACTTCCCGAGCAAGCGGCCATCTCTGCCAGGAGCCTTCTTGTCTGCAGCCAACGCTGTTCTCTTGCCCCCCAGCATCGCCCAGAAGGAAGTCCCACCCCTGTCAGCTGTCACTGCCCACGGCTCCTCCACCCCTGGCCACCACTCACCCTGTGTCTCTGAGGACCCACCTGGGCTGGACGTTTCACAGAAATGGAATCGTGCAGGACGCGGCCTTCTGGGTCTCAGCGAGGGTGATCAGGGGTGGCCGTCTTCTATTGAAGAGCAGGACACTAAGGTCCAGGGGTGCTCTCAAGGAGCAAGGAGAGGGCACCTGTGGGTGCTGTCAGGCTGTCTCTGGGGATCCCCAGGATGGAACATCGGCATTTCCTCCTGGACTCTGGGCCCCCCTGGAGGCTCTTCTCCCCCTGGACAGGGCGCTCCCGAGGCTGATGCTCTGCGCCAGTGGGTGGCAAGGGCTGGGGGGAGCGGACCTGCGCACAGAGCACGGGGCTCGCTCAAGCCCCTGCCCGCAGTGCAGACCCGCGGCCCCAGCGGCTCCAGAGACGCTCTGTGCAGGCCTCAGGCGTGACCGAGCCTCCCACTGCATCGCTGGCCATCTGGAGCCGAGCGAGGAGCGAGGCCGTGTCACCGGCACGTGCAGAAGCACCGGTGCAGCTGCCCCAAGCTGCAGCAGGAGTCCCCTCTCCTGTGCCCAGGCTGACGCTTGTCCAATGTCCGTCTCCTCTCCACTGGATTCCTTGGTCAGTATCTCATGCAAAGTCCCCTCCAGGGCATGCAGTGACGCCTCAGGACGAGCTCTCTGCTGCCCCGGCAGGAGCCGTCTCCCCGAGCCCACAGCTCACCCCATCCTCAGTGCCCCACAGCTTGCTCCTCTCCTTCATGCTGAGCGGTCGTTTGTCCAAGGAGGACTGTTTTCTCCCATGGTCCTTGGCAGGCGCTGGTGCTGCTGGTGGACAGGAGCCCCTGGACACAGTGAGGACCACAGAACAGAGGGGCCAGACCTGGTTCCTTCGCTTCGGTTTCCCTCTGTTGTGCTGTGTTGCCTCTGAGGCTTTAATAGCTTGGAGAACTCAGCTGTCACCACGTCCCCAGCCACAGGAACGGATCGACGTCCAAGGGGCTGAGGGCCACAGAAGGCGCTCTGGGGTGCTGCGTTTGGTTTTGCAAGCAGGTCCCGGGGACAGGGAAGCCGAGGTGGGGGTCTCTCCTTGCCGCTTCCCACCGCTGCTCCTCATCTGGTGGCCCTGCCTCCTGGGAGCAGACGAGGGCAGTGAACGGGGGAACGTTCCCCGGCCTGGCATCGGCTGCCTGGCATCGGCTGTCTGCATTGGCCACCAGCACCTGCCTCTGGCTTGGGCTTCCCTCTCTGGAAAGGTCCACTCTCCGATGGATTATCCAGCTCGGACATCAGGGCAGCCCCCAGGGACTGACTTACTCTAGGATACCCTCGCTATGGGGTCAGAGGTCAGAGGGCACGGCATGGGACTTAAGCTGGTCCTCGGCTCAGGTCTGCAGGCATCCGCGGTGTGACTTAAAAGGCCAGCGGGGCAGGGTCCAGTCACAGCAAGCGCCTCAGCTGAGGATCGCTTTTTGGAAGTGCACAGACCACATCAGAAGCGTCCCTCCCGACTGGGCAGTTCTGCCTTTGTCCCTGAGGTGACGTGGTGACAGTGGCTTCTGAGGGTTTCAATGTGCATGGACCATTTTAAATAAAAGGAGCTGGTTTGGGGGGAAGAAAAAGAGGTTGTTTAACCACTGAAAGCCCCAAAGTTCTTGTCCCAGGAAACCAGTGACCCTGTGGACTGGCACTTGGAATGCAGGGTCACTCCAGGGGGAAAATGAGAACAGCGTCTGTTACCGAGAAAGCCTGGGGGAGGGACACCAATTGGTAGCAATTAGAGGCGGATCAGATAGGTGGGGGAAAGTTCAGGTCCCCTCTGGGCGTATTGACATATCCTCTCTGGCGCTCAAGCCTGTTAACCTGTGGCTGCTATCAGCTGCCCCCATCAGTGACCTGGTCCACCGTCTGGAGGTGTTCCCACTGGGAACACCCTCAGTTGTAAATACACTGTCGAGGACACGCTCTGTCCAGCTTTGCAACCCCACGGCCTGTGGGGACCAGGGAGGGGTCACAGACTAGGGAAGCAGAGGGTGGCCAGCAGTAAGGAGTGGCTTCACCCAAGGCCACAGCCCTGCGGAGCTTCAGGCTCCGGCTTCCAGAGGGGATCCTGCTCACTGTGGCCAGATCTTCTGGGCTGCTCAGAGCAGCGGATATCTGGATTTATAGGGACGATGTCCTCGTTTTTAAAACACTGTGGGCCAGCGCAAGCCTGTGGCAGTCGAGGACTCCCAGAGAAAGTGCCAAAGGTGACCGTGGCTTCTCTCCACTCACTGACCAAACCCACTCTCCTCCTATAAAGGGACGGCCTTGGTGCTGGGAGAGCACAGACCTGTGGTCTGCCATTGTCTGAGAGCTGAGCCCGTGGGCCTCCAGCCACGCGGTTGGCATGATCTGTGCTCCTGCCTGGGGCTCTTGTCCCCGTGGAGGCGAGCAGCGGATCAAGTCAGGAGATGGGCTTCCTGGCGAGATGTGAGAGTATGCTCAGGAGGAGTCGCCGTGTGAGACCCCAGTGAGACCCTTAGTGGCCGTTCCTGCAGACCTGGAGTCCCTCATAAGGGGTGATAACTGTAACCTGAAGCCAGTTTTCACCTGGGGGGGTGCTGGTGGAGGTTCACCTGGGGGGGTGCTGGTGCAGGCTCACCTGGGGAGGTGCTGGTGCAGGCTCACCTGGGGGGGTGCTGGTGGAGGTTCACCTGGGGAGGTGCTGGTACAGGCTCACCTGGGGGGGTTGCTGGTGCAGGCTCACCTGGGGGGTGCTGGTACAGGCTCACCTGGGGGGTGCTGGTACAGGCTCACCTGGGGGGGTGCAGGTGCAGGCTCACTTGGGGGGGGTGCAGGTGCAGGCTCACCTGGGGGGGTGCAGGTGCAGGCTCACCTGGGGGGGTGCTGGTACAGGCTCACCTGGGGGGGTGCAGGTACAGGTTCACCTGGGGGGTTACTGGTGCAGGTTCACCTAGGGGGGGCTCTGGTGCAGGCTCACCTGGGGAGGTGCTGGTACAGGCTCACCTGGGGGGGTTGCTGGGGCAGGCTCACCTAGGGGGGTGCTGGTGCAGGCTCACCTGGGGAGGTGCTGGTGCAGGCTCACCTGGGGAGGTGCTGGTGCAGGCTCACCTGGGGGGGTGCTGGTACAGGCTCACCTGGGGGGGTGCTGGTACAGGCTCACCTGGAGGGGTGCTGGTACAGGCTCACCTGGGGGGTTACTGGTGCAGGTTCACCTAGGGGGGGCGCTGGTGCAGGCTCACCTGGGGGGTTGCTGGTGCAGGTTCACCTGGGGGTGCTAGTGCAGGTTCACCTGGGGAGATGCTGGCACAGGCTCACCTGGGGGTGCTAGTGCAGGTTCACCTGGGGAGGTGCTGGCGCAGGCTCACCTGGGGGGTTACTGGCGCAGGCTCACCTGGAGGGGTGCTGGTGCAGGCTCACCTGGGGGGGTTGCTGGTGCAGGCTCACCTGGGGGGGTTGCTGGTGCAGGCTCACCTAGAGGGGTGCTGGTACAGGCTCACCTGGGGGGGTTGCTGGTGCAGGCTCACCTGAGGGGGTGCTGGTGCAGGCTCACCTGGGGGGGTGCTGGTACAGGCTCACCTGGGGGGGGGTTGCTGGGGCAGGCTCACCTAGGGGGGTGCTGGTGCAGGCTCACCTGGGGGGGTGCTGGTACAGGCTCACCTGGGGGGGTTGCTGGTGCAGGCTCACCTGGGGGGGTGCTGGTACAGGCTCACCTGGGGGGTTGCTGGTGCAGGTTCACCTGGGGGTGCTAGTGCAGGTTCACCTGGGGAGGTGCTGGCACAGGCTCACCTGGGGGGGTTGCTGGTGCAGGCTCATTT
Source organism: Marmota monax (assembly GCF_021218885.2). NCBI lineage: Eukaryota > Metazoa > Chordata > Mammalia > Rodentia > Sciuridae > Marmota > Marmota monax. The sequence continues at coordinate 34,439,555 of NW_026695224.1, forward strand.
TGAGGGGGGCTGCTGCAGGCTCACCTGGCAGTGCTGCCCTGGGGCAGGGGCTGCCTGGGGCAGGGGCTCAGAGCCCAGCATCTGCTAGTCATGATGCTCAGCCTTCTGAGATCCTGGTCCTTTCCGAAGAGCACTCCAATGAAGCCTTCTGATCAGACAGGCATCTCTCCCTCTAGATATCTTGGACGGAATGCTGCAGTCTGGCTGGGCACAAATCACCGAGCCGCCACAAAGCACTTGTATGTTCAAACAGGAAACTTTATTGCCCGAACTCCACCAGCACTCCACGCACACTTCCCAGGAATTCTCTCTCCTCTCCACCGGCTTGCGCCAACTCTCTCAACCCGGTGAGAACTCAACGGAAACTCCAAAGTAGCGGGCGCCCGAGGCAGCAAGAGCCACCCTATTGCCGGACAGTAAAGGTCTATATACAATTGAATACACAGCTTAACTTAACCATCATCATCTCAATGGCTCGCTGGCCGTGCCTCTCAACCACTCCCTTCTGGCAAAATGCCATGCGTCATCCCGACTTGGCTGTGGCCCTCAACAACGGGCTGCTGCTCATTTCATGCTTAGGGATGGAAAAGATAGAAAGGAAATCAGAGATGAGCGCAGCGGTCACAACCCCATCCTCAGCATTTTGTTGGACAGGGTTTGTGATCGTCACTGGTCCTAGGATGACCAAGGTGATCCACATGCAGCTGTCCTCAGGAGAAAACAGTCAGCTGCCTGTTTTCATCACCTGATAATCTCCTCCTAGAAAAACATCAGAAGTAGAAAGAGGCAGCCCTGGAACAGCTCTGCCCTTCACAGTGCTGGAGAGGGTGACCGGGCAGGCTCCCAGAGTCCTTGGTGAGGAGGCTCCAGTCCTGGAGTGCTGGGAGCCATTAGCCAAGTAGTTATGACAATTTCCTTGCCAGCGTGCCCCATGTTGCAGTGACATTGAATGTAGGTGACCTTGCTCAAGGACCAAGGCGGATTAGGGCGTTCCCGGTTTAGGTTCCAGGTTTAAGGTTTAAGATTATTCCTGCTGGGAATAGGGCGTATCCTGCTGCCTGAGTTCCCCTTGAGTTCTCACGGGATTCAGACAGTATATTTTGGAGACAGAAACCCAGTGGAGGTGGATTTGGGCAGAGAACGTGGATTTCCCCAGAACGTGATTGTAGAAGGCTGGTGTGAGTTTGGGAATAAAGAGTTGCCGTTTGAATCTACAAGCTGTGTGGTGGCTCGGGATTGTGTGCCCAGCCAGACTGCGGCACTGGAGGGATGCTCCCACGGCACAGGACCAGCCCCCGGGGGGGGGGGTGGGGGGGGGGGGTGGGGGGGGGTGGGGGGGGGTGGGGGGTGCCGATGCTAATCCCAGTCAGCCCCTGGGGTAGCCCCCTGCTTCTGGAAACCCAACACCCCAGGCGTCAGACAGCAAAGCCCAGGGCTGCCCTGAGCACTGCTGCCACTGGGTTCAGACCCCAGGGGCGTCCCTTGGGGTGGGAAGGGACCATAATCACTGAGACGCAACTTAACCTCCTCCCTGAGTCCCTAGGCCAGGGTCACCTTCTAGCCAAATAGAGCTGTGCCTTCTCAGAAATTGCAGTCACTTGTGTTTTGTTGTTAATTCTTCGGATTTGCCAGCTACTTAAGAGTACCTGGTATTTTAAAGTCGCTCAGCGAGGCGTTAACTATTAACACTCTCAAGGGAAGCTGGTGACCCGGCGCTATGCACTGAGGGTAGATGGACTCTCTGACCCTAGGTTTAATTAACTCCTTCTCCCACTGCCCCAATTTGAAATCTTCCAACAGTGTCTCCCACAGAGGGGTCATCTGAACTCTGGACAGGTCCAAGGGCGGAGAGACCAGCTCTCCAGTAAGGACCATCCTTTGAAACAGCCCCTGACGTGATCAGGACACAGGGAGCAGAGGGCCCCAGAATGGCCCGCCACGGCCTTCCCATTGGCCACCCTCTGCTGGGTCCCTTTCACATTATGGACGATTGTTCTCCGGTCAGCATAGACCTCCCAGGACCCCCACCATGACCAAAAGCAGCCCCTTCCTCCCTGGGGCCAGCGGGGGCTTTCCCAGCCCAGCAGAGAGCAGGGGCAGGCTGTGCGCCGAGCTGCTTGGCTTCGCGATGGCGGCCAGATCCAAAGAGCACCCAGGTGCCCTGAGGGGGCACTACCCAGGCCAGCCAGGCTCCCCACACTGCCAAACCTGCTGCGCAGACAGGTCACGTACCACAGAGACGCCTCGAGGGTCCCACACCGAGCCTGGCCAGGACTCCAGGCCTCCTCAACTTGGCTGCTGCCTGGGACGTGGCAACTGGCTCCCGTCCCCTCAAGGGGCGGCTGGCTGCTCTGACGGGGTGTAACTGGGGGCGTCTCCAACGCCAGCTCTTCCTTCGTCCCCGAGAGGAAGAAAACACACGTGAAGCCGACACTGGGTTTTGTTCAATGATTAGGTCACTCAGAAGTGTCAGCTCTGGCCCATGGGCCCGGATGTGACGTGGAGCATGAGCTGACCCACAGGCCTTCCCAGAACTCCCCAGCTACCCCAGGGAACCTCCAGCAGTGGGTTCTGGGTGGCCCAGGGCAAAGCGGCCACTAGCTCATCTCCCTGTGGGCACGTGAGCCCTGTGCCTGCCTGGCAGAACAGGTAAAGCAGGAACCCACCGCCCAGAGACCACCCTCCCTGTCGGTCAAGAAAGGCCATTCATAAAACAGCAGGCGTGTGTTCCTCCAGGTAGCACCAGATAGCTCTGGCTCCCCTGCTCTGGACTCCCAGGGTCGCCTCGCCTCGGCAGTGGGCGGACTGGGCCTGAAGATCCTGACAGTCCTCTTCAGTCCCCATCCAGACTCAGGTGGGGACGAGCACACAATCAAGTCCACGGCTCCCACATGCCAAGACAGCCCATGTAGCACGTGCCACAAGGCAGCACTGACCACGAGGGGATGCCAGCGGAACCTCAGGTGCTAGCCAAGCAGTGGCCATGACTGTGATCCCAGTGACCGGGAGGCTGAGCAGGAAGCTGGCAAGCCCCAGGCCGCCTCAGCAACTCAGCGAGGCCTTTTATCAAAACGGGGATGTAGCTCAGTGGTAGAGCGCCACTGCGTTCACTCCCTAATAACCCCTCCAAAGGAAGGAGGGACGGAGGGAAGGACAGACGGAGGGAGGGAGAGAGAGAAAGAAAGGTGGAAAGAAGGAAAATAACACTAAGGTACTGACCTAATTGTCTCCATTGCCATCATCACTGTAATTACCATCACCACCATCATACTGTCATCACCGCCATCACAACCATCACCATCACTATTACCACCATCACCATCACCATCGTCATTGTCACCATCACCACCATCATCACTGCCATCACCACCATCACCATCATCATTACCACTATCATCATCATCACCACCATCATCACCATCACCATCACCACCATCACCACCATCACCACCATCATCATCATCATCATCACCACCATCATCACCATCACCACCATCACCATCATCATCATCACCATCATCATCACCACCATCACCATCACAATCATCACCATCATCATCCCCACCATCATCACCATCACCATCATCATCACCACCATCATCACCATCACCATCACCATCACCATCATCACCATCACCATCATCATCATAACCATCATCACCATCACCATCATCATCATCACCATCACCATCATCATCATCACCATCATCACCATCACCATCAACATTATCACCACCATCACCATCACCATCATCACCACCATCACCACCATCACCATCACCATCATCACCACCATCACCACCATCATCACCATCACCATCACCATCACCACCATCACCATCATCACCATCACCATCATCATCCCCACCATCATCACCATCACCATCATCATCACCACCATCATCACCATCACCATCACCATCACCATCACCATCATCACCATCACCATCATCATCATAACCATCATCACCATCACCATCATCATCATCACCATCACCATCATCATCATCACCATCATCACCATCAACATCACCACCATCACCATCACCATTGCACCACCACCATCATCATAACCACCATCACCACCATCACCATCACCATCATCATCATCACCATCACCACCATCTCCATCACCATCATCACCATCATCATCATCACCACCATCACCATTACCATTGCACCACCACCATCATCATAACCACCATCACCATCACCACCATCACCATCACCACCATCACCATCACCACCATCACTATCTAGTGCTTCAGGATGTTTAGGTGGACTAGAGTTCAAGTGGACTAAATGACAAGTGGTCATTCTAGAGGTGACACCCTCACTCAACACAGAAGTAGTGTTTTATGCTACCTGTTTGTTTTTTCTTTTGACAACATCCTCAAAGTCCCCATCCCTGCTCTGAGTAGCCTGTATAGACAGTGGGGAAGGCGGCAGAGGAGCCTCTCCCACCAGTCAGTGCGTGACTCTGTAAGGAAGGTGCAATTCTGTGTTTTCTCCCTTTGGGCTGCTGCACTCTTTCCCTCCTTTTTACGGTGGGTTCTCGTTAGTGCCTGTTCACACCCTCAACAGGAGAGCATGCTTGTGCTTGGTCGCTCTCACTACCCAGGACTCCTCCTGTCCCTCCCCTCCTGCCTGCCCCTCTCCCTCTCCTCTGGTCTCTGAACTCCCTTTTATTTTCATGAGACCAGCCCTCCTTTCCCCCTGTTTTTTTCTTTTTAGCTTTCACAGAGGAGAGAAGACCTACGGCCCCTGACCTTCTCAGTCTGGCTGACTTCACTTAGTCTGAGGTTCTCGGTTCCATCCGTTTACCTGCAGACTTTCACTTTCCTGTATGGCTGAGTAAGCCCCATTGCGTCTGTACACCACACTTTCCTTATCCGTTAAACCACGGACAGACACCCAGCTGTTCCACAGTTGCTATGTGAACTGTGCTGCTGCAGGGTGTGCGTGCCTTCTACAGTGGGACGATTTTAATTCTCCGGGATAAAGGCTGAGCAGTGCTGCAGCTGGTGTTCCCACGCCTCATCTTTTGAAGACCCACCATACTGATTTCCATAGTGGTTGTACTTTAGGTTACACTGTAATTCACAGTCCCACCAACAGGGTAAGAGGGTTCTTTTTCTCCACACCCTCTCCAGCATTGATCATTGATTGTGTCCTTGACGACTGCTCATCTGACTGGGTGACATGAAATCTCAGTGTAGTTTATTCACATTTCCTTAATTGCTAAAAGTTTGGGAGTTTTTTTTTTTTTTTAACACATTTTTGTCCTGTTGTATTTCTTCTTTTGAGAAGTGTCTGTTTAGTTCCTTTGCCCATTTGTTGATTGTGTCTTTTGGGGGGTGTTGAGTTTTTTGAGTTCTTTGTATGTTCTAGATATTCATCTTCTATCAGGAGAGCAGCTGGCCAAGGTTCTCTCCAATCATGTAGATTCTCTCTTCACATTCTTTATGGTTCCCTTTGCTGTTCAGAAGCTCTTTAATTTGATGCTATCCCATTTATTAACTCTTGGCATTATTTCCTGAGATTTAGGGTCCTATTGAGAAAGTCAGTGCCTGTGTCTAAAAGCTGAAGAGCTCATTCCACATTATCTTCTAGGAGTTGCACACTTTCTGGTCTAATTCCTAGCTCTCTGATGATCCATTTTTGTGTTGACTGGTTTGCAGGGTGAGAGATTCTTCTACATATGGATATTGTTAAAAAGGATGTCCTTTCTCCAAGGTCTTTGGCACCTTTGCCCAGGAGTAGACAACTGCCCCTGTGTGTCTTCTGCCCCACTGGTCTCTGACCCTGTATTTGTCAGTATAATGCAGTTTTGTTAGTATAGCTCTGTAGTACGACTTAAAGTCAGATAAAAGGTCTTCCAGCATTGCTCTTCTGGCTTAGAATTACTTTGGCTATTCTGGGTCTTTCACTCTTCCACGTGAATTTCAGGACTATTTTTCCAGTTTTGTGAGGAGCGTCCTGGGTACTTTGATGGGGGCTGCAGCGACCCTGGAGACTGTATTTGCTCGTGCGGCCATTTCCACAGTATTGCTCCTGCCTCTCCATGAGCACGGGCGGCTTCCACCCTCGAGCATCTTCCTCAACGTCTTGTCCAGCTCCGTGGTTTCCACCGTAGAGGTCCTCCACCTCTGGGTCGGCTGGATCCTACAGATTTCTTTTTTCTTTTGATCTCTTCCCTCCTTCTTTTTTCTTTGTTCTTTCATTTTTTGAGGCTATTTTGAGTGGGACTGTTTTTCTGACTTATTTTTCAGCAAACTATTATTGGCTTATAGGAGAAATAATGGTTTTTGATGTGATTTTGTAACCTGAAAAGGAAGCTCTTGAGTGGTAAAATATGGTCAAGGAACTAGACGTAAATCCCGGCTCTGACCCCCACGCGGGTTGTCCACTGAGCCACGTCCCTTGTGCTCAATGAGAGGTCAACTTCCCAGCTCATTCCTTGCCCTCCGACAGGCAGCGGGGAGTTGAACTCTCTGTTTCTAATAATTAATACCCTGCAGCCCAGCAGAACCACACACCAGCTCGTCTCTCCCTCTTCTCGCTCATCTCCGCCCAGGCGCTTTGGACGATCGTGGGGAGTCGGAGAGAGAAGAAGGGAGAAGGACGGTGGTCGAGGGAGACCACAGCTTCTCAGGACAGGGCTCCCACTTCCTCCTACTGAGGTCTGGATGAAAGCATCTGAAAAGAGCACTAAGGACATTGGCTACAGTCGGGTCCGAGTAGGGACCGGGCTTGGGCGTCGCTTGCGCTAGAGGTCCCCCAGGTCTTACTTGTGGGGGGAACATCAAGAGTGAAAGGAGACGCTGAAAATAATTATTAGATATTTGTTCATGAACAACTGGCTTCAGCTTCACCATCCAGTCCACCAGGGACACGTGGTCCTCCTACAGACACAGTCACAGCTGACCTCTACCATATGTAAATATGTTGTGAGGTTGCCAGTGGCTCTTCCCTGGGACAGTCGATCCTTCATCTGTGTGTGTGTGTGTGTGTTAAAATGTTCTTTTGAAAAGAAAGTGGACCTGGAGGTAGAGAATAGGGTCTTGTTGTTTTTGTTAATCTGTTTATTTGCTTCTTATTTTTTTAAGTACTTAGTGGACACAATTAAAGTTGAGGAGCCCTGTCAAACCCACCCCCATCCCCGCTTTTTAAAATGTCCTGGCCCCTGAGATCCTCAAATCTGGGGCTTCTTATCTGGACCTCACCAGGGGACTGGGAAGAGGATCCCTAGCCCCTCCCAGGGACCCCGCAAGCTTCTCTGCCCCCACAGCCCTTCTGCTGGGAGAGCCTCCCACTCTCCCTGTGGCGCTAGATTCTTGTTTGTTGAACGTCATTCAATTTCCTTAGTTTTTAGCTACAGCAGCCTCCGTTGGATCTCTGGAGAGCAGCCCTCCCCCTCCCCAGCAGGGGCAGTGGGATGTCCTGAGCCATCTGGCCTGCGCACCAGGGAGCCCCAAGGAGATGCCACCCAGGCCCCCTGCGGGTGGCCGCTCACTTGGCCCCTGCAGGGAGCTAATTTCTTTCCAACACCACTGGGCCTCCTTTGCCTCTGCAGAGCCCTTCTGAAGTCAGGAGCCAGAGCCGTGGAGCGGGGGGTGGGGGGTGGGGGGGCGGGTTTGCCTGACAGCACATTCTCTAGGATCAAAGTCCTTTATGACCCCAAAGATCTGGGCTCTCAGATTATAAATTAGGGTTTAATTAGGGTCTTGTCAATCAACTGATTCTTGCCTGGGTTTGGGCAGATGGGTCTCGCTCTGGTGATGGTCTCTGAAGCATCTGGGAGTGTCCCCACCGAGGCCCCCACCAAGCCGAGAAGCAGATGTGCGGTGCCTTTCCACGGTAGACAGCCTCCTTTCCCCTGTTCAGGACAGGGGCCTGCATCTGCTCAGCAGAAACCACCAGGCTGTGAGGGTTTGGAAGTCCTGAAACTTCTCACTGCGCCAATTCCAGGGCAAAGGTGAGCTCACACCTGGGGAGCCGCGGCCCGTGTCAACCCGCTGAGCGGGCTCTGGCTCTGAGGACCTCAGACGCTTCCTTAGCTGCTCTGGGAGTTTCTGAGAGGTGGATGGTGACGGGCTCTGCCTACAGGGTGCCAAGGGTCTATTTCTGCATGACAGGCACCGGGCTCGGCTCTAGAAGTCTCACTGTCACCAAAGCCAAACTCCCTGTGAACAAGAGAGAGGGAGGGACAAGCCATGAGCATCCCATGTGCGGGGGCGGGGGGGGGGGAGCTGAGTAGCGCGGGGAGCGAGGGGAGCCACGGGACCCCAGGAGCACGCACATGCCCAGGAGCTCGTGCCCTGACAGCGGGTGAGGGGGCAAGGGAAGTTCCTTCTGGGGAAGAGAGGAAAGCGATGACAGTGACCATGATGCTGTGACGCCAGTCGGTGGTGACGGTGGCGATTCCCCGAGTGTTCTCGGCCCCCGGCTCTCACTCCTTCATGTTTGCGCAGCTCGGGGAACCAGCCCCTGGTCCTGACAGGCTGCCAAAGCTATGCCAGTTCCTTCCTCAAGTTCAAGGTGGAGCTTAGCTCTGGCCCAAGGTTGTGGAGTAAGCGGTCAGCCCACCCTTATCACAAAGCGACGAACACGCACAGGGCAAGGGTCTCTGGGGTCTTGCTGCTCGGCAATGAGTCCATAAAGGACTCTGATCCACCGGCAAGAGGGACTTGGTGCTGATGGGAGTGCTCAGGGCCAGCCCTGCTCAGAGCCACAGGGCTGCAGGCCTGGGCCAAGCTGGGGTCTTGCTAAATCCTGGGGCTCTGGGCCAGGCTGCTCCAGTGCTAACTGGGAATCACAAAGCAAAACAGCAAAGAGCCGTGAGCTCTCCTGGGTTCCCTGTGCCCTTTGGCTCTGGGCTGTCCCTCGGCAAGATGGAGACGCGGCCGTTCCCTGCGTCTCTGTGGCATGCAGGGGCAGGCTGTGGCTTCACCTTAAGGTGAGGCTGTGCGCTCCCCTTGCCTGGGACACGGTGCACATGTGAGCCATGGAGGCAGGCTGAGCCCCTCCGCTGGGCTGAACCGGAAGAGGACCTCAAGAGCGAGAGCAGCCCGCTCCGTGCAGGGCCACACACACCGTTGATTGATATTCTATTATTAGGAGGGAAGAGACAACGTTTTGTGGGGATTTGGGTTTCAATGAAAATATTTCTAATAATAAAAATAAAAAGGAGTTTATGGATTGTTTTGGGATAGCTCCTTGGTTCCAGAGAATTCTGGAACTTGTCCCAGACAGGAAGGGACAGCTCTAGGAATCCAGTGGCGTCTCTGCCTTCAGAGGCCACTGTTGGAATCACTGAGAGCCAAGTCCTCCTGCCCTTTGGGCTGGTTGGTACCAGAACCAACTCCCAGGGTGGGCGGAGCTTCCTGGGGGCTCTGCTGGGGGACCTCCTGCTCCTGAGCTGAGGGGACGCTCCAGTCTGCACCGGGTGACAAAGTCCTGTCCCACCGACAGCTCTGGGGGCTGGCGAGGGCAGGGCTGGCTTCTCGGTGGCTGCTGGATGGAGTCTCCTCTGACCTCACACGGTCGTTCCCGGTCCTGGTCTCATTTCATAAGGCCACCAGTCCTACTGCCCACATTTAGTTACCTCCTTACAGGCCCATCTCCCAGGACAGTCCCAGTGGGGGTAGGGCTTCAGATTGGGGGCCCAATTCAGTCTGTAGAGGGGGCCTGGCCCTGATTAATAAGCCAGTTGGAGAATGGAGACCCCAAGAGGTGCGTTACCCGGGGTCGGAATGAGCTGCGTGTGAACAATCCGGTAAGTGGGGCCGTGACCCCAGGGTGGAAGTGGCGAGGCGAGATGGGCCACCACTGCCCCGGTGGGCACTGTGAGGCCTGGGGAGCAGCCTGGCCTCACCTGACGGGGGGACGTGAGCTCTGGTCAACCCTGGGAGCTCCGGGTGCTGTTTCTCGCCATCCGCGGCTTGGGCCAGGAGGGCCTGAGGACAGAGCAGCCCTCTGCAGCCGGGCTCACACCGGGATCTTGCCTAAAGCTCAGCTTTCCAGGTCCAGACAGCTTCCCTCTGCGCTGCGCAGGGCCCTCACCCTGCGGCCCCTCCCCCCGTCCGAGCTTACCTGTCCGTGTCTGGGAGTGACTGAAGACACAGGAGTAGGGCCTGGGAGTCCTGAATCACAGCCAGCAACCGCACCCAGCAGCCGGTCACTCTGAGCATCCCTCTGCAAAGGTTGCGGTCTACACCACAGGACCAGCGGACACACCCCTGACGCGCTTGCGCAGTGTGGAGTCAGGGCAGAAGATGGAAGAGGCTCAAGAGCCCTTTCCAGGCCTTTGGGCTGGTGCCCCACCTGCTCATTATCACCTTCCTCTCGGGGCCTCGGGTCAGCCACTGCCAAGGTGGCCTCATTCAGCACTTCACGGTGCTCGTCCACCAACTGGTTCCTTTTGAAAGGTGACAGAGCTGTATGTCCCCCGGCTCTCTGAAGACTTCAGCGAGGAGGACGGATGGGGGAGTTGACATGTTAACCACGTGACGAATTAGCTGGAGGGTGTGGAGCATGTTTTTGACATTTACTATCTAATTGCAAAAACACGGGGCGGCTTTAGTTTGGAAAATGCAGAAGAAGTGTAGAAAAGAAGAATCACGTATAATGCCACTGCCGAGGGACCGCTGGTGAGCACCTCGGCCTGTTCCCTCAAACTTGAGTCTCTTTATCAGAGCATGGGCAAAGCATGTCCACCTGGCCCCCCGAGGCCCCCAACGGGCCTGGCTGTGTCTGGCTGTGCGTGCAGGTTCTTGGCGAGGAAGGAGGCCCAATCTGGGGCTGCTTGGCCTCCTCCTCTCAGCTAGATGGTAACTTATCACCAAAACCCCTATTTTGGGACCTTGACATTACTCCTGAATTTATCCCTTTCTTAAAACATTAGTGATAAGCAGCAAACACTCGTGTGTGTGGACTTTGCTGTGAGCCTTGGCTTTTCCTTTGGGAGCACCGGCTTGGGCAGAGGACTGGATCTGGGTTCATCTGGGTTCTGAGTAGTGACAGGTCCGAGTCAAGCCCTAGGAGAGTTGAGCCTCTGGCACATAAGGCCACAGTGAGCTGTGCTCTGCTCTGGGGGTGGCTGGCCACCTGGGCCCTAAGCTCCTGTCTGACCAGCTTTGCGGAGGTGGGCCTGGCGGGCTGGGAGTGCTGCCAGTCTCCCACCTGCTCAGGACGGGGTCCCCTGGGTCTGGCCAAGAGCATTTCTGGGCTCTGCAAGAGGGGAGTCTCTCATTTCCCCACCATCTGCTGAATCCCACTCGCAGGGCCCCACTCAGTGGTGCAGGGTGGTGGAGTGGCCTGGCGGTGTGCTCCTGTGGGAGAGGACGTGGGCATGGCCTGGTCAACTAGCCAGGCTTTGGGGTAAGAACGTGGGAAGCTTTCGGTGAAGGCGGCAGCAGGAAGTGGCGGAGCCCAGGTTTGAACCCAGGCAGCCTGGCCTGGGGCCACAGTGCCAGCGTCACTCAAGTCCTTGGGAGGTCGCATTCTGCCGGGGACTCGGCTGTGAGCAGGACAGGGGGAGCATGAGCAGAAGTGCATAATGGTAAGTGACGGAGTGACAGTGATCCGTGACCGTGGAGAGTGGCCTACAAGGGGAAATGGGCGCAGGCAGACTGTGGTGCAGCCGAGAAGAAGGGGGACATGCGGAGGCAGCCAGGGTCAACATGCGTCTTCTCTGTGAGCGCAGGAGGGACAGGCTGCTGTCTGTCCTGGTGGTGCGCTGTGGCTGCCTGGCTGCCAGCAGGTGCGGGGGTGCAGAGGAGGGTGGCCACCAGGTGGGACCTGGCCTAAGGTCTGTCCCGGCCGTGGCCCTGCAGCGGGGCAGGCGCAGGTGTGAGGTGTGCTGACAGTGCTTACGATGGACGGTGTGGCAGACGCAGGGTGACCCTCGAGGCTGGTGCAGGTTGGCCGAGTGGCCTGTCAAGAATGTGGGAAGGGGGCTGGGGATGTGGCTCAAGTGGTAGCGTGCTCGCCTGGCATGCATGGGGCCAAGGTTCGATCCTCAGCACCACATACAAACAAGGATGTTGTGTCCGCCGAAAACTAAAGAATAAATTAAAAATTTAAAAAAAAAAAAGAATGTGGGAAGAGTGGACCTTAGGGGCAGGGGGTCAAAAGCTCAGGTTTGAACACGAGAAATCTCCAAACCCAAGAATCTCAGGAGACTAGCAGCACAGCCCAGTACCAGGTGCAGCCTGGTCCCTGGCACCTGGACAGTACTCAGGGCTGCTGGCTGCTCTCAGTGCCGGCTTCTGCCATCCCTGACCACCTCTCCAGTAGGCAGGGCCCCCGCAGCACCCTGCTCCCCACTGTTGTTTCATGACCTGGGCCTCCCGGCATGATCTCCCCCAGGGAACTATGAGCTGCGGCTCAGGGCTGGAGGGAGAGTGTCTGATAAGATGGACCTGAGGAGGGGCCTGAATACAGTGAAGCTACAGCTATGCAGACATGAGAAGAGCAGGTGCCAAGGCCCTGGGGCAGACTGAGGCTTAGTGTGTTGTGGGGGTGAGGAGGCTGGTGGCGGCAGGGGGCTGATGAGGAAGAACAGCAGGGGAGGATGCAGAGGTGGACTAGGGGTGGATCCTGGGGGCCACAAAGACAAGCAGTGGGAACGTGGTTTCCCTGTGATGGGCACAGCCGACCCAGAGAAGACCCTTGTTGAGAGCAGGGGGGAGCTCGGGGGCAGGGATCAGCCTCGGGGCCACTGCAGGTGTCTGAGCCTGAGACGCGGCTTGGCAAGGGTGGAGGGGGCGGCCAGCCTGGGACATGGTTTGAAGCTTGGTGGGCTCCCACTGTGGCTGCCCTGGATGTGGAGGGGAGAGGACTCGCCGACTCCGAGCGTCCTCTGGAGGGTCGGCTTTGGCTTTTGCTGGGACAGGCCCTGCGCTGAGCAGATTTGGGGCGCACTGGAAGGTCTGGGTTGGACGGTCGTCAGTGCCGTGAGGGCTGCGCCTGCCCAGACGTCAGGCCCGACTACCAGCTCTGGGGCGCGTGACTCAGGATGCCAGCTTCCCACTGTGTCCCGTGGTGCAGACGGGCCGCCTGGTTCTGGACAACTGTCCTCTGGTGCTTTCTGACCAGCCACGTGACCTTTGACCTCTCTCCCTGCCGTAAAAAGCTGGGTTGGCGGTGCTGCCCTCCGGGGCCCTTCCAGCCAGAGGCTCTGGGAATCCAGGAAGTCCCGATTTAGACGTGTGGCTTTGGAAGCTGGCAGCAAGCAGGGGGTGGAATCCGGAAGGCCCTGGCCATTGTGAGCCCAGTCTAGAGGCCGGACGGAGGGACGGGAGCCACCAAGGCAGGCAGAAGTGAAAGTCCCTTCCGCAGGCCCCTCCCCCTGGGAAGCAGTGACCAGCCTCCTTGGCACCCACCCGGCTGGGCCAGGCCTCTATTGTCCTGCGTCCAGAGACACCGGCCAGCCCAGTGCTTCCTCCTCGATAGATAACGCCGTCGGCCTGCAGGGCCAGGCCGTGCCCGCTGCAGCGAGCGCCAGTGGGAGCGAAGTGGGGGGGGGGGGCTTCGCCAGGGGACTCTCGAGTGTTGTGAGTTTTTGTTTGTCACTGTGAATCCCGTGTAGTCGGGGCCAACGTGGCAGTGACCGCTGCGTGGGGATGGCACCAAGTGTGCAGGCCGCCAGGGGACACCCGGCCGGGGTCTAACAGGTGGAGACAAGGTCAGTGCTGGCGAGCCTGTCCAGCCGCGGACACAGGCCCCGCTGCAAGCTCTCCGCCCAGCTGCACAGGAGCGTTGCCCAGGTGACCCTCCCCGGCACTGAGACCCAGGTCTTCAGACAGGAGCCGGGCAGCAGCATGGTCTAAAGGCCCCCAGCACGGAGCCGGGTTTGAGACTTTGCTCTCAAGCTTGAGTGTGGGTCCAAGCACTTGGTTGAAGTGCGGTCGACCCCAGCAGGTCTGGAGTGGGACCCAGGATCCTGCATCACCCCCACCCCGAGGGCACCCCGGAGCAGCAGGGCTAATCAGCTGCTGCTCAAAAGCCCCTGCAGGCTCCAAGCGCTCCCTGAAGCTGACCAAGGGGGGCAGATTCTCCCAGGGAGGGGACGGGGCGGGCATCAGAATGCTAATGAACAGGACAGAAGCAGAGCTGGGCGCGAGGGCTGCCCTGTGCGTTTGGGATGCCCACAGAGGACTGGCTGAGTGGACGGGGCAGGGCTCTGCATGACCACCAGGTGCAGGGGTGTGGCTTCCAGCAACCCTCCCCCCTGAGGCGCGAGGTGCTGGTGCCACTCACCTTCACCTGGTGTCCAGGGCAGGCCTCTAGCTCTCCACCCTGGGCTCCCATTGCCATGTCTGGGTCCCTACCTTCCTCGCCCCCAGGATGCCACTTTAGGCCACATTCTTCCACCAAGGTGCAGTGTCCCCTGCAGAAGGAGCCCTGGGAGGGGCGGCAGCAGAGGCAGCAGCTCCTGGGTCTGGTCAGGGCTGGGCCCAGACAGACCACTGTCCTTCTGCTCCTCACTGCACACCCGCTGGCCTCCCCAGCCAGGATGGGGCCCCGGAGGACAGTGCCAGCTCTGTGGGACCATAGAGGACATCCTGGAGGTGTGGGGATGGACAGCCTGCACAGAGGCCCCGCGTGGCTGGTCACTAACACCTGGAGAAGGGCAGGGCGTGGGTCTAGGGGAAAGGGCCTTGAATGCCCTCGCAGGGGTCCTCCTCTCACTCGTGACCCCTCGGTCTTCAGTGGTGCACAGAGGCGGCTGCCTCCCGGCCCTCAACCACCCAGGGTTCTGCAGCCGGGGAGCCCTGAGGACGGATCTCCTCTGAGGGCAAAACTGAGAGCCACAACCCGAGTTAAAGGTTGGAAAATCCTAGTGGATGCAAGGTGACAGGGGTGGCCCTCAAGCTGGGGAAGCTGTAGGAGCCACCTCAGCCCTTCCTGTCCCAGCGACCCAGTGCCAGACCACATGCACACACACACACGCACACGCACGCACACACACATGCACACACACCCACGGGGGGTGAGCAGGACAGTTGCCTGGTTTGATGATTCTGTATCTTCTCTTTCCTAAACAAGCCTCGCCATGAATAGCGCTAAGATAGGGTCAATTAGACGTCCCTGCCCAGGCTGGCGAGCGCCCCTCGTGGACTGGAGGTTCTATGGTCAGCTGCAGGCTTCCCTGGCCCCTGCTGGCCTGATGAGGCTGTGTCCATTCGCAGCTGCAGCAGCGTTCTCTTCGCACGATGTCGGTGTATCTTGCGTTCGAAGCTCGTGGCAATGTCACTCTGTGAAGGGACGTTTTTCCTCGTGGGAGAAGACACACGCAGTGCAGTCCTGGACAGTGTCCCAGGGCGAGTAGTGGTCCCACTAGGACTGGACCACTCTACTAGCTCTGGACTTGGGGACGCTGTCGAGCAGCAGTTGGCTGAAGGAGATGCTGATGCAGAGGTCGGGAGCCTGCTGTGGGGACGTGGCCTGGGAATCCCAAGGACGTGGAAGGGGACGCTCTTCCATCTGCAATTGCAGGGGCCAGGGAGAGGCACCAGCCCCAGGGCTCCAGCCTGGGCTCCCAGCAGAGGCAGCCCGAGCGTCCCTCGGAGCTCACTCCCCCGAGGAGGACTCCAGCCAGGCCTTGGGCAGCCCTGGCAGCCACACAGGGCTCGGCTGGTTGTCCCCGTGCTCCAGGGAGCCAGCGGGCATCCTCCCGGCCTCTCGCCACTCTGGCTGCCCTGTTACCAAGTCGGGGAGGCCTGGGGAGCTGGGCACTGGAGCCCCCACTCCTCCAGGGGGAGCTGGCAGCCCCCCGTGGCCTGTGCACTGACTGACACGGGGGTCCTGCGGGGATGGGGAAAAGCCATGTTCGTGGACGTCTGTGCTGCCCATGGTTCTCTGAAGACGGGAGAAGGAGAAAAGGGGGCTGATTTGAAGAACCAGGGGACGGTGGAGGTACTGATGGCACAGACGTCACCGCCCCTCTGCCAACTCTGCTGCATCGCACACGAGGTTGGGGCTGAGGCTTGGGCAGGAGAGACGTGTGCCTTGGGACGTCCGCAGGGAGAAACATGGGTGCTTTAGGATGCGTATGGTTTGCAATGGAGAGAGCCAGCAGCCACTCTGTGAAGCCCTCCTCCACACGGGCACCTGCAGCGGAGGACGCAGACTGGGGATCTCCTGGGCTCGGGGAGGGCGGTTCATTCCCTGGGGAGCACGTCAGCAGCACAGCGTGAGCAGCTTTGGCACTGCACCTTGAGGACACTTCTGTCCACGGGAATGAAGCTCTGCATAGGGTAAGTGTGTCCCAGGGACAGGGACAGGGACTGGGGAAGGCACGGGGAGCGCCAGACCCCCAGACCAGCGTGGTCAGGCATGGGGGTGTCTTCTTGAGTCATCTCCACATTCACTTAGAAACTCAAGTGACCACTCAACTTGGAGTATGGAACCAAAGAGGTGAGGTGACCTGGACTGGCCCCCAGCAGCGGAGGTGCTGTCACAATGCAGCCCCCAGATCAGGACAAGCAGAAACCAGGGAGGCGAGGCTCTGGACCCCGCCAAGGACGGGCACCATGCAGAGGTGCAGAAGCACGTCCTGTCAGGTGGCATGTCCAACAACTGACACCAAGGGACGCTGCACAGAGTCCCAACACCTCATGCCCACGAGGAGCTCAGTCTGCGGATCCCAGGAGGCTTTCATTCTGACTCAAATGGCAGAAAGTCTGCGGCCCATTTTGAAGGGGAGTCACTGACTCGGGACAGCACTCGGAAAGTCCTTGTCCTGGACCCTTGACCCTGGGCCCATCCTCACCACCAGACAGCTCCACTGGTGGGGACAGGAAGCCCAATCTTCTGCCAAACGCACACCTGGTGACTAGAAGGCACCTGGGGCGGGCAGGGTCTGGACGCGGTCAGCCAGCTGGGCTCTGCAGCTGCTCCTGGGCAGGTGCAGTCGCATCCCACCTGCCTTTTGTCTCCACCTGTGAAGCCCCCGGGCCCACCCCGCCAAGGACAGCGAGGCCTTTCTCCAGGGTTCCTGCTGTTGCTCTCCATGGCGAGGCCGTGCTGGACGCCCCTGCGGCCACTCCCCTGGGCCACTCCCACAGCCGCCGGAAAGCACCTGCTCCACACAGCTGCCTGCAGTGCCCGTGAGGAGGTCTCAGAACTCTGCCCTAGGGGGCCGGCCAGAGTGTCCTGGTGGGGAGGGGCGGCCACCCTAGATTCAGGAAAGAACAGTTGTCCCACAGAAGCTCCTGTAAGCACCACTAGATGCTGTTCAGTCCACTTTCTGCTGCTTGGGGACCCTAAAGATGACCAAAGTCACATCAATCACCACATCACAAACCAGAAAGGCCCATGAAAGATCAGATAGCCAGGGGTCTCCAAACCCAGGAAACTCAGGGCTCCAAGGGGCCAGCGGGAAGCGGGGACCAGGTGGCTACTGAATTTGGGTTGGATGACCTTGAGCAAATTAAGTCCGTTTTCTGAACCTCACTTTCCTCACCTGTGAAGTGGGCAGTATTGGCTGCTTGGCGGAGGCTGGGGAGGTACTGCAGGGATAAAGTGCTGCACTGTTCCCGGCAGGGGTGGCAGCGGCTGCTCTCAGACCCTGCTGGACCTCTAGGGATGAGGTCAGAGAGGGCAAAGGAACGCCCTTTGCCCTCAGTAAGGGTCGAGTGGAAGCGACGGCCACACCAGTGCAGTTCACTGTTGCTCTCCATGGAGGGCTTGGGTGCTGACAGTGGTCGAAGTCCCCTGGGCGGATTGTTCCAGACAATCGGATTCTCTTTTCATTTGCTTCAAGGTAATTTCCTTCCTGTATCCAAATGGGTCAGCATGGGGCAACAAGATCTTCTTTAGTATTTTCCACAATTGAAGTGTGGTTACACTACAGAAAAGAAATGGCCTAATCACTAGAAACATTTGGAGAACTCTGTAGCTATGATTTGTTGTGTTAAGTTGGTAATGGCCATGGTGATAAAAAAATAAATAAAATCACCATCACTACCACATCACCACCACCACCACATCACCACCACCATCACCATCTCCACCACCATCACCATCACCACCATCACCACCACCACCATCATGACCATCATCACCATTGCCACCATCACCATCATCACCATAAACACCATCACCATCATCATCACCATCATCATCACCACCATCACCACCATCATCACCATCTCCACCACCATCACCATCACCACCACCACCATCATGACCATCGCCACCATTGCCACCATCACCATCATCACCATCACCACCATCACCATCATCATCACCATCATCATCACCATCATCATCACCACCATCACCACCATCATCACCATCACCACCATCACCACCATCACCATCATCTCCATCACCATCACCAACGTCAACATCAACATCACCACCATCACCATCACCATCACCATCACCACCACATCACCACCACCATCACCATCTCCACCACCATCACCATCACCACCATCACCACCACCACCATCATGACCATCACCACCATTGCCACCATCACCATCATCACCATCACCACCATCACCATCATCATCACCATCATCATCATCACCATCACCATCACCACCATCACCATCACCATCACCATCACTGGGTAAATGTCACTTGGTTCTCGGGCTGCCCCATATGGGTCAGCAGTCAGACACTTCTGGGAGGAGCTTCATAGGAGTCACCTCCTCTTGGCTCCTCTTTGCACAGTTAGAGGGAGCCAAGAACTTTATGCACCAGCTGCAGCATCACCTCTGTCCCCAGTTGTGCCCGAGCCTGACCTCACCAGGCAATTACAGCTGTTTTCACTGTGCGAGTGGCTTCCAGCCTCCACCCGAGGCCTGCTTTCCACACAGGGTGGATTCCCATGAACTCTGCTCTTTATGACCAGCTGGTTCCGATTAGGATGAACCAATAAAATGTGGAGTAATACAGTCCCAGCGTGTTCCCGAATGTAGCACTTTTCCATGTGTTTTGATTTATTGGTCGACCAACAACTCCCAGCCCTTGGACAAGGTGGATTCCATACTTCACGTACTTTGTTTATTTTGATAAATGCAGCCTTTCAGAGATTCAAAAAGGGCCAACATAGGCTTGATAAAGGTGTGTGTGAGAGTTGGTCTTGGTGTATGCTCGTGAGGTGAACTTGTGGGGTGTGAGACTGCAGGGTGTGAGGACATGGGTGTGATCATATGTGAACTTGTGGCATGTGAGAACATGTGTGGACCCATGAGTGGGTGTGTGTGAGCATGGGTGTGAGCACGTGCAGGTGTGCAATTCCCTGGGCAGGGGCTGGCTCTCCTGCACAGGGTGCTTGAGTCTCCACACAGTGCTCCTGTGGGCGCTCCTGTGGGTGCTCCTGTGGGTGCTCCTGAGGGTACTCCTGTGGGTGCTCCTGGAAGTGCTCCTATGGGTGATCCTGTGGGTGCTCCTGTGGGTGCTCCTGTGGACGCTCCTGTGGGTGCTCCTGTGGACGCTCCTGTGGGTGCTCCTGTGGGTGCTCCTGTGGACGCTCCTGTGGGTGATCCTGTGGAACTCCTGTGGGTGCTCCTAAAGGTGCTCCTGAGGGTGCTCCTGTGGGTGATCCTGTGGACACTCCTGTGGGTGCTCCTGAGGGTACTCCTGTGGGTGCTCCTGGGAGTGCTCCTATGGGTGATCCTGTGGGTGCTCCTGTGGGTGATCCTGTGGACACTCCTGTGGGTGCTCCTGAGGGTGCTCCTGTGGACACTCCTGTGGGTGATCCTGTGGACACTCCTGTGGATGCTCCTGGGGGTGCTCCTGGGTGCTCCTGAGGGTGCTCCTGTGGGTGCTCCTGTGGGTGCTCCTGGGCACTCCTGTGGGTGCTCCTGGGGGTGCTCCTGGGTGCTCCTGTGGGTGCTCCTGAGGGTGCTCCTGTGGACACTCCTGTGGGTGATCCTGTGGATGCTCCTGTGGGTGCTCCTGTGGGTGCTCCTGGGGGTGCTCCTGGGTGCTCCTGTGGGTGCTCCTGGGCACTCCTGTGGGTGCTCCTGGGCACTCCTGAGGGTGCTCCTGTGGGTGCTCCTGGGCACTCCTGTGGGTGCTCCTGTGGGTGCTCCTGGGGGTGCTCCTGAGGGTGCTCCTGTGGGTGCTCCTGGGCACTCCTGTGGGTGCTCCTGTGGGTGCTCCTGAGGGTGCTCCTGTGGGTGCTCCTGGGCACTCCTGTGGGTGCTCCTGTGGGTGCTCCTGGGGGTGCTCCTGGGGATGCTCCTGAGGGTGCTCCTGTGGGTGCTCCTGGGCACTCCTGTGGATGCTCCTGTGGGTGCTCCTGAGGGTGCTCCTGTGGGTGCTCCTGGGGGGTGCTCCTGTGGGTGCTCCTGGGGGTGCTCCTGGGCACTCCTGTGGGTGCTCCTGGGGGTGCTCCTGGGTGCTCCTGTGGGTGTCCTGTGGGTGCTCCTGTGGGTGATCCTGTGGACACTCCTGTGGGTGCTCCTGTGGGTGCTCCTGTGGGTGATCCTGTGGGTGCTCCTGGGGGTGCTCCTGGGGGTGCTCCTGTGGGCACAGTGGCCTGGGCAGAAAGGAATGGCACCTCAGTGCCTCCTAAGCAGCTGCTCTCCTGTTCTCCAGGTCCCCCTGGAAGGTGGCGGTGACTCAGCAGTCCCCGGGCTGGACTTGTTTCAACACAGGAGATTTTAAAGTGAAGTCCAGCCATGGCCTGGGAGAAGTCCAGCAGGGTTCCAGATGGCACGGAGTGGCCTGGGGCAACTCCAGCAGGGTAGGATGCTCTGGGAACCCAGACCCTCTCTCAACCCAAGCCGACGGGTGATGGGTGCTCTGCAGCCCTTGCTCCCCAGCCCGGCCGAGCTCTGTGGCTTATGCCAGAAAACAGGGTCAGGGAGTCTTAGGAGAGTCCTGGGGGCCTTCTGGGGAGGTGGGGTGAGTTTGGCATTGTGGACTCTGTTCAGAAGAAGAGCAAAGGTGGTCTCGGACGCGGACTTGAAGTTGTGTGCTGGAATCACGGGAGCAAAGGAGCGTGACACACGGGAGCCCTGTGAGCTACCAGGTGTCTTTTGTTCATTCAGAAAATGAGGCCCCTGGGGCAGCAGCGCCTGTCATGAGCTCACGCAGGCGGGAGGCACAGAGCCAGCCAGCCCTGAGCAGACAGACCGTCAGGTGGGTGGCACTTGTGAAACAGCCCTGTAGGAGATGACCAGGGAGAGGCCGCCGTTGGGTCAAAGCTGAAGGAGAGGGAAGCAGCACCCCCCCAGCCTGCCCCCAGGGGACAGCGAGGAAGAGGCGCTGGGGGAGCAGCGCAGGTGCAGGGCGGAGGCAGATGTGACTGCGGCAGGAGGGGCCTGCTGGGTCCTCAGCCTCCGCTGCGCCGAGAATCCTGCAGCCCCGGCTTCTCCCCGGGGAGCAGGGGCCGTGGCCGCGGGGAGCACCCAGAGCTGCGGTGCAGGCCCCGGGCCGAGCAGCCCTGTGTGGCTGAGCACAGGTGAGCCCCGGGGGACTGGACCCAGATGGCGTCCACAGAGACCATCATGGGATCGAGGCCTGGGAAGATGCCCGGGCGTTGAGGTCAAAGAGATGGGGCGAGGCCCTGGGGAAGGCTGGGAAGGGCATTTCTGGGGGCCTGCAGGGGAGGGAGGGGTGGCCCTAGGAAGAGGTCCCCGGACGCTCAGGCCAGTGAGGCAGCCAGACACAGGCTGCATGGGCCCTCGGGAACAGTCGGGTTTCCCAGGTAGGATGGTCCCCAGAGCCTAGGCCAGCGCAGGGCAAGGAGCTCATTTAGTTTCTCCCTGGAGGCTGGGAGGAGTAGGGAAGTGGCCAGGAAGGGGAGGAAGCCATTTGCTCACAGAGGGGCCTCTGCTGGGCACCCGGGCGGCTCCCGCCGGGGACTCCTGGGGACTTGGAGAACGCAGCTCAAGGGGTGCACTGGGGCAAGGGAGCTGGGGTCGCAGGCACAGCCGGCTGGGAACGAGGAGCACCAGGGACTCAAGGCCCAGTTGCCCTGGCTGGAATCCGCGTCCCACCATGTGCCAGGCTGTAGGCGTGTGGAGGTGGCCGCTGGGTGGAGTGGAGCCGGAGGTCGGCAGGCACCGAGCTTTGCTGGACAGATTGCCCTGGAGATTTAATAGCGGGCCTGCTCCCCACCTCTCTCACACCTGGAAAATGTTTGCTGTTGTACAGGGGGGGGGCGGGGACAGGCCAGCACAGATATTCCCAAGCGTCCTGGAGGCCTTCTGGGAAGGAAGACAAGGAGCACAGGAAATGTCCAGTTGCTTCCTTTTCCAGAGGGTCATCTCAGAGATGTGAACCCCCAGACCTCATCTGACCACACTGAGGTCAATTTTCAATGGAGACAGTGCGGCCGTCCCATTAAGCCCACCCCACACGGGGGATTTTAGTGTTTAAGGTAGTTCAAAGGAGGGTTGAAAAAAATCCCTGGAAAAAACAAGCAGCATTTGTCACTATAGATTAAAAAGTCACTGCAAAGGCTGCAACCCCTTCCTGTCGGCAGCGCGGGGCTGGAAGCCTTCTATCACGTCCCAAATCCTCTCAGACTGGCGCTGTGAACTGCCACCACCTCCAGTGGGGAAGCTGAAGCTTACGGGAAGACTGCCCTGACTGACCCCTGCCCCAGCCTGTCTCCTGCCCCTGACTGACCCCAGCCCCCGCCTGCCCCCGATTGTCCCCAGCTCCCACCTGCCCACAGCCCCCACCTGCCCCCAGCCCCTGCCTGCCCCCAGTTTGGTGCCCTGCCTGCCCCCAGTTTGGTGCCCTGCCTGCCCCCAGCTTTGGTGTCCAGTTTCCATCTGCTGGTTGCTAGTCTGGCTACTGATTGCATCAGGTTCCCAGGTCCCTGCACAAGGTGATGATGGTGATGATGGTGATGGTCATCCTAGTGATGGTGGAGGTGATGATGGTGGTGATGGTGATGGTGGTGATGGTCATAATGATCACGGTCATGGTGCGGGTGATGGTAATGGTTATGTTGGTGACTGATGGTGATGGTCATGGTTTCAGTGGTGATAATGGTGATGGGGTGATGATAGCGATGATGGTGGTGCTGATATGGTGTTGATGGTGATGGTGGTGATGATCATGCCAATGATACTGGTGATAACGATGATGGTGGTGGTGGTGATGGTGGTGATGACGGTGACAATCATGATGATGATGGCGATGATGATGGTGACAGTGGCAGTGATGATGGCTGATGAATGGAATTCACCATATGCCATGTGAACCCTGGCTCATGTCCTTTGCATATATTAATTAATTTTTTAACGTTTTATTTCTGTTGTAGTTGGACATAATACCTATTTTTTATTAATTTATTTCTATGTGGTGCTGAGGATCAAACCCAGGCCTCACATGTGCTAGGTGAGAAAGAACTCTACTGCGGAGCCACAACCCAGCCTCATGTATTAGTTAATCTAATTCTCATAATTACCCTGTGAGAATTATCATCATCTCCATTTTAGACGAGGAAACTTAGGCCCAAAGAGTGGACCTCCTGTGTTCGATCTCAAGAGCTCATTCTGGGAGCTGAGCTCAGAAGAGTTGAACATGAAAGGTTTGTTTCTTTGGAGGCAGTAACCCTAAGTGTGAAAACTTGTTTTTCACTCGTTTGAAACTAAAGGTCAGCGGTCTCCTTGCCTCTTCTCTCTTTCTTCCCTCCTTGTTTATGTGTTTATTTTCAGACATTCAAGCCTCCCTTTTCACTTATGGTCTGAAAAATATCTGTCCCCTTTGAGGTGTTTGCGCCCCCTGGAGACCTGGCAGCCATCCAGAGCCGGTGCTGCTGGCCTGCCCAGGTGAACCAGGGTCCACGTTCTCAGAGCGGCAGTGAGAAACCCTTGAGCCGTGCACTGTTTACGTTGTTGCTTTACCTTGTTTATTGCACCTAGAGCCACAAACATAAAACGGAAAGCAGTCGAGCCAGGGGATGCGTTCTGGGCTTGCCGCATGTGCTGATGGGTGAGGCACTATCTGATGGACGAAGGAGTCTCCCAGCGTAGAATCACCCCACCGTGGAGCTGGGTGGGGCAGGTAGGTGCCGTCCTGGGCCCCAGCTGGGCCGATGCAGGGCCAGGCTCTCCCCAGGCCCCTGGTCCTTCATGGAGGGCACTGTGCTAGATGCCAAGGGTCACAGGGGGAGGGAACTGGAGCAGGGGAGGTTGGGGGCAGCTGCAGGGTCACAGAGGACACTCCATGACAGGTCCAGAGAGACCATTCAGTTTGTGTCCACTTCCCTGAGCGTACAAAAGGGGTCATGCCTCCCTCTCCACTTGGCTGTGGCCAGGCCAGGTTTCTGGACACCAGGCTGGCAGCAGGCTGGCCTCCACCTGGGGTCTCGGGTGGTCAGGAGTGGGAGTGGGCTCTCTCTTCTGTACCCTTCCTGGTGCAGCATGGAGCCCGCTCCCTGGTGATTGTGTGCAACAGAGACCTGTGGGCTCTCCGCACAGAAGGTGTGGCTCCGAAGTGGACACCGGTATGGAGGCCCTGAGGGGTCAGGCCGAGAACCGCAGCACGGCCTCTGGTCCCAGCTGGTCTGTAGGGCAGGGGCACAGTGCTGGGGGCACTGACCCAGGGAGGGCACAGGTTTCCCTGGACGTGGGAGGTCACCTGAGTGCTGTGGAGTAGGCCAGGTGGCCAGGAGAGGAAGGGCATTTGGGGCGGGGACAGCACATGTGAGGGCTGAGGGAGGGCAGGCTTGGCATGAAAGACAGGCGCCCAGCAGGAGGGACGGCAGCTTCGTGCCACCCAGGCAGGGAACTGGGCCTGGAACGTCTTGTCGAGGGGACTGGACTTGGTCAAGCAGTCAGGAGAGTCACTGTGCTAAGCAGGGGCCGTGCGGTCACTTTGCCTGTTAGAGAATTACGTTGTTAAGGTTTGGATATGAGGCGTCCCCCAAGTGGTCCCCTGTCAGTGCAGGAATGTTGGATTATGAGAGCTGGGACCTGATCGGCCCAACCCAGTGTAGCTGGACAGGTTGGGTCATCACTCTAGGCGGTAGGGGGTGGCTGTGGTGGTGGGGCGTGGCCGTGGTGGGGCGTGGCCGTGGTGGGGGGTGGCTGTGGTGGTGGGGCGTGGCCGCGGTGGTGGAGCGTGGCTGTGGTGGGGCGTGGCCGTGGTGGGGCGTGGCTGTGGAGGTGGGCGTGGCCTGGAAGGGTGCATCTGCCCTGTGGCCCCGCCCCCTCCTCCCTGCTTCCTGGCTGCGGGGGGCTGAGCCGCTGTCCTCTGCAGCCCCCAGGATGTGCTGCCTCACCTCGGGCCCAGAGCATGGAGTCAGCCTTGGATGGACTGAGGCCTCTGAAACCCTGAGCCCCAATAAACTTTCCCTCCTCAGAGTTGCTCTTGTGGGGTCTTCTGGTCACAGCGGTGCTAAAGCCGTCTAAAACACTGGCTCCAGAGTGGCCTGGAGACTGGGTGGCAGAGACCCATTTCATGTCCCCACATCCACACATTCGTTCCACTAATGGGGACTGAGGACCTGACACAGGCCAGGCTCTGCCCTAGGCAGGCAGGCAGGCAGCCACGAGCAAACTGTGGCCTCCCACGGGTGGAGCCACGTGGAGAACAAAGCTGGGTTGGGTCAGGCGCACGGGGCGTCGGGCCGCGCTCCTGTGCACACGGGGTGCGCATCAATGTTTTGGGCAACCTGTGTTCTATAGAAAATCTGGCAGCATGTCCAGGGACGTGTCACCGAGGAGAGGGGACACCATAAGTGCACCTCAAATCCTGAGCAGCACCAGCCTTGGACACAAGCAAGTGGAGGAAGGGCTCCAGGCCTGGGACGTCACAGGTCCGCGGCAGCCCCAGACGTCACCCACGCTCGCCAGGCAGGGGCCATTCCAGCTGTGCACATGTGACCCTGTGACAGTTTTAGTTGTTTTGCATTCTAAGAAAGATTTATAGAACCCACACTGCTAGTTAGTGCTTAGGGTAAAGATGAGTAAAAACAGGAGAAGGAGTCAGCTCAGGCTGACTCCAAGAAAACACCCCCCGGGGAGAAGGGTGACCAGAGATGGCCAGGGCGCCTGTCACACACAGGTGGCGAGAGGGGCCGAGAGAGTCACCAAGGCCAGCCCCTGTCACGCAGCCCTCCTCTGCACCCGTGAAGCTGCCAAGCAGAGTCTCTAAGGAGCCGGGTGGCGCCCCGCTGTCCAGTCAGAAGCCTCCTCAGAACACGTGGTGCGGGGCCTCTGAGGAATGCCCACCACCGTGGGTGCCAGGAAAACCAACAAGGAAAACGACCTGCGGGTGCAGGGGCCCACCCTGCAGAGCGCGGCTCCCAGAGGAGCCACACAGGTGGCGGGTGGGCGTTCTCCAAACCGGAGCCTGCAGGACCGGCATGGAGTGCCCATCTGGGCGGGAGGTCCGTGATGTCCACGGAGGGCCAGCTCCACCTGCATGTCCCACCCCTGTCCCGCCACCCCAGGAGCTCACTGCGCTGTGTGCCTGCGGCTGCCCTCTTGCCCTGGCCCCACCCTGGGCACGGAGCCACAGAGGGTACGGAAGTCATCGGCCTGCAGTGTTTATTTTCGGCCTTTTCCACGGCCCGCCAGCCAGCTATCAAGCTGGACACATTTTGCTTTTTTTTAACTCAACCTGGTTCATGGCTCCAGTGATGAGCCGGGACCCAGGGGACGCTCGTATCTGCGTTGACACAGGAGCGCCAACTGTGTCTCTTTGATCCAAGATAAAAATGGTTTTCAAACAAGGGGAAAGCACCATGCAAAACAGGCGGGTCCCCAAGGCAGAGGTGCGGGACGTGGGGGGGGGGCTGGCCTTGGGGGGTCTCGTTGTCACAGCTGGCCACACCTGGAACGCCCTCCCCGTCTGTTTCCGCTGAGATTCGAGATGGAGTGGCCGAGTCTCCTGGGTGCGGGTGCTAGGCCCACGTGATGGAGGTTCAGGCTGGCCCTGTTGCCAGCCTGTCATGGTGGACAGCTCGGTATTTACCCCTTCATCCCTTGTCAGCTGCCAGCTCTTCAGTGACAGCACCTGTGCCCGTTATATGCCTATTTCTGGGGATATAACAGAATGTGAAGGATCCACCCTTGTCCACCCAGAGCTTCCAAGTCCGAATGAGCCACAGAAGGTCTGAGAGTAAGGGTGGTCTGGCTGCTCCCCACATCCTGTACCCCCTGCAGGGCCATGTTTCCTCACCAGACCCTTAAGCGTCAGGGTCCCTGGGACCTACTCCTGGGCTCTCTTCTGGCTGCCCATCAGCCCCTGGCACTCACTGTTGGTATCTGCCCATCTGAGAGCCATGGCTTGCCTGCAACACAGCACCCCACTCCCTGGGCCGAGCAGGTGTCCTTGGCAGAGGGAGTGGTGACCTGTGTCCAGCACAGCTTCTGACTCAGGTGGGCGGGGCCCGAGATTCCACACCTTCTGCAAGTTCCCAGGCAATGCTGCTGCTCCCCAAAACACAGAGCCACCAAGGTTCCCTGGCCCTGGGGAGAAGGCAGCTCCCTCGGAGGCCCGGGAGTTAGCAGGTGGGTGAGTACTTGCATTTCTGTCAGCAGGAAAACTACCTGCTGTCCAGTTAGCCAACACGACCCGCAAGACCGGTATCCCGCGGCAATAACTGATACCCACGTGGTCATAACTGAAGTGCCCACTCTTCTCAATGACATCTATTACCAAAATGACCACATGGACAGCAGGAGGGTGTTTTTGAAGCTGGTAGTGACTGCTTAGCTGGAGACTTCTCAGGTCACTCCATAGTGATCCTGTCCAGCTGGCCAAGGGGTGACGTCCTCCAGGTCCAGTGGTAGGCTGGCCACCCCTGCCGGTGGCTGGCAGTAGAACTGCACCTGGACCCAGCAGGTGTCTCTGCCTGTTGGTGAAGCAGGGTGGGGGCAGCTGGACGAGGCACTTGGAGCCTGGCTCCTCCCACTGGACACTGTCCCAGGAAGCCTCCTGGGCGGCCTTGCCCTGGACACTGACCAGCTACTGCTATGCTCATTCCCCTGGATCTAAGCTCTGGGAGCCACAGCTGTGTAAAAACAGGCAATTTCACCTTGAACTCCTGGATTTTCTTGAAATGCAGGAAGATGGGCCCCAGGTGGGATTCGTGGTGGTCTCTGGCCTCGGCTGAGGGTGGTCTCCTGCTGCAGGCAGGCAGGCTCCCCAACACGGGTTGTTTGATGGTGTCACTGAGACGCGAGTGCAGAAGCCTCCTGTGAGTTCTATTCTAGGCATTGAGGAAGGGGACAGAGGGGAGGGGAGAGAGAGGCAGGCAGGGAGGAAGGGAGGATGGGACTCCTTCAGAGGGCCGCGGTCCTCAGTCTCACTCAGGGGACTTGGACCTGGAGGTGAAACCAGAGGCCCAACCCTTCCCATGCCCCGGCCACCCAGGAGGGACACGCATCCCCCGGGCTCATGCGCATCTGCTGTTTACGCATACATCTTTCTCACACAGCACGGGCCCTCCAAGATCACCAGGGACATTCCCAGGATGGATGGCGGAGGCGGCGGGAGGCAGGGTCCCTTGAACTGCTCTCTCAAGGGTAGTTCTCTCTGTGCTCTTGCATGGAGGCTTCTAGGCCGGCCTTATGGCTCACCTCCCAGGGAAGAGGCGACACTCTCCCGTGTCCAGCGTGTCCAGCGGTAGGGGTTCTTCCAGGTAGCACCGGCTGAAATCCTGACCGTGCCCAGCCCTCCCCGCGCATCCCAGCAGCCAAAGTCAGGAAGTTCCTTCCCCAGAGGGGCCAGGATCCGACCGAGCTGCAGGGATCAGTACCCCCACATGGAGTGGCAACACACCCACCAAGCTGCCCTGTCCCCGCCCTGTCCCTGTCCCAGGAATCCAGACCAGCTGGCCTCCAGGAGGAGGGAAGCCATTGTACCAGCCTCTCTGCTCATGGGGTGCCAAGCTCCCCTGGAGGGGAGGGGAGGTCCACTCTGTCACAACCAAATGGTTCTAGCAGCCTAAATGTCACTCACTGTCCCCTGATGAGAACAAATAAACAGCTCGGGCGGGCAGGCGTGGGGGAGGGGCAGCACTGTACCTGGAGAGCACGGGGCTGACCCAGAGCTTCCCACGCTGGCACACACACTGTCCACACACCGCAGGCCCTCCCCAGGCGTCCTCCTTGACTCCCTGACGCACAGCGCACAGGAGCCCAGGGCTGGGAACACGCCTGGACAGGGGCATTTGCACTAAGTGCCGTGAACTGTGTGTTTTGAAATGGTTAAATTTTTGCTACACGAATCTCCCTTCCGCTGTTTAAAAGGCAACAAGAGGCCTTGCCCACCAGGTGGACACAAGCATCTTCACGGGACAGGGACCGTGTGCTGAGGCGGCTCTCACAGGGAGGCAGCGTGAGGGCCCGGGGCCCAGGGCCCGGGGCTGTAGGCCCTGACTGTCCAGGGGAGCAGGCGCATCATCATCTGGGTCTTCCTGCTGCCTGTGGGTGCTGAGGTCAGGGAGGTGGGACAGCCAAGCCCAGCCAGTGGACCAGCCGGAGCCCCTTGTCTGTTGTGCAATCCATGAGGCCTATGATTGTCCTCCCACCCCACCCCACCCTGCCCGTCTCCTGATCAGGGCTCACTGAGCAGCTGCCCCCTTGATTTGGGCATCCTGGTCAGCTGGCCCAGTTGGCTGTACGGCGCTAGAGGACGCCCCTCCAGCAGCCCAGTGTGAGCACAGCTGGGCAGGGCTGCTCAGCCAGCTACTGAGAACTTGGGGAGGATGCCCCGGGCCACGGCATCAGCTGTCGGGTTCGTGGCGGGGAGGGGCGTGCGGGAGCCGTTGTCTGGTGGCAGGAGCCCCAGGTCCACCTCGCTGCCCGTGCACAGCTGTGCCCTTCTCGGCCCTTTGGTGCTGTCTGCAGGTGAGCACTTCAAGGCAGAGGTGCAGCTGTGACTCGGTCACATGGCCTCCACCCCCTGGAACCCAGAGCGTGGGAGGCAGGCAGAGGCTGGCAGACACAGGAGGACTGGGCTGGTTTAGGGGACGGCGCTGGAGCAGCTGAGGCCCCCCGGACGCTGGCCATCTCCACTCAACCGCCGGACAAGGGCCACTCATTCCTCTGCAAAGGCTGGGTCACTCTGCCTGTGGCCGGCGCTGAGCCACACGGGTGCCTCCTAGGGGCTTGCCGGGCCTGGGAAGTGGCACCAGACTCAGGAGGGAGGTTCGGGCAGAAGGCTGAGGTCAGCACCATTTGGAAAGATTCACTGCCAAGCCTGTGAGCAGGGAACCGGCAGAGGGGTGCCTCCCCCGCCCCCCCCCCAAGTTCTCTTTCCTTCATGTACGCCGTCAGCGAACGTCCAAGGAGCAGGCATTCCCACATGTCCTGCCGAGGGCCCCAGATGAATGGCATATGCGCCAGGGCCGCTGGCCTCAGGGAGTGACAGGAACACAGGCAGGCTGCCTCCGCCTCCTCCCCAGCCCACTCCTCAGCAGGGCTGCATGGCCCGGGCCTCTCCAGGGGCCCGCACCTGGCCAGCAGGGGAGGCTGCTCCTGCGCCCTCGCCACCTGGTGAGGGCCCAGCGGCCCCTGAAACAGTGACCACCCTGGGCACAGGAGTCTCCCAGCTGCCAGGAAGGACGCCCCCAGGATGTGGGGACCCCTGCGCCCTCAGCCAATGGCTCTTCCTCAGAAGGTCACTTTTCCTGACTTGTGCTGACCGCGACCTTCTTTCCCCGCTGGTTGAGGCCCTGAAAGAGCAGGAGGGACGCCCGGGACGCAGACTGGCCTGCCGCCGCCCTCTCCCGGGCCCTCTGGAGAGCCGCCTCTGGCCAGGCTCGGGGCTGCCCACACCTGGTGGACCCTGCTGGCCTTGGGGGTGACCACAGACAACAGTGCTCATCATTTGACCTCAGTGAAGTGTAAGTAGGAAAGGTACACAGGCTGCCTGTCCCCGGTCCTGCTGTGACATCCCTTGTCGGCTGCTGACCTGGGACTAAGGTACTTGGTATGATGCCACCAGTCACTGTGCAGCCCTTGGCAATTGGGTGCCCTCTCTGGGCCTCTGTCTTCTAAACAGAATGAGAGACAATCTCGTCCAGAGCCCTGGTCAACAGTGCCACCAGAGGCCTGTCCTCACACTGCCAGTGGGGGTGTCGCTTGGGCCTGGGGAGGGAAGCACCCGGGGGGGGGGGCTGGGAACCTGGGGGTGAGCTGGGGAGGGCGGGAGGACGGAGGGGTGGGAGGAGGCTAGGAGCCTCCAGCAGGAGAGGCCGAAGGAGCACGGGCGGCGGCTCTAGAAGCCCGGGCTGCAGCGCCACCCACCCCGAGTCTCAGCTGGCCAGTGGGGACCCTTGGAGTGAAGGTGGCCCCAGGCTGTGCCCCCAGGAGGCACATAGCCTTGGTTTTCAGCAGAGGCAGGTCCTGAAGGCTCCAGGCAGGAAGCCCCTCCTGGCTGTCCCTGGTCGTAACTGACTGGCAGTTGCTTTGGGCAGCGAGGCGGCCAGCATGGCTGGAGGACACAGTGGACTAAACCCCTTGCCTCATACCTGGGAAGCAAGAAGAGACAGGGGTCTTACCAGCCCCCTGGAGGGCATGACCCCCTGACCTGAGACCCAACAGGACTGCCTCCCGTCTGCTCCAAGCTGGGACCACACCTCTAACACGTGGGCCTCTGGGGACACTGTCCCCACCGCAGCCCGGGGAGGTGCTCACAGTTGTCCTGCTGGAAGGGTTAATCGCTGCTTCCTCTCCAGCCAGCTCTGCGCTCAGCTTCCCTCAACAGGAGCCAACGGCCCGAGGACTCGGAACCACAGTCCTCCCTGTGGATGGGCCCTTCTGGGGGCTCAGGAGGGCCAGGGACAAGCCGCAGGCCAGGCTGCTGTCCATGGCGCCTCCAGCAGGAGCAGGTCTCCCCCTTCCTTTTGAACCCCGCAGGCTCACGTGGAGAAACAGCTCTCAGGGTGTGTGGAGCCGAGACGCTGCTTGCTCCTGCACCTGGGTGCAGCGGCCCTGGCCCTGGCCAGGGTGTGCTCCGTCCTGCGCCCCACACCCAGCAAGGGGGGACCCGCTCTTTACCCAAGCCCAGGGCTTTGGAGAGTGAGCCCATGTCCTGAGGGTTCCAGACCCCTCCAGGTTAACCTCGAAGGCTCCATCTAAATGCCAGATCCTGAGATGTGAGCCCCAACCCCGGCCCCAGACTCTCTCCCTCCCTGTCTGTCTCTGTCTGTCTGTCCCTCCCTCTGCCTCTCTCCCTGTCTCTACTTCTCAGTCTCCCCCCCGCCTCTCCCTGTCTCTCAGGAATTCACACGTATCCACACTCCTCTCTCACACTCACTCACACTCAGACAACAAAGGCCACTGTCTCTGACTGGCCACGGGTTTCCCCTAATTCCCTAGAACCTTCCCCTTTATTTCCTGTCCTTGGGAAAGGGAAATGTCTAAATCCTTCAGGGGTTTCTCATTAAGATCCTGACAAATGAGAGGGAGAGGACTCAAAGCCCACCACATCACCAAATATGGGATAAAAATGTGCCGCCCCCCTGCACGGCCATAAGTCATGGCCACAGAGCCACCTAGGGCCCCAGAGAGCCGTTCCTCACAGGCCGGCCTCACCCAGCTCCCCACAACGCCACGCTGGCCGGTGTGGCCACACAGGCTCCCCAGAGAAACCCAAGACACAGGCGGGTTAACCTTCCAAACAATACCCGGCTTTCTTTCAAGCGGCCTGCCCGGCCAGTCGCCCTGCATGGGCCTGATTGACAGGGCCCCTGGGACCCGCGGGGTGAGGCCTCTGCCAGGGCTCTGGCCTTTTCTGGGGCTCAGTGGCCCCAGCAGATCCTCTGTATGGCCCAGTGGGAAGCCATCTTTCAGCTCTCCCTGTCAAGAGTTCCTGCCTCCTGCGCGGGACCCCAGCACGGGGCCGGGAGCACCACAGCCTGCCCCTGTGTGGCCTGCGGAAAGCCGTGGTGTTCCCATCGGGCGCACACTGCTGCTGGACAGTCCCTCTCCCTCACCCCCAGCTCCACACGGCCTGAGGGGCAGCTCCGAGCCCTGGGAAGGGAGCCGGGCTGTGCCCCGCCCCCAGCCTTGCCCCTGGGCCACAACGGTCATCGCAGATCACTGTGAGAAATGAGCCCTGTGATCTACGCAGTTGGTGGACCACAGCTGGGGCCTTGTGTCTCCCCGGAGCTGTCTGCTGTCCAGCCAGGAGCCCTCCGTGGGGTGTCCCACAGCTCTGGAGTGGGAAGTGGCCCCTGAGCACCCACTGGTGTCTATGTGAGGCCTCACCGGGGGCACAGTCATGGGGGGGCTGCTCTTCATGCCATCCCACGGGGGAAACCGAGGCTAGAGGGGCAAAGTCCCTGGGGCTCTCAGCCCCTTTGCTCTCTAAAGATCTGTGCTCACTCCTTCCACCCTGCCTCTCTGGGCCCACTGGCCACCCTCCCATCTTTAGACACACCCACTTACTGGCCGCAGGGCCTTTATACTCACTGCTGGGTGTGCTGCCTAGCTCATTCCTTTCAAGCAGGTCCTCAGCAAGGCCTCCCTGACCCACTGAGCCATGCACAGCTGCAGCTGCTGGGCAGTGTCTCCTCAGCCTGCTGAGCTTTCAGGAGAGTCTGATGTCTCCGTCAAGGCCAAGCGGCTCTGCACATGGGTTCCGGTGTCTCCGCGACCAGGGTACAGGTCTCCAGAAGGTGGGAATCTGCAGGTCCTTCTCCACCGTGTGTTCCCAGGAGCAGGACAGAGCCAGGCACAAGGCCACGCTCAGTGAGGAGTTGATGGACAAGTGTGGGGCAGGCAGGAAGCCTGTCGCCTGGCGCCACGTGCACATGGCTTCAGCCACCCTTCCGCTTACAGGGCTGCCCTTCACTGCCCTGCTCACCCCAGGACCCCACTGCCCCACACCAGGTTACAGTGGGCCTGGGGCCTCCCCATGGCTTAGGGCACAGGCACAGGACTCGAGCTGGCCAGGCGGAAGTCAGATCCTCTCCGGGGGAATTCGGAACTGGAACCAGGAGAGAAGCAAGCCCTTCTCTAACCCAGCTCTGGGGCGAGGTGCGGAGGAAATGGGGGGGAGGGTAACAGAGAAGAAGGAGGGAGGTGGGAGGGGAAAGAGAAAGAGCAAGAGAGAGACGAAAGAGAAGGAGGGAGGGAGGGAGGGAGAGAGAGAGGAGGGAGGGAGGGAGAGAGAGAGAGAGAGAGAGAGAGAGAGAGAGGCCGAGGGAAGGATCAAGGGGTCCTGGACCTTCCCAGAACCTGGTTCCAACCCTTCCCCAAGCCCAGCACCCAGGATTCTGACAAATGTTCCATTTGGCTTCAGCCAAGGCTGGTGGCCTGTGCCATTGTCCCTGAGAGCCACCCCCCACAGCCATCTCCCATGCACCCCTAAGCCTAGGGCACTGGGCCTGTGTGGGGAGGGAGGCCAGGGCCACCCGGAGCACCACACTCTGACCACTGCTGCTCAGAGAGCCCCACTTGGCTGCGAGTGTCATTGTGGAGCCACAGTGTCCCCGAGTGGGCAGTGTCCCCTGGCTGGACAGTGTCCCCGAGTGGCCCTCCGGCCAGGCATTGAGCTCATGCTTGAACCTGGGGCTGAGCAGAGAGACACAGCACTCAGCCGTTGTGTGATCACATTTTCTGAAGGAAAAGTGACTTCATAGATCTGGGGGGAAAAAGTCATCATCCTCAGGTGTGAAGCCGAGAGCCGAGGGCTGGGGGGGTGGACTCTCCAACAGGGAGACCTGGGTCAGTGTCACAGAAAAGGAGATGCTCGGCTAGAAATGCAGAGGAGGCCAGGAGCGGTGCAGCCAGGAGGGGGACAGCAAGTGCCAAGGCCCTGGGCAGGCTGTGACTGTCGGAGGAGCTGAGAGCCAGCCCAGCGGCTGGAGGGCAGTGAGAGGGGAGAATTCTAGAATGGAAAGAAGCCTGGAGGGACTGCCAGGGACAGGCCCCGAGGCCCGTGCTGGCCATGTGTGCAATTTATTCAGGCCTTACAGAATCTTGGGAGGCAAAGGATGAGGGACAAAGATGTGCAGAGGTCAAGTCAATTACTTGAGGTCACAGAGCCACTGCATGGGAGGTCTGGGCTGGACCATGGGCCACTGGACCCCCCACCGCTCCGCCAGGCCCCCCACGGTGCCTTCTTCTGCCTGAGCAAACCAGCAGCCCCAGCCATAAGTCATTGCTGAGAAGCTGTGACTTCCCTGCTCGCTGGCTGCACGGTGACACCCCCAGGGCCAGTGCTCCCACTCCTCCAGGCCCTACCAACACCTGACGGGCCCCCTCTTCTGACTCTCGCCGTCCTGGTGAAGCAGAACTCACTGCGGTTCTGACTGGCATGTTCCTGAGTGTGGCACTGGCTCCTAGTTCTCCCGCTTGCTACCCTGGAAGGTCACACTGTATGTGAGCCTCGTGCCCGATGTTCCCAGCAGGCAGCCCACCCAGCAAGAGCCCAGGTGGACGGTGCAGGGACTGGGTGGGCGTGGGGAGTGCTGCTCGTGGGCACGGGCTTCCCTTTGGGGTGCCCCTGGGCGGGGTGCCGGTCGCCCACCTCCGTGGATGCGCTAATGCCCCTGAACCGATCACTTGAGAGGGTGGGTTTGCTGCTGGCTGCATTTCACCACAACGTGGATGGAGCCGGGGTAGCTGCGGGCTCCTGTCGGGGGGCAGCTGCTCACGGCCTTATCGCCCCCCAACCTGCGCCCGGTTCTGGGTTTGGCATATTTATGAACCGGCTTGGAAGCTCGTCAAAGGGCTCAGGAATGCACCTTAAGGAAAGTCTCGGAAAGGCCACGGGGCTTTCTCCACATGTCATGGTCGGATGCCAGAACTGACGGAGAGTTAGTTGATTACTGGCCCCTCTCTGCCAAACAGAACCGGGGGTGTCCCTGGGAGTCTCTGAGGTCACCCCAGACACATCCGGTACCCGATTAAATCAACGCCCAGCCCTGCTTGGAAGCTCAAAGTACATGAACTAATAACAATAAATAGTTATTTGGTTCCTTTTTACAGACACATTTGGACTGCATTTCAGGCAATTTTATGGGCCAATGCTATTTTGAGCATTCCCCAATTCCCACACTGCACGTGAAACATCTGCGGGGCGAACATGTGGAGTTTTAAGCTCTGGCTCTTGGACATAAATCTGAAGCTGTCCCAAGACCCAGCCTGGTGCAGACCCCCAAGAAACGGTCCTGGAAGGTTAGACAGTGCCCGCAGGCACCTTCCACAGGCTCAGCTGATAATGAGGGCGGATCTCCGGGAAGGAGGGCGGTCTGGAATCCAAGGTGAGGTGGGGCAGTCGGAGACCCGAGGGCGGGCTTCAAGAGCTCTCGGGAAGTCCCTCCCCCTCTTGGAGCAGTTGGTGACCACACACAGCTCTTCCCACCTCGGTTTAGGTGGGCTTCCTGCCGCGGCCTTCACTCCTAGAGCTGCCTGGCCAACATCACCCTTCTCAGTCCTGCTGGGGACCTCGGGGCTGCCCACTGCTCTGGGGTGAAGATCAGGCGCCCCACTGGGCTCTGCAGGAGGTGCCTCTCTGATCCCTGCTGAAGACCTGCATCTCAGTGCACCAGGTGCCCAGCTCCCTGGGCCACAGAACCCCGGCCTCCTTCAGTTCCTCCTCCTGCCCCAGGCCACTGGCACTTCTCACACTTGTGCTCCCCCCTCGGTTTTGCCGCTTCCTCCAACTCCAGTGCACCTGTCACCTCCACAGGGCCGTGCACCTGAGCACCAGGCCAAGTCCCTGGGCAGCTGGCCCTCCTCACCCTGTCACTCCCTCATTTATGCAATGTGTTCACCATCTGATGGGGACACCAAGGGGTGTCTTTCTCACTGAGGGTCCCTGGCACCTAAGCAGGTCCTGGCTCCTGGCTGGTTCCTGATGAATAACTCAAACATGAAGGGATGCTCCCGTCTCTCTTCCTGGATGCTGGAGTCTAGTCAGATGGGCACGATGGCAGGCTGAAGCCAGGAGGGGCCAGGTCTGCAGTCTAGCCCTGGTCACCCGAGTCCGCCACCTACCTGCTCAGACTCTACCCCGCATCCAGCGCTGCGTTGGCAGGCAGGAAGGACAAGCTGTGTGACACTGTATTTCTATACTCGCGCTGAGCCCCTGGGGTTCTCATGGCTTGACTGGAGCAAGGAAGGACCACACTGAGGATGGCGTGACAGCCTCCCTCAGCACACAGCCCCGGAGCAGCCGGACCCCTGTGACCGTGCGCACTGCATGCCTTCTCCAGCCCTTGAAGCCTGTCCCATGGCACATTGTTCTGCTAGAGTTTATTTTTGTGGTGCTGGGGATCGAGGCCTCGCAGTGCTAGGTACACCCCACCCAGCCCTGCTGGAGTAATCAAGCCACTTCCCAGCAAACCTGGGTACGGGATGATGGGGCCACCGATAAGCACTTCTGGGACCCACTTGCATCAGACTCACCTGGGACAAAGGTTAAAATGCAAACACTTAGCAAGAGAACCAGAATCTCTGGGGTCAGGCCAGAGGCTCTGGAGTCCGAGGTCTTGGTCCAGGGCCACAGTGTCCCGTGCCTGTGGTCACGCTGGGTGTCTCACGGCCAAGGATGCTGACTTGGATGTGTCTTGCAGCCCTGGATACGTTGTATATGCTTGTGGAAGACCCTCCAGCCTCACCTTACTTGTTACAAATATGGCTGGAATCAAAGCTTGTAACAAAAAGCAGAACACAAAAGCCTCCTGTGTTCTCTAAGGAGATACCTCCATGCAGATTAGGCAGGGGCTCAGCTGCCATTAATGGCTCTCCTGTTTCTATGCGGTTGACAAAACCCACATTTTGGAATAGGCAAGGAAAACTGGAGGAACTCACTCTCCCAGCATGCTTTCCAGGCAGGGTGGCCATCGTGACCCAGTCTGACAACTCAAGTCACAGGGTCCCCTGCAGAGGGCATTGTGCCTCACAGGTGGAACTCAGAAGCTGTGGCAGAGATCACAGTATGTGGCCCACAGAGCCGGAAACATCTGCATTCTGGCCCTTTGAGGAGAGGTTGGTGCACCTCTGTTCTAGGACCTGTAGGGGCTGGCGGTTGGCTCCCCGGGCGGCCAGCGCCTCCGCACGTCTGACAGAACTTCCGAGGACACTTCCCGGGTGTGCAGCGTCAGGCATGGGCTCAGCCGACTTGTGAGCATCCGCGTGCTGTGTGACACTGTGTTTCTACACTCGCGCAACTTCACGAAGCCACCAAGATCCCAGGCACGCTCACTCCTCTTCAACCGAATAAGCCCCGGATGCTGGTTTAGGATGTCGGGGGCTAATCTGAGCGGCACAGAAACGGTGTCGAGGGCCTCACTAATCTGGATAGTTTGGCACCAGGTTTATATTTGGGTTGTGTTTTACTCTCCTAAAAGTCCCATAAAGACGCCACCGTGAGCCTTTGGACCACGGGGTCGCCAGACACTGTAAGAAGTCACCTCTAGGGAGCCGATCCATCAGGGTGCTGGTCCCCGTGGGGCAGAAATGATAGCATCTCACAACTCCGCTGCTAAGGCGGTTGGGAATGACCAGGTTAGTGTCTGGGAGCCACTGCTCTGCAGGTGTGGGATTGTGCCCCAGCCTGCTGACGGCCACCTCCCTGCAGGCACAGGGAGAACGTGGCTGCAGCTCTCGGCATCCCGGGGTCAGCAAGGCCCCAGGGGTCTTCTGGCCCACAGGTGGCTCCCAGAGCCTAGTCACTCTTGCTCTCCATGCTGGGGAATGGCCCTGGCGCCCCATGCGCCTGTGTGTCCCAGGGCTTTCCAGAGCAGACAGACACTTTCCAAGAGGCTGACAATTCAATGGCAGCCACCCAAGAGCCCCAGGCAGAGGAGACGCAAGCCTGCATGGTTTGATGGCTGTTTCTGAGTTGACCAGAAAGACATTATCAGATGTCACTCAAGTGCTCTGTCTCCAGAAGTCAGTTTGGATTGGGATTTTCCAGTCCTGGTTGACCATCTAGCATGGATTCTGCTCCAAGTGAGGGAATGAGCAAGTGTTCCCAGGGTTTTTCAAGCTCTGGGTGCATCCTAAGGTCTCCAATGTCGAAGATCAATCAAATGTTGCTACTGCTTTCGTGGATGGGATTGCCCACCTATTGGTCTGCCAATCCTTGAGGAGGGTAGGGGTCAATAGGCTGGCGCCAGAGGCAAACAGAAAACTGCCTGTGTTAGTCGTTGCTTTTGTCAAAACTGCCTTTGCCTCCTGGTCACCAAAACCCAACCAGAACAACTCAGGGGAGGAAAGTTTATTTGGGGCTTATGGTTTAAGTGGATGGAGACAATAGTAATTCTGGGAGGGTTTATCAAAACTGTACACATGCTACATTTACACATCACCTACAGTGCAAAGTGCTCAGTGCACGTTACAGAAATGTCATCATCACCACCATCACCATCATCACCATCATAATCACCATCATCACCATCATAATCACCATCACCATCATCATCACCATCACCATCACCATCATCATCACCATCACCATCACCATCATCACCATCATCACCACCACCTCCATCACCATCATCACCATCACCATCACCATCATCACCATCACCATCATCATCACCATCACCATCACCATCACCATCATCACCATCATCACCATCACCATCACCATCACCATCACCATCATCATCATCACCACCACCACCATCACCATCACCATCACCATCATCATCACCATCACCATCACCATCATCACCATCATCACCATCACCATCAACACCACCATCACCATCACCATCTTCACTATCATTATCACCACCACCACACTATCATATCACAATCATCACCACCGTCACCAACATCACCATCATAATCACCATCACCATCACCACCACCATCACCACCGTCACCATGGTCACCACCGTCACCACGGTCACCACCATCACCACCATCATTACCATCATCTTATGTTCTGGTACGCACTTTCCATGTGCTGTAAGCAGAAGCAATTCTGTAGATTGACTCCTGGGGCCTCCCCATCCACAGAGTGGGCACTTCTGTCCCTTGTCCAGAGAAGCAGACTGAGGCATGGAGAGTCGGTAGTTGGCCCAGGCTGACCTGGGTGGGAAGAGGCAGGGGCGGGATTTGAGCTCAGGCACCTGGCTCCAGAGCTAGAGACCCAGCCATGATAACAAAGGTCCCTCTTCAGGTCCCTCTTCAGGTCTCTCTTCAGGTCTCTCTTCAGGTCTGCTGAAGGCCCATTTAAAGCTGGTTAAAAACATGCTGTTGGATGTACTTAGGCACAAAATGTTATTTGTGTGCCTGAGTAAAATTAGAAGATTTCACGGCTAATTTAGCCCAGTGGACCGTTACGTTGGGTAAGCCAAGCCAGCTACCCCACTTGGTCTGCTCTGAAGCTGGCCAGCACCACTATCACTATGGCTGAGAGTGTGCAGGAAGCCTCTTGTGTTGTCTTGTAGCCAAACCAGCTGACAATGTTCTAATATCTGCAATTATTAACTGGAAAACCCGCCCTCGCCTCTGTGCGAGGCCTTTCCACACCAGGTCTATCCCTGCACACAGGGCGGGCGACAGCCCCCTGTCCTGCAGACCTTTCTGGTGGTTGGATTTTGAGGGTGTGTGACCTCATGTGAAGCAGGCAGTCGGGGCTGGCTGTCTTCATTTCCTGTGCTCTTTCCACACTTCAGTATCTCTTCCCCACAGGAGAGGCATTGGGGGCTGAGTGACCGGCATCAGGGGCTGTGAGCTGACCCCAGGGGCCAGTCCTGGGGGCAGAACAGTTCCTCTGTCCCTAGAGACCGGCCTCCTATGAAGGTTCCAGAGCAGTGGTCACAGGGCTGAGTGGTCCAGGAGGCTGTGGGCAGGTCCCCAGGAGGCTTAGGCCACGGATGTTCCCTAGGGAGGAGTCATGTGCTTTGGGGACAGGAAATCAGATCGTTTAGGGCAAAGATGGAGAACACAAGGCACATTCCATTTTATAATATTACATAAAACACGGGAGAAACAGCTGTATGGTGTGTATACATATAAACTCAAAGTTCATAGAGATAAGTTTGAAAATACAGAGCCATGGAATATTTTTGGCTGAGAACTCACCCTCCACAGCCCTGCCGAGGGCTCGGCATATGAAGTGCAGTTCCCCAGGGGATCGTGTTGGAGATGCACAGGGGTGTCCTGGGGGCCCAGGCTGGTTGGGGAGAGCAGAAGAGCCACTCTGTGGCCCCCAGTCACTCGTCGCCCCTGCTGGGTGGACGGCACCGAGCCTGGCCACCCTCTACTCAGGAAGTCGCAGCTGAGGCCCAGGAAGGCTCTGGCCAGTGGCGAGGGACTGTGGGGGGGGGGGGCTCATCCTAGCCAAGATCACAGCGGCTAAGTGGGCAGCGTCCCTTCCCCTTGGACAGATGTCCTCTTGAAGAGGAGGGTCAGAGTCTCAAGACAGAGGATGTGGCTGATGAAGCCTGGGCGGCTGCTGGGCCATGCTTGGCCACATCCTCATCACCTACTCCTTCAGCCGCTGCAGGGTCCAAGCCCCCTTGGCTCTTGCTCCGGGTGCCGCCTTCCTCGGCCACGTGTCCCCTGCAGTGGGAGCCTGTTTATGGCCTTCTGTGCACTGGGAGGGGGAGGGTCCTATCTTCTGGGCTCTGCTGGTGGACAGATGTGCCCTCCTTGACCATTTTGTTACTGTTCTCTGCAGTGACAGTGGTGGGAGCCGCACCCAGGGTCAGTGAGCCGGGGGCTTGACCCAGCCCAGGACACCAGCTCCCTATCCTCACCCAGGACGCCTCTCACCACGACCTGGAGTGGACCCTGGACAGCATGCCACGTGGGACATTGGGGGGTGTCGGGAAAGAGGGTCTTTGTGGATGTGATTCAGGCGGATGAGCCTGTATCAGATTGGGACGGGCCAGGACGTGTAGGGCGGTGCCTCGTAAGAGGGGAACTTGGGCACAGACGGCAGAGGGGCCAGCAGACACCGGGGAGGCAGCTCCACAGGAGGCACTGAGGATAGCTGGTCACATTGAGCGAGGCAGGAAGACCGCCCAGAGCCCTCGGAGGGCGGGCCCCCAAACGCCTCGAGGTCCGCCGTGCACCCCCCAGCTCGCAGACAGCACCACAGAAGCCAGCCCCATCCCACCTGAAGCCAGTGGCCTTGAGGGTCTGCTTGGTCCTCATGTCATTTTGGGAACAAGGAGTGTTGTCTGCTCGGCCTTCCCAGAGCTCACCTTCCAGCCCAGCCCTGAGAACCGGCCAGGTGGAAGTCCTGCCGACCCCCAGGAGGAAGAAATCAAGTCGGACGGTCACTCCTCTTGCCCCTCCTCTTCCCCTGGGCCATATTACATACACCATGTGCTTGGACCATCCCCCATTCTCCCACGTCCGGCCCAGGCCTATTTTGATGGACAGCTGTCCACAGAAGGGGTGGACACCTCCAGGGCCCGTGCCTGCAGGACAGTACAGCCTGGCCACTGTGGCCTCCCTCTGTGCCCAACAGACACCTGATCAAATTAGCAAGTGCAGCTGTCTAAATCATGGTCCTGAAACCTGATGACCATTCTGCAAGAGACCAGGGACGCACACACAGAGAACCCTGCAAGTGAAAACATTGGCTGGAAACAAAGGGCACTTCTCTCTGAGCCGCCTGCCGAGGGCCTTCCTGGGGAAGGAGAGGAGGGCAAGAAAGCGGGGCCGGGCAGCAGGGGGGCCTTGAGTGGCCTCATGGACCCTCTCCGGTGGCAGTGCCCATCCCCTCTCAGCTGGCGACCCCACCCCATGGCCTCTGCGTTCCAGGGCGTCTGATTCCAAGCAGCGAGCAGACACGGCCGTCCATGTGCTCTCCAGTAGCCACCTCCCCACGTGACACCAGCCCAGAGCTGCAGGTTTGGGACTT
This sequence comes from Marmota monax, assembly GCF_021218885.2. Taxonomy (NCBI): domain Eukaryota; kingdom Metazoa; phylum Chordata; class Mammalia; order Rodentia; family Sciuridae; genus Marmota; species Marmota monax. The sequence continues at coordinate 34,482,293 of NW_026695224.1, forward strand.
TGGAAGGTTTCTCTGGGGGGGTAAACAAGCCCCTTTGGTGGCCCTCCCGAGGTGCACTGGAGTGGATATCTGTCTGGCGTCCAGGCTGGCCAGCGCCTGCCCTCTGTACAACCGCGGTGGCTGTTTAGAGAAGGCGCAGTGGTGGGAATTCAAGTCCTCACCGGAACTTACATAAGCCAACTGTCGTGACGGCGCCAAGGAGGGCCACGCGAGGCAGGTAGAGCCAGAGCACCTCCAGGCAGCCCCATAGGACGGGTGATGGGGAGCTCAGGCGCGGAGCACACAGTAGGTGCTCTATAAATGTAAGGAGAGGCCACGCCCTCAGGGTAGCACACGCCTGGCCTCCTGGGGCACAGGCACAGATCTGGGCTCCACCACACAGGAGCACTGGAAGCTCATGGGCTGAGGCTCTGCAGAGGTGGCTGCTCAGGGACACATCCGCCAACCTCCAAGTCAGGGAGAGACAGAAAGCCATGCCAGTTATCCCCAAGGAGCAAGATGGCGCTGCTCCAGGAAGGGCACAGACTCTGAGCAGCTCAGCGGCCCGTGTCTCCGTACCGCCTGTGACACCCTGGTTGTTAGCAACAGTGACAATGACAGCAACGCTCCCTCCCTCCCCCTCCTCTCCACATGCACAGGGGGGGAGGAGGGGACCCACAGCGATGCTCACTACAGGTTGCACCGGCTCCTCTCCCCGCCAGGGACAAGCCGTCTTCCCCCACCGGCTTCGTGCCATCCCTCCTGGCAAAGGGAGCTTGGAGACTGGCTCAGGAGGAAGGTGGTGCCGTGGCTTCCCTCTCCTCGCTCCCCAAGTCACCCCACCCCCAGGAGGGAGGACGGCTGCGTTATTCTGCCAGACCCCGGCCCTGGAGGAAAGCTAGGCCTCTGGCCAAGCCTCAGGCCGGGTGGCCTCTGCCCGCAGTCCTGGTTGGCTGCAGAAGGCGAGCCAGACTTCAACCGCTCAGCAACACCTTGCCAGCCCTGCTGAGTGCAGGGGCATGGAGGTGGCCTCCTCCAGCCTCTCCGGGTATCCGAGGCTCTGCCCAGGTGTGCAGGCTGCTGAGCACAGACCCCATCCAAAGTGGTGTGGAAGAGTGGGCGGTGGGCACTGGTTCTAGGTGGAGCTGGTCTTTGAGACACAGGGCATCAGAGACATGTGGCTTTGCGAGCCTTTTGTGTTGGAGAAATTGCCCTGAAGGCTGCCGGCCACCCCCTGATTCAGTGACAGTTCTAGCATCACTGCCCGCCGGCCTGGCCAGAAACAGTAAAGCCAGCTCCCTCTGTCCAGGCCCTGCACACCTCCAGCTGCATAGGACACACTTGCTTCAAAGGGAAGAACAGAGGTGGGTGGGGCTCGAGGCAGAGCCGTGTCCTGAGTGTCCCTCTTCCAGCCCTGGCCCAGGCCCAGCCCCAGCGTCTAGCACCTTTGGGCTGGAGAAGGCCAGGTAGGAGGAAGCCCCTGAGCTGGCCCAGCCTGGCCACACTTGCACAGAGACACAGTCTCCAAAGTGCCCGGAGGCCCCGAGTGGCTAGGCCTGAGCAGGCAAGCACCACCCTCCCTGAGGCCTGCCCCACAGTGGCAGGCCACCCAGGCCTGGGGATGCTCTGTGCCCATCAGAGCCGAGGACACTCCAGGAGGACCCACGCACAAGGGGTTCTCAGTGGCTGCCGCAGGACGCTGTGGAGAAGCAAGTGCGGCAAGGGCTGCCCAGCTGGCAGCACCACAGACCGCGGAGGGCCTGGGGCAGGCGCCAGAGGACAGGAGGCCCAGAGCCGCGTGGTGGCCGTCCCCAAGCCTCAGAGCCAGCCAGTGGAAGGCCAGGACCAGGAGGGGAGCCCTCTGTTCTGCCCGCCTCTTTCAGACCCTGCTTTTCGGAGGAGAGCCGGCTGGGGCGGGCCAGGCATGCACTGGCTCATTGACTCATCTGCCCAGTAACCCTGACTACAGGCCTCCGTGGGGCTCGGCCCTCCAGTGACCCAGCAGGCAGAGCCGCGGGCAGAGCATGTGCAGCTTCGGGGAAGAGAGCTGTGTGGGGACCGCACAGAGGAGGCCCGTGGGCAGCAGGGCACAGACAGCAGGTCCAGCTGCACCCCGGGGAGCCAGGACACGAGGAGGTGGGGGCGGCAGAGCTCAGGACAAGCCCATGTCCCAGGCTTGATGCCCAGCGGGCACCTAGGACAGCAGGCCCATCGGGGATTGGGACTGGGAGGCAGGGGGAGGCAGCCTTCGGGTGGGCTTGAGGGCTGGTGCTGGCCCAGCTCTGGCTACTGTCACCCAGGAAGGTCTCGAAGGTGAATTAACCAGGGCAGCGACCCCCTCCCCAGGGTCTGCAGAAGCCGGCTCAAGAGGCTCATTTCTACCAGTCTCTTTCAGATCTTTCATTTTTACTTTAAAAATCTTGAAATTTCCATTTCCATCATAAGACGTCTCTGTGAGTCTGCATCCGGCTCCTGTGTGTGAGGGTCCTGGTGCTCAGAACTCAAGCCTCTGCCTAGGCACACAGGGAGATGACATTTCCCAGGCTTCTTTGTGGGGAATTAGGCTCATTTATTTGGGGTGCCAACTAAGGGGGTGGAAGGAATGGACTATGCCATAAAATCCCTCTTTCTGCTTCTCCTCTGGGTGGCACCCAGAGTGCCACCCAAGGTGAAGGGGCTGGGGAGCTGCCCAAGACGCCTGCTGATGGGCGGGGCGGGGGGCGAGTCAGAGGCAGACACTGAGGGTCTGGGTGTTGCCATGGCAACAAGTGGCAGACGCATCCCAAATCAGGTAGGAAAGCTGACACCCCAGAGAAGCCCGCCGTTCCTGCACCCTGGGCTGGCGTGGCCTCCTGGGGCCCTCCCTCCTCTCCTCAGGCCAGGCCAGGGCAGGGCAGCACCAGGGCGTTCCACACGAGCTAGGGAAGGAATGAGTGCTACAGAGAGAGGCCCGGAGGCAGCCACGGCCCTCAGCCTCCTCCTGCGGCCTCTTCTGGTGACTGGCACTGCCCCCCTGCACTAGCATCCTTGTCCCAGGCTGGCTCCGCACCATCTCATACGAGCAAGGGTGCCCCTGTTCTAAAGTCATGGCGCTTGGGTCCGACTCTCCACCTCCCTGTGTGTAAACCACTTGTCACATGCAGGGGATTCTCTTCCTCTCAATCCCAGATGTCAGTGTCCACATCCAGCCGTTTCCCCTCCTCCTCTGTGAGCACTGCGGGAGGGACAGCGAGGCCATGCTGATGCACCTGTGCTCTGCTCCCCGACTTGGTCCAAGACTTTCATGGGTTTCCATGAGCGCTTCCTGCCGCCAGGTGGTCTTCCTCTCCCCCTGGGAGGAGGGTCCTCGGGCGCTGTCTGCACCTTCCTTGGAGACATGAAGCATGCCCTTTCATCTCAGCCCACCTTTTACCTGCTGTGTGGCCTTGAGCTTATTATCTGGCCTCTCTGTTCTCCGTTCCTCTTGTCTACAAAATGGAGATGATCCCTTTCTCGTGGGGTTTTTGGCCAGAGTGTGACCAGAGTTTGGAGAGCAGCAGATGGTGGGAATGGGGAGCTGCCTGGGGAGTCGCTCCTAGGGAAGGAGAGTTCTCAGATGGGGAATCAGCACTGAACAGAAAGCTCCGGGGATGGTTCTGTCCACACCCTTGTTCTCTGGATTCTGAGTCTGAGACAGAAAGAGGTGAGGTGGCTCCGACTGTCACGAGCATCTGGTAGGGGTGCACCTCCACCAGCTCGGGGCATCTCTGCGCTGCCGCCTTGGAACTACCAGGCCGCAGGGTCCTGTCCTGACTTGCCGAGCCAGAGGCCCCGGCAGGGCCGCGCCTTCCTCAAAGCTCAGCAGCTGATTGAAGCGTGAAGCAGGTGAAGCCCCTGGCCTTGGAGCGTCTCATCACCACGTAACTTCTGGACTCAGACCCAGCAAACTCCTTTCCCTCCGACTCAAAGTGAGAGCTGCTCCTGCACAGTGCCGCAGCCTCACGCTGAGCCTGGCCTCCGTTTTGTCCCATGTGCTTTCTGGAGACGAGCCGTGGACACTGAATCCTGGCAGCCAGTGCTACTTACAGAGCACCTGGTCCCCACACCTGCCCGACATGGGACACTTGAAGCGTGAGTGTGGGCAGTAATGCCAGGCTGCTGCACCGCAGGCCACGGGCCCCGCCACATCCTCACGAGCTCAGCTGCCCCACCAACAAATGCTTCTGGGTGTCACTGTGGATTAAATGATGGCTGTGCCCGCCCCCCATAGAGACCGAGGTCTTGAACATCGATCCAAGTCACACGAAATCGCAGAGGGAACCTGATGGGATTCCCGGCTGAGGGCGCCTCCCCCAGCCCGTCCACCCGGCCCCAGCTCACCGCCCCGCCATCTTGGTTAGGGCCCCCGCCACCTGGCTCTCCCAGCTAGAGCCCGCCAGCCCAGCCCGGGTTGCCGCTCTTCCCTGCCTCGCCCACTTGTTTCCAAACCAACACAGCTCGGCCCCAGGTGGCTTCTCTTCAGTCCCCAAACACAGTTGCTGCCCATGTCTCCTCTGCCTCTTCTCCTGGAAGACCCCTCCTCTGCTCCTTCCTGGAGAAAGGGTTCACGGGGTGACCTCCACGCTGCCCTGCCTGCGCCCCCCCCCCCCCCCGCCGGCTTTTCTTTCCTTTCCTCTTTCTCTTGGGTTAAGCCTCCACCGCCCTCCCCCTCCCTCCTCGCTGCCTTCGCTCTCCCTCGAGGACCTGCCACTGTCAGCACAGGGAGCCAGAGGACCCCAGAGTGAGGGCGCCTCTTCTAAAGGTGTCACAGGGAGGTTCTCCTGACCACGCAGTGCCGGGCTCAGAGGAGGTCTTGAGGGAATCATTGCTGGGGGCAGGTGACCAGGTTGAGTGGAGGTGACCCGTAGCTCCATGTGGAGTGGAGGTGACGTGCCCCCCGTGGAGTGGCGGTGAGACTGCTCTGAGCGAGCACATGGTTCCAACCTGAGGCTGATCTGGCCCAGAGCCGTGGCTGTAGTGTCCTGCTCTGGCCTATTTGAGTGCTGCACCCTGGGCCTCTGCAGGGAGGCTGGACCTCCTGGGCTCTGTGCCACACCAGGTAAGCCCTCGTGTCCACGACGGCTTTTACAGGAGTAGCTCTGTGTCCTCACCAGACGACAGTGAAGCCGGAAACCAGGGAGGGCCAACTTGCTGGAGGTCACCAGTGGGGAGCTTGGGAGCAGGACTGACGTCCAGCGAGCAGCCGCAGCTCAGACTCCACGCTGGCCTCTGTGTCTCACCAGTGACGGTGGCCTGTTCCCATGCCACTGGTGATAGGGTAGACTCTCTGGGGACTGGATCCTCACGAGGCAGAAAGGGACCTCTTCAGAGGCCATCGGCTCCTGCTTCTCACTTAGCGAACCAGCAAATGAGGCCCAGGAACCCTCAGGGGGTCTCCCTTCCCTGTTTCCCCTTCACTTTGCCCCCCATGTGGGGCTGGGGGTAGAGACACACAGGACGAGACGGAGCAGAGAGCTGAGCCTGGGGGACACTCTCCACCTCTCCTCCCTGGGGCTCATCCAGCAAGAAGGCCACCTGCAGGGGGCCAGTGACCTCCTGAAGGGACAGTCGTCTCCCAGCGGGACAGACTAAGGGCCCAGACATGAATCAGGGGCCTTGGTGACAAATTCAGAAGCATGTGAGACACCTCAGTTTCTGTTCTTTCATTTCAGGAAGAATGAAGTAGAGACTTCAAATTAGACTCCCTTCAAATTAGCCAGGCTTGGGGTTTGATAAGCAAGTGGGCACATGCACAGCCTCAAGCCACCAGGACAGCTGGCCCCTGCCTCAGCCGTGGTCGCCTTGCGGAATGCCCCACCTTAGCCAGGACTCTGGGTGCCTCGAGAAGAGATTTTTTTTTAAATACAACATCCTGCTTTTAAGTGTTGGCACCTTCTGCTGTCCTGGCTTTGGAACCTGGACACTCTGAGCCACAGCTCCAGGAGGCAGCTCTGCCACCAGCAAGACAAGGAGAAGGCACCTCAGGCAGAAGCAGCGCTGACCCTCAGTTGAATGGGACTCGTCCTTGTCACCGGCCCCCGTCTTAATGCTGGTAGTCCGTGCCACTCTTCGTGGCAGGTTCAGAGCGCCAGGCTGAAGCCCGCGGGAGCCTGCACAGTGTCACCACGTCGTCCTGCTATTAGCCAGCGCCGGTTTACAGGAGCCTCAAGTGCTGATAAGGGAGTCTGAGGATCTTCGGGCGATTGTCAGACAGCCCAGCCCAGCCCGCCCGTCCCTCAGGGACCATTAGAGGACTTTCCAGACATTGTTTTAACCCTCTTTTGAACTTCACCGCCTTGACCTTCATGCAGGACGTATCAGGGAGGATGGGACCCAGGGTCGGCTACCAGCCGGGTGCACGTTTGTTGGCATGGGCTGTCAAGGCCCCCGTCACACCCAGGTGCCACAGAGGCTGGGGAGCTGGCAGCAGGTTCAGTCCAGCCTCCCGCCAGCCATGGAACCTGGGAGGGCTCCGCGGGCCTGGGCCCCTCCGTCCGCTGTAAGATACAGCAGTGAGTGGTGGCGCCCCAGGTGTCTTCCAGGGGGCGGCCCACAGCTTTCCGACAGCCCAGGAGCCCTGCGTGCCAGGTAGCCAGAGTGCCAGGCCCTGCTCCAGCCCTGATCTGATCACTGGATCGGGCACCCTGGGTGGTGCGTGATAATCGGACACAGAGCACGCGGTGGTGGTGGCAGGTCACTCAGGTTTCTGATCCTGCAGCACTTGGGTTTGGAGGCTTCACACTGCTGTCCTTGCTGACCACAGGCAGGTAGCCAGGCATCCTGTGGGAGTCACCGCCGGCAGCTTCTCCCCGTCAAGGGTTGGCAGCAGACACAGGAGGCGTGGGCGGTCCAGCAGGGCCAGATCATCCCAGAGCCCCACGGGTTGTCCCCCGGTGGAAACCTCTCCATCAGGGATTGGAAAGGGCCGCCCAGGCCTGAGGTCGGTGGGAGCCGCTTAGGAAGGAGTCTCCAGGTCACAGAACAGCACACATTGCAAAACTCCTCGGAGCGCCTCATCTGACCGCGTAAGGAACCTCGCAGTCATCTGGAGCAGCTGCTGGGGGCAGGACGGTGGGCGGCGGCTTCTTCAGATTCCTGGGTTAGATCCCAGCTCCTCGACTGCTACTTCCATGGCTCCGAACGGGTTGATCTGCTGGTGCCTCGGTTTCCCCTCTGAAAATAGAAATGGTGCGACATTTAGCCTCCCGGGTCAGAGGTCAGGTCTGGTGAAGTGTTTGGGCATCATTAGGGACCACTGAGGGGCCGCGGCACTGAGGATCAGCCTGGGGGGTTTGGATGCCCCCGTCACACCCAGGCACAACACCTGCACACATACCCTCACTCTCGTTCCCGCCCTGGGACTCCTGGCCCTCTCCAGGGAGGTCCCATGCTGCAGAAGGCCTCTGCCGCCATCTTGGTCTTCGGTGGAGCCCATCACCTGTCAAGAGGACAGGTGGACCTGGTGCTCCTGTCTCTCAAGCGCACCGTAGCTGCGGGCTCCCAGCACCCGCTGTGCTGAAGGGCTAGGTCAGAAGCCAGGGTGGCACCACTGGAGGGAGCAGGAGGTGGCTGGCTGCGGAACTGGCCTGGATGGGGGTGAGTGGAATCCCTGAGCCCGTGAGAAGCCTCTCGTGAGCTTCACTCTGTGGTTCCCTGTGGCTTCCACCCCAAACCTTAGCCTAAGGCTTCACGCGGAAGGAGCAAGGGCCAGCTTGGGTCCCGATATGCGCACACACAGCTTGGGATTTTCTAAATGACAGCACCTGCTAATTGTCTGGTTAGGTATGACCTATTAAACATTTACCGCCCATTTCCTGTACACGTCTGGCGAGGCCGGCAGGAAATTCAGAACAAATTAAACAGCAGCTGCGATCCCTCATGCTTTAGTGGTCCCTGCCCGGCTCTACGCGGCGTTGTAAAATATGAGGGGCAGATCTATTAGGGACAGGCCGGTTTCATCAAGGAAGTGTCCCCCCCCCCCAACCTCCTGCCAACCAGGCCCCATAAAGTCCAACTGGCCGGTGCGCATCCCTCCCTCCCCACTTCCACCCCCACGGCCCTGCGTTGGAGGGAGGCTTCCCCTCCCTCAGCCACTCACCCTGCTCCCCCCCCAAACCATTCCCACACGATTTCACATGTGGTCCGAGAGGGGCACTTCCTGCCGTTATAAAAAGCAAAACCGAGACCCCAGCAAAACAGGCTGTGTGCAGAACACCCAAGTTGACAGTGAGAGAAGGCCTAATCCATTCCATATGACACGCAGCGGTGGCCGCAGGGCCAGGCAGAGCCTGCCGAGAGCTCGGAGCAGCTCCCCCACATCCCTGCCCTGCCCCGTGCTCCCGGCCCACCCCCCAAGTGGACCCTTCAGAACAGGAGAAAAATATTCCGAGGAGCACGGCCGGCTGGAGACCACTCGTGTTTGGGTTTCATGGCCTACTATGCATTGTTCTCCCTCCACTTTGAAAATAAACTCTAGGAAGCATTAATGCAAATACAATGTAAACACACTCGTTCCTGAATGTTCCAATCTCCCTGGCGTGTTTGGGCTTCTCCTCAAGGTTACGGTTTAGCCTGATGTAAGAACCAGATGGGCCTCCAAGTTGGGAGCTCTGCTGTCCTCGCCATGTAAACAGACAGCTGTCCAGATGGTTCGGGGACAGAGCCCTCAGAATGTGGCCTTTGGCAGCAGCCTCCACTGTCTTCCTCGGAACACGAGGTGGGCAGAGTCTGTCTTTGCAGCACAGTGACAAACAAGGCCTTGGAGAAAATGACACCATGATAGAGGGTCGGGTGGTTGAGAATCGATGAGCAGGACACAGTTCTCTGGTAACTGTCCTCAATGCCATCTTTCTCATATCTCAGCGGCAGGGCTTTGCTGCTGCCGACCACAGCTCACATTGACAAATCTCTTGATTCATTTAGTCCCCGGTGACAGCCTGCAAACAACACTCCCTCCTGACGGTCTCGGGCCAAGCACAGGAGCCTGGACTCGCTTATCACGAGCACACCCCAAATAGACTTCCTACTTCCTGCTTCCTGCTTCCTGCATCTTACTTCCTGCTTCCTGCTCCCTCATTCCATAAACCATTCTCCTTGAGAGGTGCTAAAAATGGAAGGGACAAGATGAAAGGCTGGTCACAAGATTCGGCCCAGAAGCCTCTCCGGTGCTCTGCAGCCTGGGCCGTCGCTGCTGCTCCGACTTGACCTGCCCCGGGTTAGTGGGTCTGAATTTCGTCGAGCGAGCCATTAAATCCTGTAGGCTAACCGTTTGTGGGGTGGGTGATCTGGATGACTTGACAAATTAGCATAGTAAATTTCGGGTGTCTTGAGTGCTAAATTAGGTCATTTGTTTAATGAGCCAATCCCCTGCCCAGAGTTTGACCCCAGCCCACTGGGGTGAGGTCACAGGAGTTCCAGGCGGGGGCCGGTGGCCCTCATTTGTCTTTGGAGAGACGCTCTCCGGAGCTAGAGCTGGGAATCACATTCCAGCCTTAACCTTGATTTGTTGGTGACGGTCACTAAGTCCTTCTGCCTCGGTTTCTCCCCATGCTCCCTCTCTAGCACCTCCGCCCACCCCTGAGCTCTCACCGCCGGCCACCAGGGGTGAGCCTGGCGCTTCGAGCCCCGTGACAGCCCAGGGGGGCGAGAGCCCATTATCCTCGCGTCCAGGTGAGAAAACAAATCTCAAAGACGCCGCTTTCCACGCCCACTCCCACTCACTGCACCTTTGTCCAGTCTTGCGACAGTCTCGCTCAAGCACTCGGGTGCAGCACAGGGCACAGCCGACAGGCCAGCTGGCTCTCGGACTCTGCCCGGCTGACCCGAGTCATGCATATTAATCCAGGTAACATGATCTGGGTTTCCACGACTCAGGCAGAAGCCCCCCAGGCCCAAAGGAACAAGAAATCAGCTCTGCCTCTAAAACCTCTGGATCATGCACATGAATTCCAAATGAAGTCCCTTTGCCACCGAGGTGCCACAGGCCGCCTTTTGTGCAGGGGACTGTAGGCTCCCGAGGACAGTGTTGGACACCTGTGGCTCTTTCTCCTGGTGCTCTGTGCAGACTCCATGTTGTGGTGTCAACACAGAAGCTCCCAGTCCCCGAGTCGGCCCCACACTCCAGGGCAGAGGGCTGAGCTGTGAAGCTCGAGGGCACCAAGGCCCTGGTCACCACTCGCTGTGGCCCCCGGTGCAAAGGCGAGAAGCCCAGGGGCGGAAGCAGATGCGTCTGCTCAGTGTTTCTGTCCACGTCGGCTCTGACTTGAGTTCTTTGAAAATTCTCAGTCCTCAAATGGGTTCTGTGGCTTCCAGCCTGCGCTCGGAGGAGACCCCAGTCCCATTGTCCCCCCCCCCCCCCGGAACTGCCCCTGGCAGAGGGAGTGGGCAGGAGGCCACCTGCTGTGATTTCATGTGACACCTCCACACTTTCCAGCTCCCCCCCTCGTCTGACTCGCTCTGAAAGGTCAGGAGGGTGGACCAACCCAAGTGTGGCCGATGCCCGTCCATGCCCACCTTCCTCTGGGGCAGGGTTTTGTTCTGCTGCCTCACAAGGACCCGGAGACAATGATCTGGGGGCCTTGCTTCTGGGAGGCGGTGAGGCTGGGGCCTCCAAAGCCTCTGGCCGCGTGTGGGCACCTGGCGCCGGCCCGGGGGCAGCTCACCTTCCTCGCTCGGGCACAACCAGACCTGAGAGGTGCACGCGTTTAGGGAAACAAGACCTCGAAACGTCCCGGTGTGCACCCAGACCACGAAAAACATCAGTGAAGCGTGCGAGTCTTTGCACGTGGGGCACACGCACAGGGCCTCGGGTCCCGCACAGGAGAGGACAGTGAGATAGATGCATGCTGACCAGCGCCTCGGGTAGGGCTCATGACGGCGGGGACTTCCAGTAGAGGCAGAAGTGACGCTAAAGTCACCCAACAAGCTTCCCTGGCACCTCCGTGCCCCATCCCAGTCCCTGCTGAAGTGGCCATTACCCCAACGCCCCAGAGAATGTCGATCACCCCAGCTCAGCTCTGGCCCAGAAGGAGGGAAAGGCCACTGTTTCCCTAGTTTTAATTGATCATTGTAAATGTGCAGTGGACGGCCCAGTTTTAAGCATTCGGCTGAAACAGTTCTCACATATGTGAATCCTGGGGTGACCACCACCAGGTTAAAATATTGACTTCCCAGGACCTAGAGGGTGCTCCTGACCCCTTCCCCATCAGCAGCCCCCACGGTGACCAGGCCTCTGTAACCCTCGGTCAGCCTGGCCGATGACCTCACACTGAGGACTCGTGAGACTCTCAGGCTCCAGGGGAACAGCTGCAGACGGTGCGGGCTCCGGTGGCCCTGTGGCCCGAGGCCCCGCTGCCTCCGCTCCTCCCTGGCTCTGAGCACCGTCCCTCTGTTGCTGTGTGGGAACCCTCCAATCTGCTCTCACTGATGGGCGCTTGTCACTGTGGATAGAGTTGCTCTGAAGATTCTGCTTCGTGTGTCCCGGATGGGTGTTGACCCCTTTCTCACAGACACGTTTTGGCCCATCAGGGAGCTGGTGTCCTGCCTTCACCGAACAGCCACCTGGCTCTGCAGAGCATGTCAGCCGGCGATCCGTCCCCCTCACTACCCGGGCACCGTGTTCGAGTCGTTGCCACGGGCTTGCATGGTTGTCTTCTCGCGGTTTTAACGTTTGTTCCTCTGGTGGCCACCCGCTTGCTGTCCATGTGGGACTCTGGGAAGAACTCCTGTTCAAGTCCTCAGCCTTTGAAAACTTTTGAAAGCCTTTGCTTTCTTGGCTGACCTGCGGACGTTCTTTCCGGGTGTCTGCGCGGGAGCCTCCGGGGTCTCCCGGGGGCGGGATCTCTTGTTTTAATCAACACTAACTACTGAGCAGTCACTCTCAGGTGCGTGTTCCAGGACAGCGTTGTCTTCTGAACAAATGGCTATTGACGACTTTCATGACATCTGGTTCTTTTTGGCAGGTGTCACTTGGCAAGATGCAGACCCCAGCTGTTCGATCCCAGCCTCGTCTGCTGTGTGGACACGGTGAAAGCCCACGAGCAGTTGACCGTCAGCCAGGGCGACTGTCCCAGGCCGGGCCTGACTCACAGGGGCCACAGTCCTGGACAGCAGAGCTGAGGAAGGAGCCCACCGTGGGACAGCAGCCGTGGCCGGTGCCCGAGAGCTCCACGCAGTTCCTGCTGATCACCCCAAGGACTCTGGACTCCCTGACGGAAGGTTCTAAGCTGGAGTTCTGCCAGAACCTCTCCCTCTCTCCAGCCGTCTATCGCCCTGGGTCTAACGTTGTCCTGGATACTGACCAACACCCCATGCAGCCGTGGGGACCGAGCGCACTGGTTATTTCCTGATCTGTGCTGCTGGGAGTCTCGCCTACGACCCTTGCTGTCCCCTCCCAGGACTGCGGCCCGTGCCAGCCTCTGCTCTCTCTTGAGCCTCCTTGAGGCCCATCCTCCAGCACTTGCCAGCGGTCAGGACAGCTCTCTGTGCGCCTTCCTCTGTCTGCCGCCGCCGGGGACTCGAGCAGCGAGTGGTGGCTCCAAGCACTGCCTGTCACGTGGCATCCTCCGTGGCCACGTGGATTTCTTCACTAGGTGCTGCCGACTCCAAGCGCTTCCTCCACTGAAGGGCAGCAGCGGCTTTTCTCTTCCTCCTAGGGTCACTTAGAGACTGAATGAGGTCCCTCAAGCGCACTGGGCACCTTGCCTGCCGTGCGGTAGCTCAGTACAAGTTCCAAGTGGGGTGTCCTTGCTGCGATTCTCAGTAGAGACGCTGGCAATGTGCGCTCGACTCTGGGTGTGGAGCTGGTGCTCTGTGAATGTCCTCCCCCTCGGGTCACCTGGGGTGGCTTTGGCCAGCAAAGCCTCTTGGCCAGCGGTTCACTTGGCCTCTCCCAGCCCCATGATGGCGGCGGGGAGTCGTGGTGACATTCTGCCCCTGTCTTGAGGACAGGCCCCTCTCTAAGAGCCCTGACAGTCCTTGCAGGGCAGAAGAGAAGACCTGGGGAAAAGTGTCCCATCTCTCGGGCTCCACCTGGGGACGCGTCCAGGACTCCACGTGGGGAGGTCCTGTCCGCCTTCTCCTTGCTCTTGGTGTCAGTGGGGGAAGCCCTCTCTCCACCCCGGAACCAAAACACCGTTCCCCACGTTGAACTCTGCCCGACGCAGGAGCCTGCTTCCTTCCCCCGGGCGGCCGTCGGGTTTCCTCTGGGCCAGGGAAACACCCCAGGGAACAGTCCAGAAGGGAAGCCTGCGATTTCTTTTTTAATTTCAAATTCCAGATTTTTTAATGACAGTGTCCCAGCTCTGCCACGTCGGGGAGGACTGTGGAGAATGTGCCCATGGCAAGAGCAGCTGGGTCCTCCAGGCAGCTCCCTCCTGTGCCCCAGGAGGACGAGCACCTGACGGAGACCAGTCCCAGCCGAGGCCTGCACAGGAGCCGGCAGGGGCAGCCTCGAGCGGCTCCCACGGGTTTCTCAGACCCCCGTCTCCTGCCGCCCTGGCTGCACCGGCTGGCTTCTCCGTCTGCAGGGTACTTAGTGGGCCAGCGGCCATCCTGGAGCCTCAGTGTCCTCTTGTGCAGGACGCAGGGTCTGAACTGCATATACACGTCATGAAGACCTTCCAGCTACAGACGCCATCAGCTTTGCGGGCGGTGGAGGCCGCTGGAGTGGCATTGGGCTCCCGCGTGCCTCGTCGGGAGCCCAGCATGGCATGCAGGCTCTGCCACTTCCTTGCCAGACGCCACAGGACAGTCATGGAATCTCCTGAGACTCTGGTTTCTTCCCAGGGAGTCAGGAGTCACGAGCCTCTTTGTACCAACCTTCCTGGGCCCTGAGGGCATGACCCACGCCATCCCCATCTGATGAGGGGCGCTGTCATCAGCCCCATAGGTCACCCTAGGCCAGGTAGCTGTCACATGCTGTATCAGCCGGGTGCCAACAGAGCTGCAGAATCGGTGGGAGATAGATATTAAGAGGCTCCACTCTGGGGCGCCGGCCAGGAAGCTGCAAATGCCTAGAGCAGGGCGGTCCCCAGGAAGGCAGGGCTGCAGTCCTGCGTGGTGTCTCCTGCCTCGGGGACGCCTGCTCTGATGGCCCAAATGATGGGCCCCAGGTGATCCAGAGCAGCCTCCCTCACCAACAGTTGGCAGACCCCGGACTTTAATTACACCTGTAAGATCCTGTCACAGCCTCACTGAGGCGGGACTCGACCTTGGGCAGTCTGTACTGTTTGTATTATTATTATTAAATCAATAGACTTTTTAGAGCAATTTTAGGTTTGCAGAAAAATTGAGCAGAATATCCGTCTGCACCCTCTGTCCGTGCTGTGCACAGTCCCCTGCTACGCACGTCTCAAGGCTGAGCTGGGGTCCACACCATGTGGCTAGCGAGAGCCCTGTTTTGCATGTGGGCGCTCTGGTGTGGGCATTCCGTGGATCTGGACAAATGTGCAATGACCCGCACCCTCCACCAGCGTACGGGCAGTGTGGGCTCCCTGCCCTGGAGACCCCAGGCTCCACCTGCGGGTTTCCCCCCCACCCATCAAGCGTGGCCCTTCTTCCTGCTTCCTTAGCTCCGTGTTCCAGAGTGTCCTGGAGACAGCGGCAGGACATACAGACGGCTCCTCCTCCACGGTGCGCCTGAGGATCCCCTGCTCCCCAGGGCGCACGGTCCATTTTCTAGTGCTGATGACTCTGTTGCCGGGTGGGCTGCAGCACACGCACGTGGTCACCTAGGGAGGGACACGCGGAAGGTGCCGGGCCTCCAGGTGCAGGCTTGGTGAGGACGTCCATTCCCATTTCAGGTGAAAACTAAGAGGTGCAGCTGTGGACCCTACGCTGGGGGCGTGCCTAGTTCTGTGAGGAGTCGCTGGTGTCTTCCAAAGCCACTAGCATGAGCAGCCCAGGATGCCCCGTCCTCCAAGGACGTCCCCATCCAGTTGGGGAATCAAGTGACATAAAGCAACGTACACAGTGGGTCGAGTTGGGCAGGTGCACAGGTGGCGCTCAAGCGGTGAGCTACCATCAAGCACTGGGCGCCCTCCGTGCGTCTCCGGTATGCCAGACACTTCCTGGCCTCCCCACCACAGAGCCAGGTGCCAGGTGAGAGAGAGAGTGGGGATCTCGGAGACTATGTAGGAAGCTAACGCCAACACCTGTAAACCAAAAGGACCTCGGAGCGCTTCGTCCGGGACGTGCAGCCCCGAGTGCCGCAGCCCCACCTTGAGGCAGAGCTCGCGGCACACCCAAGAGCCTCGGGTTTCCCGACGTCCCACTTCAGCTACCAGGATGGGGAGCTGGCCGGAGTCCTGGTCACAGCCGTCCAGCTGCCTGTCCTCACAGGCCTCACCCGGCCGCTCCAGGACGGGCCGACTCCTCTTTCAAGAGGTTCCAAATGGTCCCCGAATCGTGTCTTTCTTTCTTGAGACACGGCACTTTGTAGAGACGTCAAAGGACGATTTCACGAGGAGCGAACACCCTTTTACACCCTAACTCCTTCTGTGAGATGAAAGGCCGGCAGAAGGCTTGGACATGGATGGCCCAGCCCCGCCGGAGCCGATTCCAATGTCACTCACACCCAGGAACAGCGGGTGGGTGAGCCGGGCGCCTCCCCAGGGAATGGGGCCCAGGCGCAATACTGAGGTGACACTCCAGCCGGGGCCCGGACGGGCCGGACACTTTGTCCTCCCTGTCAGAGGCTGCACGCCTGCAGAGATGGAGTGGTGTCACAGTCATAAAACGCTCCCGCCCCTGGGGACAGACAGGTTGACAGAAGGCACCGGCGCCATGCTGTCATAAAAGCCCCCGGCCTGTCATGTTCCAATAAATCTTGATTTTTTTGTAACATAATAGCACAGCGGTTCCCAGCCTTGGGTTTCACAGGTGAGCCGTGGGCTGATGGATGGCTTGGGAGCCGCGGGGGTGGGGACGAGGACAGGGGAAACCTTACCCGCCACGCCGCCCCCAGGCTCCCCAGTGCCGGGCAGGAAATCCAGCCTGCAGAGGATCCCGGGCAACTGTTCCCGATGCCACATCCTCACAGCAAGAAAGCCAGGCCCACTGTCTTCGAGCCTGCCCAGGGGCGTTAAACTGTAAGCGCTTAATAAGTGCTGGTGGCCCCTCCTTTCTCACTTGGGCTCCTGGATCCAGGGCTTGTCACCAAGGGGCTGCTGAGGGGCCAAGTGTGTGCCCTGTCACCAGGCCCTGTACCCAGCACTGCACACAGCGTGGTGACTGGCTGCCCAGAGGGGGCCTTGGTCCAACAGACGGGCACCTGCTGTGTCCCCACCATGGGGCCATCTTGTTAGCAAGGACTCTGGGGTGACACGTCCTCTGTGAGCTCTTCAAATAGATGATGAGACAAAACCCAAGGTCTCCCAGGGCCAGCAGGTGACATGGTGAGAGGACAGCCGCAGAGAAGGTGACCTGTGCGTGGTTCTTGGCTCCTGAGAGCAGGAAACGGGGGTGGGGGACGGGTCCACAGAGAGCACAAGTCCAGCGTCCCCAGGCGGGGCTGGGACCCAGGGTGGGCAGGCCTGCCGAGGGTCAGACGCTGCCAACCTGGATCTTAGGCAGATTCTCTAGCTTAGTGGGCCCTACGTCATCCAAATGTGACAGGTGCGTGACTGGGCGCGGGCCAGCACCGCCGAGCGGGAGGGAGTGCCCAGGGCTCCTGGATTGACCATGGCCAGAGGCTGCGATGAGCAGGACCCCTGGGACCCAGAGCTTGTCACCTGTGGTCAACACATCCAGCTGCAGGCCTCGGCAGGGGACGGGTCGTTTCCACGCAGCAAGCTGCACGTCTGACTCTGGCTCCTGCTCAAGTGGACTTTGGGGACACAAGGGAGTGAACGTGACTTTCTCATGGGGACAATCTTGAAGCTTCCAAAACCCTGAACACCACAGTCGATGGCTCCTGAATTCCTGGGTGTTCTCAGCTGTGACATTCTGACATTCTCCATCCCAGGGCCTTCGCCGGCCAAGGTGACGTGGCCACACCTGCTGTAGCCGATAAGCAGAGGCCACAGGGTGGGAGGAGCCAGAGCCTGGAGAACTCTCGTCTTTACAGGGAAAGGAGAAGGCGGACGGCGTTTGCTGTAGATTGTTTAGGCCAAGGAAATAAATCAAATTGCTGCCACATGTCAAGGCGTGGCCTGGTAAGAAATGGAGGGCAGGTGCCGAAGGCTCCCCGGTCCCTGAAGGAGATTCTGGATGGTTCCTGTTCCGGGACCCCTAGGGCCACTGTGGGTGGCTGCACCCTCGAGGCCCCAGCCAGTCCCCCCGCCAGTCTCAGGTGTGTGGAGGAGGGCACAGGGCCTGTCTCTGCCTGCCCTGGCTGAGGTCCCCAGGACCTCCTGGCCCGAGCCTCTCTGTCCTGTTCCTCTCCTGTTGGCAAACACAGCACACAATTCCAGAGACTGGTAAAATGATCAGTAAACTTAAATGTTTTTGGATAAGAAGCAGTTTCCGAAGTGCCCCAGTGTGGTAAAGAAAATAAGGATTGGGGTGAAGAACCCCTGGGTGTCCCTGAGGGCCAGCTGCGTCTCCTGGGTGTTGGCCACACAAGCCTGGTATGCATCCTGGTGGGCGATGCCGTTGGAAATGGCTCCTGACGTGGAAGCTCAGATAAACATTTTTAGGGCATTACTGCAAGAGTGAATTCCTTTTGAAAAGGTAAGTGTTGTTTCCCAGTAGACAAAATCTTCCAGATATAGAGGTGTATCAGGCTAATGCTAGGTGCTCTAACAAATGACCCCACACAACAGTGGCTTATCCCAGTGAAGTTCAAGTCTCCATCCTACAAAGTCCAAACAAGCATTCCTGGCTCAACAGGAAACTCTCCTCCTCGAGGTAATTCTGTCTTGTGGCCTTCCAGGACCCCAGAGTCTTCTGCATTTAGCTGGAAAGGGGAAAAGCAGAGAGAGCCTTGCAGGGGAGACTCTCATGAGCCACCAGCTGGTCTCAGTCGCACGGCCACACCTCATTCCAAGGGAGCTGGGAAACGGAACGGCCCACTGCACTTCCAGGAGAGGAGGAGGAGACCAGCTCAAGGACTGGCCTCTGCCAGGGGAGGCAAAGCTGGTCACGTGAGCCAGTGGGTTGGCAGGCAAGTGCTAGGGTCAGGGTGAAACGGCTGCCCGGGGTGGAACGTTCTGTCGCAGGGCCCTGTGGGTCTGTGCTTCGGGCTCGTCTCTCTCCCCTCCTGTGATGAGCCAGACCAGCTGCACCATCTGGGGCACTGAAGATGCCCCATGCAGTGCCCAGCTGGCCATCTGCTCCAGAGGGACATGCTCCCAGGCTCTGCTCAGGCGAGGACTGCAGAAGCCACGGGCAGGTGGCCGTGACCTCCGTCCAGGCCCTGCAGCCGGGCAGCACCTCATGCCCAGTTCTACCGTCTGTGGCCCCCCAGGACCCAGGAACACAGATGTCTGCCCTCAAGAGGAGCAGCCAGAGTGCTGGGGACGCCGGGCACGTCCCTACGCTCTGAGTCCCCGAGCTCTATCCAGTGTCCAGCCTCCTGCCGCCCACACAGGTCCTCCCGGGCTTCTGTCCGGGCTCCTGCCCCCTGGCCTCCACCTCTCTGCAGGCCCCTCCCGGTCCTCCCTGGACCCCAACTGCTACCCCTGCCTCCGCGTCAGCTTGACGCCCACTGCAGCCCTGCGGTCCCTGGCCTCCCCCCTGCTCTCACCCTGTGACCCCCTTGTCCTTCTGCCCCACGGTCCTCGAGCTCGCCCCACCCCAGCCCACGGCCCTGCTCCGGTCTGAACCCCCACAATGCAGCTGCTCTGCTGAGAGCCCCCAGCTGCCTGGGGTGCCCAGCAAGGAGCCATCCCGACCAGCCACAGAGGCAAGGACGACCCAGTGGGTGGGGGCCCAGGAGAGCCCCGGGGCCGGCGACCTTCAGGGACTGAGCTGCACGGGAAGACCAGCCACGCGCCCCGCCCCCACGGCTCAGCGAGGTCCTGCCTGCTCCCCACAGGCTCTCGACCACCATGTCCCCCCTGTATGAGGACAGTCCGTGTCTTTCCAGGGACTTTGAGGCAATCCAACAAGGACAGGGAAATACAAAGCGAGCTGTTTGCAAATTCTCAAAGAACACTAAGGCCGTGAGCGAGGAGGGTCGCCATGGCTCCTGGGGCTGTGGGCACGTGTCCCTCCAGGGCAGCAGGTCCCTCTGTCCAGTGTCTCAGCTCCTGGCCTCTGGGAGGTGTGGGCCCCTCCTGCGCAGGGGTCTCGGCAGCGCTGAGGCCTCCCCACAGATAAGCCGCATCCTCAGATCCTGGCGAGCAGGCGGAGGCTCCGGCTGTCAGCAGCAGTGAACCCCGAGCATGAGTAATGGGAGCCGCGGAAGTGCAGGGATGCCGAGCGGCTGCCAAGCCGCGTAAATCTCTGGAGATTGCCAAGAGGATGGATGCCCGCCCCCGCCTGGCTGGGCCTCGAGAGCGGGCCTCCTCCAGGTTCAAGGGCGTCTGGGAGCCACCGTGGACTCACCTTCAGATGGGAGCTGGGGGAGGACCATCACCATCCCTTCCACTGGTCTGTGGGGAGGAGAGGCCTGTCTTGGTGACAGTCTGGGGACAGGTGTGGCTGCGTGTGGGCCAGGGTGCAGGGGCCAAGCCCTTTCCTGAGTATCTACCTCCTATTCCAAACCAGAGGGGATGCGCTTGGGGACCCTCCGACACACATGCGAGGATTACTGGGGCCGGACCGGGCTCCAGGAAGGGTGACGGTGCCCCACAGAAGCCACTGTCTGGCTGGCCACCTCGGTTCCGTGGTGGAGGCGACACCATCGGCGCCCAACCCCTCTCAGGAGAGCAGCCCTTTGCCCTGCCCTGCAGGTATGAACACAGAGGCCCACTCAGTGCCGTGGTCCTCAGCTCGCTGCCCCGGGGGCCGCACCCCGATTCCAGTCCTGGGTCTCCGGCTGCTCCAGCTTCACTCCTGCGCCTCTCACACAGGCCGTGCGTGGCCACTGGTCTGTATGAGCCCGGGCCCTCCCACAAGAGCAAGTGCCCACCAGCAAAGGACCAGAGACCTCGCAAAAGAAGAAACTCAAATGGCATCAAATATGTGAAAAGGTGTTGGACGTCTTTAGCCATCAGGGGACGTCACCCCCAGTCAGAAGGCAGCCACCAAGAACACGAGTAACTCTAAAGGCTGGGGAGGTAGGAGCACTGGACACTGTGGGTGGACTGTCAGTGAGCACAGCCACCACGGACATCAGTGTGGAGGCTCCACCCCAGGACCTGGGGACTCACGCCTCAGGGTTTCGCTGAAGGATCAAGGACATCCTACGTGGGACAGAGAGCCGTGCCCACCGGGGTCCCAGCAGCACAGAGCGCAATAGCCGAGCTGCGGCACCAGCCTAGGTGTCCTCACAGGATGAGTGGACAGAGAAAACGGGGTACATACGCAGTGGCGTGTTCTCAGCCATAAAGAGAATGAAATCGTGGCATTTGCAGGGAAATGGATGGAACTGGCGACTGTCGTGTTTGCAAAGTCGGCCAGACTCAGAAGGTGGGGGACACAGGACCTCTCCTGTATGCGGAACCTGGAGAGGAAAAGGGGAAGGAAAGTGGGGGTGGTCTCCTGGAACCAAAGGAGATCAGGGAGGAGAGGGCCTGGGGGGGGCCTGAGGGAGGGGGCTGCGGGGGAGGGACGCTGCCACGTCAGTCACGTTGTCACGCGGGGCGCAGGTACAGTCTCGCAGCCCCGAGTCCCACCAGTGCGCACCACTGTGACGCACCAAGTTAAAAAATAAAGAAAAAGAAAGAGCAGACTCCCCTCCACCCGCACCCCCAGGGCCGCCCACGTCCAGCAGCTCAGGCCCCTGCTGGGGGGTGCCCTTGTCCCTCTCCCGCTGTCCTCGCACACTGCCCCTCCTTTGACTCAGGAAGGCTTTCAGCCTCGGGTCTGCACAGACGGGCGCCTCCGAGGTCGAAACCCGAGCTGGGCGTCGGGGGACACCGCGGAGGCTGGGAAAGGGACAGCCCCTGATGACTTCAGCAGATGCTGGGGGAGGGCCGGGGCCGCCAGCTGCCCACCCACAGATAACCCCTGACCCTGCCCCTGGGAAGGGGCAAGCCAGGGCGCCCGGACCCGGGAGGCCAGAAAACTCGGTGCTGCCCTCTCCACCCAGAGAAGCCTCAGACTCCTCAAGGTAACGTCTCTAAACGAGCAGGAGATGAGGATGCGTGGCTTCTGCGTGGCCCTCCAGGAGCTGAGGTGCAGAGCCCCCGGGCCCCCCAACACGACACCGAACAGCCCTGCCACGAGGGGGGGATGGGCACTGGCACCCGCCCCCCCCCAGAGCTAGACCCTCACCCCCAGGGGCACTCGGGTGGGGGGGCAGGGAACAGGGTCTGCCTGTCACCCGAGAGAACAACGGTTCAGTTTTCTCCTTGGAGTAAGAATCCCTCCCACACACCTGTCCCTGGTCACCTCCCCAGGCTGCCAGTGTCTGGGCCCTTCTTAGCATGTAAGTTATGATTATCTGCCTAGAGGTGCTTAAGGGCATCCTTGTATGTGCTCGTGAATCTACTTGCACACACATGCACACCAGCACCTGTGCACATACTCGTGCACACCCAGGGAACACCCTGAGGTGCACCCTGTTCCTCGTTTATCAGTGGCCGCTCCCCGTCACTGTAAAAGGAGGGCTCTCTTCTTTTCAGGGCTGCATGCTATTCCCTGTGTGGCTGCTCATCTTCCACCTACCTGAGCCCCACCAAGAGGTCCATCACCACACAGCGACTCGCCCAGGGACCCCTGGGGCAGGTAGCGCCCCTGCACAGTCCCCTGGGCTCCCACTCATGCTTGGGCTTGGCCCCATCTCTGGGGTTCCTTCCTGTCCACAGCAGGAGCACCCCAGGGTCCTCCACACCTTCACCTCTCTGAAGAGCAGCTTTCCTTGTGTCTGTGGCAGGCAGAGAGCGGCTGCTGGCCCTCCTCACCGGGGAGGGAGGACGGGACGCTGGCGGCAAGACATCGCCTCAGCACCACGGACCAGAACAGGGTAGACTGCGCCAGGAACAGTACACGGCGGGCAGGAAGGGCCTGGTGGGGCACTTGGGGTTTGGGGATATGAGCTGCCATCCTGACCCCCTTTGCTGGCCATGTCACCTGGGCCACTCTTCGCCACCCACTGTCCAGCAGTGGATAAGCTGGATTCAGAGACCTCCAAGAACAGGTCTCTGAGACTCGGGCAGGAGAGGAGAGCCCCGCGCTCAGCCCCTGCCCAGTAGGATCATGGTCACCCTGTGGGTACACGGGATGAAATGTCGTGTGTGCTGTCCCAGACGTAGCAAGTGTGAGGCGTGCTCGGTGGGCTTGGGGTGTCGCTGGCCTGGGGGGTCTGGGCTGTGGCTCTCGGCCACGTGGACATTCCCCACGCCCAGGTGCTCAAAGCCCACAGGACACGGAGGCCCAGAGACCAACACAGCTGTGGGGGCCACCTCCTCTCCCTTGGTTCCCGAAGGGGCCCTTGCGCACTGAAGCACATGAGTCCTGTTGGCCGTGGGAAACGTGCCTCGGGCAGGGGACTGAACCAAGTGACCTTTTGACCTCTCACTGGACCCCAGCCCCAGGACCTGGGATCCGCCATCGCGCACAGGGGCCGATGGAGTTGGCTGCTGCCTCCAGAAACCCGAGGCGTCCCCTGGTGCAGACCCGCTGTCTCAGACGAGGGCTGCCCGGCTCGTCCGGCCTCGGGGGAATTCTGGTCTGCTCGACATGGGCTGTGTCCTTCCAGTCCCACCGCTGGCCGCCCAGTGACCTCTGGATATGGGAGAGAGAAGACGTCATTTTTCCCTCACCCAGTGAACTCTCTGAAATGACGAAGTGACAGAGGCCAGCCTGACCTTTCCAGAGAGGCCTCTGGGGCCCTGCGTTGCTAGGGCTGGGCCAAGAACCCACGCCCAGGGGCCGGGAGAGGCCACAGCCCTTCCCCGAGCAGAGCGAAGCTTCCCCAGAGGGGCTCCTCTGGGCGGCGGCGGCCGAGCAGGAAGGCCGGCCAGCCGACAGGACCCCCGGGAGGGAGGAAATGGCCAGCCGAGTCCAGACGCGTTATCGTGCCCGCGCGGGCACCAGCCCACACTCATCCATCGTCCCGCTGTGGACTTCCTGCCTCAGGATTTGCGCCATGACTTCACCCCCTTGCTATCTCGGCCCCGCTGCTGCCCGCTCGCCTCTCAGGAATTAGCGGCCAGATAACAAGTCTAGACAGCCGAGTCTTAAATGCATCCTTCTCCCCGGAGAGGAGGATGGCTGGTCGGGGCCGGGCCTGGACCACGCTCAGGCCCAGACTCTGTGCTGGGGGGCGGCGGCCTCCCGGCTTCGGCTGGGCCAGTCCCACCCCAGGTCGGCTGGCACCGTCGCAGCCACACCGCCCGGCCAGGGCTCCTCAGGAGCAGGTCCCCGCAGGGCTGGCCCAGAACCCAGCCCAGCAGAACCCCGAGCAGTGGGGGCTACGCCTGGGTGGACGGAAGCCCCGTCTGACAACTCCTCCCTCCTGCCACCCCCACGGCCAAGAGCCGGAGCCAGCACCAGGGTTTCCAGAGAGACCCGAAGTGACGGAGGGGCGTCCTGCGGTGGGGGCCCAGGGACACGCCCGCGCCTGCCTCCTGGCTGCTCTGGCCCCTGAGTCCCTTTCCTCCAGCGTAGCGAGGCTGCCCCCGCTGCCTCCCCACCCTCCTATGAGCTGTGTCCCCAGATTCACGCTCTGTTCCCGCTGCCAGCACCTAGAACCTGCCCTTATTTGGAAACAGGGTCCTTTGAAAATGCAAGTAGTAGGGATGAGGTCACGCTGGAGCAGGGTGCCCTCTACCCCTGCAGACCAGTGCCCTGGGAGAGGCCCGCTCACCACCCAGAGTGCACCCTGCCTTGACTTCCTGGTGCCCCGTCCCCTCCGACACTTCCTGAGACCAGCCGCCAGCCAAGCAGCGGTGCTCCACCTGACCACTGACCATGCGCCAGGGGCCCAGACCAGGACACCAAGGAGCCGAGCACTGGACGGCAGGGCCAGAGACCACCCAGCCACAGGGCCATGCTGCATCTGTTTCTGGGTCCCTGATGGGTGACAGACCCCCACCAGGCCAGCCTGAGGGCCCGCGAAGGATGGTCACTTCTCTCCACATCGGCTCTCCCCTGAGCAGGAGCAGTGACCATGACCAGGTGCAGCTGTCCCCCTGAAGACCCAGCATCGTAGCCTTGTCCCCACCCAACCCCCGACCCCTAGGGTGTGGCTCCATGTCTGGACTCTGCCCGTGGACGTGAGGGGAAGAGACCCCCAGGCCCCAGACTGTCCCTCAAAGGGAAGTCACATGTCTTATCCCCTCACCTCTGACATGCTGTCTGAAATGTGACCTCATGGGACCTAAGATGGCCCCTCTCTTCCTCCTCCTCCTCTCCCCCTCCTCCTCCCTCTTCCTCCCCCTCCTCCCCCTCCTCCTCTTCCTCCCCTCCTCCCTCCTCCTTCCCCTCCTCCCCTCCTTCCTCCTCCCTCCTCCCCCTCCCCCTCCTCCCCTCCTCCCCCTCCTCCTCCTCCTCCCCCCTCCTCCCTCCTCCTCTTCCTCCCCTCCTCCTCTTCCTCCCCCTCCTCCCTCCTCCCCCTCCTCCTCTTCCTCCCCTCCTCCCCCTCCCCCTCCTCCCCTCCTCCCCCTCCTCCTCCTCCTCCCCCCTCCTCCCTCCTCCTCTTCCTCCCCTCCTCCTCTTCCTCCCCCTCCTCCCTCCTCCCCCTCCTCCTCTTCCTCCCCTCCTCCCCCTCCTCCTCTTCCTCCCCTCCTCCCCCTCCTCCTCTTCCTCCCCTCCTCCTCCCTCCTCCCCTCCCCCCTCCTCCCCCTCCTCCCCTCCTCCCCCTCCTCCCCTCCTCCCCCTCCTCCCCCTCCTCCCCCTCCTCCTCCCCCTCCCCCTCCTCCCCTCCTCCTCCCCCTCCTCCTGCTCCTCTTCCTCCCCTCCTCCCCCTCCCCCTCCTCCTCTTCCTCCCCTCCTCCCCCTCCTCCCCCTCCTCCCTTTTCCTCCCCCTCCTCTCCTGAGCCTTGGAGGCTTCTGACCCGTCTCCTCCCTCCCCACAGCAGGCCAAGTGCAGACTTCACTTCATCCATCTAAACACCCAACGGGGGAAATAGGACAAGGCGAGAAACAACACCCGCGGGTCCTGAAGGGCCGTAGAGCCCGGCACTCTCCAGGGGGGCTGGGAGGGGGCAGCAGCCTGCTAGGGGGAGCGGGCAGCCTCACTCCCGAGCAGGAGGCGCTGGCCAGCGCTGGGTCACCAGGGCCCACTTGCCTGCACCCACAGCAGCCTCCTTTGTGGGAATTTCCTGGACCATCTCCGGGAGGAGTGATCGCCAGGTGCAGGATCCACCTTGCTTTTCAGGGCTGGCCAGGCCCAGGAGCCCGGGGAGCTCTCCCCCTGGTGACCGGTGTGTGTCCCTGGCAATCCCTGCCCAGGCCTCGGGGTCAGAGCACTTTTGAGACTGCACCCTGTACTTGTTTAGTTGACCCTTTTAAAGCCTGAACACTGGGCGGTGGGGATGCCGCCTTCTGTCCTTATTTTGTAGACACTTGGTCTGTCTCACAAGAGAAAATCAGATACAAAGATGTCTGTCCCTCGGGGCGCCAGCGTCCAAGCCACGCATTGAAAATGATTTACAGACCACTCACGTGCTGGGCCCCTCCTGGGACAGACCACGAAGCTGAGCCCCGGGGCCAGGAATCCTCCGTGGCCAGGGCCCAGGGCTCACAGGGTCCAGGCAAGGCCTCCTGAGAAGGGGTGGGCCCTCGGTCGCACGTCAGGACAGCAGGAAGAGAAGCTGCCGCCATGGACAGGCGCTCAGCAGGGAAGGCTCACCAGGTCGGCCTGCGAGGCCGCAGCACAGGTCCAGAGAGCCCTGCTGCCCACCGCCTGGTCCGTGCCGGGCTCCAGGTGCTCGGAGACTGTGCCTGAGGAGGGGGTGGGGAGGCGGGGTTCACCTGCTGCCCGTGAGCACAGACAGGACGGGGCACCTCTGTCCAGCGAGGACAGTGCAGGGTGTGCAGGTCCACCCTTTGCACACCCACAAGAGAGAGGTGTGACCAAGGACACCCTGATGAGCCCACGGCAGCGGAGGCCTTCTCCAGGCCACGACCTCCGGAGCTGAGGTCTGTCCATCTTGCAGGGTGTCCCCGGGGTGGCCTCCAAGGGCCAGCTGCAGGCAGGGCTCCCGCACCCTCCACCAAAGTCTGGGTGGAATCCCCGGGAAGTCACACCGCACAGAAGGACTGCCTGTCAGGGACCCCTCCCCTTTTAACAGCTTTATTGGAATGTCACAGGCACAACTCACGCTTTTGAAGGGCGCGACTGAGTGGATCTGGGTATTTTCAGAGTCATGCAGCCATCACCAATTTCAGAACAATTTTAGTCAATTTCAGAACATTTTCATCACTCTGAAAAGAAACTTGGCACCCTCAATCCTCACCCAGAGCTCCTCCCGCTCCCCAGCCTGCAACCACTGATCTCTCCGTCGTCACAGACTTGCTCGTCCCGGACACCGTGTATAAATGGATCCATATGACAGGCGGTCCCTGCATCTGGTCCCTTTCACCAAGCGTCTCTGTGCAGCCTGCATCGGGCCTTTGCTCCCGCTGACGGCTGGGTGATGTCCCAGGGTGAGGACAGGCCCCTCGTGCCAGGTAGTGCTGCAAACGGAGGCTGCTTCTCCTTATTTTGGGAAGTTCTGCTGATTATCTAGACCATCAGACGGGGTCTCAGGTCAGACAGACGTGGTGGGTCTAGCGAGTCAGGACTCAGGGAGCACAGATCACCTGTGTGAACTGGCCCCTCGAGCCCCGCTGGCCCTAGGAAAGTTCTGAAATGTGGCACAGCACCTTCCCACCGGAAGCAACGCTTTGGCCATGGATGAGACATCGTCCGCATTCTTCTAGAAACTGCTCTGTCTGGGAATCCGGAGAAAACGTGTGTAGACAGGAGTGGTGTTGTCCACACCGAGGCTCTCAGCTGCCCGGGTTGGAGAGCAGACAGCTGCCCGCTGTGGACAGGGACGAGGTCCCAGGAGCTCTTGCCAGGTGAGTGCAGGGCATCCGCCCCTTCTGTGGAGCGGGGTGGCTCCTCTCCTGGGGTCAGTGGTCCCTCCTCCCCGGCGTTGGGAACGTCTGGCCACTTCCTCATCAAGGAACCCTGGGTGCGGAGGCCAGGCCTGTGGCTCTGCTGAGCTGGGCTGAGCTCACCTCCATGTCTGCCTCACGGTGCTCTCCTGACCTTGACCTTGACTCTCCTGCTTCACACCTGAGGGCCTCTCAGACGCGACGGTTCCCTGCCCGGCTGTGTCTGGGCTGATTCAGTGCAGAGACCAGGCCCCGATCCCAGACACAGTCCCCGGGCCAGGAGAAGATGGGGCTGGCAAGATCCTGCCCTGGTTAGACCCACGGGGCGTTTATCACTCGTACCTTCAAAGCACCGTGTTTGGAGCTAGATATTTTTCAAAAATAAATGAGGTCAAGCGCTGATAGGAATCAATGTATCTGAGCAACCTGCTGTTCCTGGTGTGGTGTCCAGCGGATATCTTGTGGCCCAGATGGTCCCTTTGAAACATCCACAACAGCAAAAGGTTTGTTTTTCCACCCAAAGCAAATGAAAATACTTGCCATCAGGAAAAAACAAATGGGGAGCCCACGCCGTCCAGGGGCATCAGGATGCGCCCAGCTCCGCCGTGGCCCTCGGCAGGGAGGAAGGCCCTGGCGTGGAAAGCGGGAGACGGTGTTCGAGCTGGAAGTTTCTAAGGATGAACTCGGAGTGTGGAGAGGGGGGTTTCTGGAGCCAGATGAAACTGGGCCCCAATCCTGGAGCCGCCGATGTCTGGGTAGCCTTCTGTCGGAGCCTCCGTTCCTTCTCTGCCGGGGGGAGAGCGCAGCTGGGGGCCGTGGTGGGGAGGGAGGAGCGTGGATTCGGACACACGGCCGCAGCTCCCCTGGCAAGGGGCGTCAGTGACCAGCACTCTGCCTCCGGTCTGCAGATCACGGAGCGGGTCCCTAGGCTGCTGACGCTGTGACGTGAGCCTTCCCAGGAGGCTGGCTGTGCTCCTCCCGGGGCACCCAGCCGCTCCATGGCCTGCCGTCCTCTGCGCCCGCGGCACTCACCTGGCCAAGCTCTGAGGGTCTCTTTCTTCCAGCTGGACAGCGGTCGCCCCGCACTCATGCTGGCTCTTGAGGCGGGGTGCCACTCCCAGCGTGCCAGCTCAGCACGTCCAGCCCTGCTCCAGGCACCTCTAAAGTGACAGTTCCATGATCCTCGTGACAATGGGCACAATGGTCACCCGTTTTACAGGTTGCGGTTGGGGCTTGGAATGGCTGGTTCACTTCTCCAGTGCCCTTCAACTGGTGAGTGGCCGGGCCAGGGTCCACCCGAGGCAGCCAGCCCCGGTGTGTCCACTCATGGTCCCTCTATCAGAGCAAAGTGAAGAGCGGGTCCAGCAGTCGGGGCCAGGGTGTACCTGGCCATGTGTGGTGACGTGAAGACACATATAAGCCAGAGGAGTTGAGGGTGGCCTAGACAGCCACTGGGGAGGCGACCCGCCTTTCTAAGGAGTGAAACTTAGAGTAACGTTGACTCAGAAGCTCCCTGGGGCGTGCACCCAAGAGAACCCCCGCCGGCAGAGGTACCCACGTGCCTGATCCTAGCACTTACTCAGAAACTCCCAAAGGTGGACACACTTCAAATGCCCATCAGCAGATGAATGAATAAACGCCAAATGGGGGTGTATCTGTGCTGTGGAATGCTACTCAGTCAGCAAAAGGGATGATGTCCTGACATGCTGCCAGGAGGCTGAACCTCGAAGACACCAGGCGGACACCAAAGATCAAGGATCGCAGGTTCCATTGTTGGGAAAAGTCTGGAAGAGGCAAATCTGCAGAGGCAGAAAGGAGCTGGGGGCTCCCAGGGGCTTGAGAGAGGGGGAAAGATGCTAATTCTCTCAAGAGGAGCTTCCCTTCTGGTGCAGGGAAAACGTTGGAAACCACGCGGAGGCCGTGGTCGACGATATCGTAATGAACTGGATGACACTGAAAGCCTCCATGTTAACTGATCATTGTTTCCCAGATGACGCCCGACTCCAACAGCTGGATTGAGTCACCACCTCTCCACATGAGCAGACCTCAGTGCATGTCAGGGGACAGCGCCACCGCCACCCAGGACACATCTGGTCCCTTTCACCAGAGCCGCCCCCAAGGACATGGAGATACACGAACTCCCAACAGAATTCAGAGTCATCGTTTTAATGATCAACAAACCTCAAGGAAAACAGAGGAACAATTCAACAAAATCAGGAAAACGATGACTAAAGTGGCTAGTTTTAGATTTTGTAAATTTCACATCAATAAAATAGAACTGGAAGAGGTTGGGGGGTGTTTGTACCTGGGGAAAGAGGGAAGGGGGGCTCTGAGCACAGTTCTCTCCAGACTGAGGCAGGGACTCAACAGCCGGGTCAACTCGGGGCAGAGCCCGAGTCAATGTGTCTTGAGCCGCCAGGGAAAGGGTATAGCGTTTCCTTCCCAGATGTTGACATGGGCGTGAACCACGGGACCTCACCCAAAGTCAGGGTGGAGAGTGAGTGACCGCAGGCTTTGCAAACCGTAAAGTGCACTCACTCACCAGCATCAGCTAAGCACCTAGTACCTGCTCAGTAAGTGAGGAAGGTGCAGCTCTTCACCCGGGGGGTTTACTGCCGAGACCCAGAGAGCGATTAACGTTACGGCAAGCGGCCTGAGAAGAACCAGAAGACGCGGTGGTGAATCCCAAGGCTCCTGACCTTGCCTGATCCACACCAGAGGGACCATCCGATCCTGGTGGTGATCCCCGAGTGGGCTCTACGGCCCTCCCTTATTCCAGAGGAGAAGGCTCCAGCACAGAGATTCATGAACCTTCCCAAGGTCCCTCAGCAGCGTGCAGGGCAGGCTTGTGCCTGGCAAGGGGCGTCAGCGACCAGCACTCTGCCTCGCGTCTCCAGATCACGGAGCGGGTCCCTAGGATAAAGGCACAGGCAGGTCGCTGTGACGGGAGCACTGTGGGAGGGGAGAGACCAAGCAATGAGACCCGTGAAAGATGGTGGCCACAGGGTCTTGGGAGGTCACAGCAGAGAAGGGAATATGTCCCCAGAAGTGACCGCCCCAGATACAGTGGCCTGCTGGTGCTTCCTGCAATAGCACTGGCCTCCCGCTCCCTCCTAAGGGCAGGAGTTACTGTGGGGCCTCCCAGCCTGCCCGCCTGTCAGTCTCTGGGGAGCTGTAGAGGTGGGGAGATGACGATACAGAGGGTCTCGGTGGAGCTCAGACACAGGCATGGTCAGGAGCTGCATGATGCCTGCAGGCAACAGGGAGTGAGAGGAGGTCATCAGCCAGGCCGTTCCCAGCAGCCCTGGGAGGCTAGAAAATGGACTCTTCCCTCAAGCCAGAGAAAATCAAGGCCTGGGAGGGACAGGCTGCAGGCCATGGCGGGGGCTCCGCGTGTTCCTTTCTAGGGAGTCTCTTCCTCCTCCGGACCCCCATCATTTTCTGGAGGCAAAAACGAATACCAACATGCCCACGTGTGCCCGAGTGACGGGCAGGCACACTGGGGGCGTGAAGAGGCGCCCGGAGCCCTGGGGCAGCAGAACCGCGCTGTCAGGGGGGATGTGTCCAATATTCAAGGAAAACTGTTTAAAGCTACTTTTGTGACGACGTGACTCTAAGTGGGTAATGGAGGGGTCCGGCGAGGCCCAGAGAGTGAAGGCATTTTGTTTGCAGTTTGAAAATCAATTTCAGACTTGGAAATCCTGGGGCGCTCCTGCTCGAGACAGTCCGTGCCATTGAAGAGAGCCATCGGCAGCCTGGCGCTGGGGGGAGGTGGCAGGTAGGGTGGGGGACAGCCTCCAGCGGCAGCAGCCAGGCTGGGCCCTGGGAGGAGAGGTCCAGCCTTGTGACCACTTAGGTGCAGCGTCTCAGCTTCTGAGTTCGGAATCTGCACCTGTAGTTGGGGGTCAGGATGGGGAGCCTTCTATCC
Organism: Marmota monax; assembly: GCF_021218885.2. Lineage (NCBI taxonomy): Eukaryota > Metazoa > Chordata > Mammalia > Rodentia > Sciuridae > Marmota > Marmota monax. Next base: position 34,513,314 of record NW_026695224.1, read on the forward strand.
CCTTGCAATGAGGGCCTCACCTGTGTGTACCGGGAGGCTAGGAACCTCCTCACCTGACCTCTACAGTACCCAGCACATGTCTACCTTCCCAAGGCAGCCGTGCGTGCTTCTAGGGAGTCATCCAAATCTCTGGTCCAAATTACTGGATTCTTCTGAATGTCCTTCCCCTGGGTCCAGGCTTGCCTGCCAGTAGCTCGGGGTCCACTCGAGTTGGGCAGAACTTTGCGTGGGAGATCCTGAGGAAGCCCGCCAGCATCTTCGGTTCTTGGAGCCCGTGGCCTGAGCTCAGGTCTCCCAGGCTGCCCCCCCACCCACCCACACACCAGCCTCCTGCACGAGGGGGGGGCACTCCTCCTGTCACCCTGACGGTGCCCTTGGGGAGGTGACTGTCCCACCTCCTTATCCCATTTTAAATGTGAGAAGCTGAGACTCAGGGAAGCCCAGGGTTTCCCAGACCCTTCTGACGAGCGAGGATACATCTGATTCCAGTCCCAGGTCCTGACCGCCACGGAGGGTCAGAGCCTCCCAAGAGGCCCTGAGAAATAGGGCGGGGGCCACAGTGTCCAGGGCATTGCTGGGAAGGTGCAAGCGACCGAGGAAGGGCTGAGTCACAGCACCTGAAATTCTGCTGATCAGATCTGGCCAAACACTTTTAAGAAAAACAATGTCCCCTCTTTGATGGTCGTCCCGGGCTCAGGCTCAAAAACAACATATTCCCACCGTGTGGAAGCGCTCGCCTTCTGGGAAAACAGAAGGACAGAGTTGTTCTTCCTGAGGTTTATTCAAGGCTTCCTCCGCCTGGGTTGCCCAGGCACCACCGAGAGGCTCAGCACGGCGACAGGTGCCTTGACCCTGTGGCTCCCGTAGGGCCGGGTGAGGGTGGCCCAGCCCCCGTCCGCACCATGGGAGGAACCCCCACCCGCCAGGGAGCCTTGGGGGCATGTGGTTTCCCCATTTGTGGAGAGGATCTGGGCCCACTGGCCACCTGGCAGCTGTGCCCCAGCCTGCTGTGGTCACCCCCAGTCAGCAGGGAGTAGCTCGGCAAGCAAGGTCTGAGGTGGACACCGTGAGTTCACCTCTCAGCCCTGCTGTCACCATGAGCAAGGCCCAGAGAGCAGAGGTCACAGAGGAAGCAGCCCTGCGCCCGGCCTGGGCAGCAGATATGGAGTCCACGTCCCTGACTCTGGAGCACAAAGCAAGAGGTGGAAGGAGGCCACAGGGGAGGGGAGCTGCCTGGGCCACCGGCCAGCGCCAGCCTCCATGGCGTCAAACTCTGGGCCACTGCAAAGCAGCCTCTGAGGAGGCTGTGCTGGACTCCCGCCACTCAGGCCCTCTGTGTCCTCTTCTGCAGAGTGGAGAAGAGCAATGGGGGGTCCTGATGGAGACTGTTCCAACGACACCTGAGTGCCCCACAGCTGACAGCCTCCCCAGGCCCCCAAGGCCCCCAGTGGAGCCAGTCCACGCCTGTGAGGAGGCACCTAGGAGATCACAGGACGCGTCAGTGCCGAGTTTATCGGTGAAGGGAAAGTGCGGAGAGATTCCCCCACGGCTGCTCAAAGTCCTCCACACTTTAAATACTTCCTGAAACGTCTCCTAGATTTCTTTTCTTATCATGTACTTGTGCAAATCAGTCTTCACGTTGACGATGACCTCCAGATGGTGGAGGAGGACTGTCACTGTGAGCAGCTCAGGGCTTCAGGTGGCTCTTTCCATATAAACCCTGACCTCACTGTGGGGGGCCGTGCGGGGAGTGAGGCTGAGGAGCGAGGGCTTAGGGGCGACCACCGTGTTCTTAGATCCACCGCGGGGATGCCCGGGAAGACCTGCAACTATGCTAAAAACCGCCCGTTCCTACCCTTTATTTTTTGTATTTATTTGTTTAATTATTTATTTATTCATTTCTTTAATTAGTTACACACGACAGTAGAACGCTCTCTGGTACCGCATATATAATGGAGCATAATTTCTCTCTCACTCTCGTGGTTCTGCGTGGTGTAGAATCGCCCCAGTCGAATAGCTCTGGGTATGTACGCAGGGTAATGATGTCTGGTCCCGTCTACTGTCCTTCCCACCCCTCCCTGCCCTCCCTCCACCTGATCTAAAGTAACTAGACTCTTCCCCTGCCTCCCCCCCCCCCCCCCGGGTCAGCATCTACATATCAGAGGACACATCTGGCTTTTGGTTTTGGGGACTGGCTTCTCTCACTTAGCACGATATCCCGTCCCTACACTTTAAACGGGAGAATTGTGTAGATTGATTCTCTCTCAGTAAAAGGTTATGAAAAAGAAAGTTATATTCACAGACGTAAACTAAAGCCTCTCTGTGAAATTTTGGATAGGACCCATTGAGGCAATCAATTCCATCCAAACGCAATGTCCACCTCAAGAACTGGCCATTCAGTCCTTGCAGTTATTTTAGATAAAGGGAATAGGATCACTTACCAACCCCCACGCAGATGCCTCCCAAGTCCTTTTATCCTGGTGTCCTGGCACGTATGGCCATCTGCGTGTCACCCTGCGGGACAACCTGGAGCAGCCTGCGGTTCTCTACAGAGAAGGGAGAAGGAGATCAGGAACCACCTGGAACGTCCCCCAGCTAGCCTCCCGGGGCCTGAGCAGCCAGAACAGAGGCCGGTCAGGGCCGTGGGCCAGCAGGAGCCCAGCAGGTGCTCCCAGGGTTGGCTCCCACCTGGGCCGGCCTCCCACCTTGCCATCCGCCTGTCCCTGTCCTGCTTGCAGGGAGTTGAGCTGGCTCCACATTGGTGGGGGCACCTCTGGAGCTGCCCAGGGCTTGTGCAGCCCTGTCCTGCTCTGAGCAGCTCACTGCCCCACTCTCCAGCTGCATCCCCAACCATGGACCTCTATGTCCTCCACGGGTCAGGCAGGCCCCCATGTGCTCCCTGTGGGCATCCTCAGCAGCCCAGGGCCCCTGGAGGGTCGTCTCTGGCTTCACTCGGGGGACCTCGCCGTCTAGCACCCGGGGCTCCGGGCTTGGCTCCCCCTGCCTGCTCTGCCCAGGGTCCTCCTGCAGCTGGGCCCTGGTCACTGTCTCCATCCTCGACAGAGTGGTGCTGGGGACACTTCTCCTTGATGAGGGAAGACAACCCGTCGAGAGGTAGCAGGTCTCCAGCCGTGAGGACCACGGGCCCAGCGGCCTTCCCACCCGCCATGTGCCACCATTTGTGAGGCCCTGGTGTGACCCAGCCTTCTCTCAGCTCCTGCTCTGTGGGACGGCAGTTCTCCCCTCACGTGGGGAAACTGAGGCCTCGCGGGGTAGATGGGGGCTCACGGATCAGCCCCCACGTGGTGGAGGCCGGCTCAGAGCCGCCGCCTGGCGCTGACCCGGGCTCCTGGCGCTGACCAGGGCTCCGTCCTGCAGCTCCTGCTAAGCCCCCTGCGCCCTCACTGTGAACCCTGGTGCTGTCTGGGAACATGACCTGGGACCCGCTGCACACAGATGCGTGTGCAGGGAGCAGGTGGCCGAGGGGCTGCCGCACCAGGCGCCTCCCACCAGGGCCGGCCCAGCAGCTGGGACAAGGCACCTGGCGCTTCTTCACTGGGACACTGGAGACGCTGGTGGTGCCAACCATGCTGTCTGTGTTGTAAGTTAAGTGAAAAACATCAAATACTTGTCTTAAACTTGGAGTAAGTGCTCGATGACCCCCAGTTCCTGCCACTGCTGTCCCTGCCTGACACTGAGGAGAGCCCTGCGTGCAGGCCACGGGGCCCTGGCTGCAGGGCGGGGATGGGTCCAGGGGCTCTGCAGCTTCTCTGCCCCAGAGGAGCCAGCCCCCAGGGCGCTCCCTCCCACCCACCCTCCTGCTGAAGCACTGCCCCCACCCAGGCAGCCTGTCTGCGCTCAGGACACAAGGCCCTGGATGTCGCCCAACTCACTGTCGGGATGGCACATCAGCCCAGAAATCTCTGTCACCTCGGCTTGTGGCTCGCAGCCAGAAGGAACCGGGACCTGGGTTGGAGGGCAGCAATCTCATCGGGTGGGAGAGGGGGTCTACTGGGACGCTCTGGTCATTCCCGGGGAGGACCGTCCCCTCGAGCCCAGCAGGAGACACGAGTCCGTGCTCCATCCGGAGATCAGGTGTGACACTGTGCTCCCAGGTGTGGGAGGTCTGCACACGTCGCCTGCGTACAACCCACCTCCCTTCTGAAAGAGCCGCTCTAGGGGACGGCCCTCCCATCCCCACTCTGCAGATGGAGAAACCGAGGCCTGCCGCAGGAAGTCCCTTCCTGAAGGTCACACACTGGGAGCAGGGAAGCTGCCTTCCACCCAGCAGCTGGTTTGAGCCCTGCCGCAGCCACGGGCCCCCTGCCTCTGCCCTGCCTTGGCCAAAAGGAAGACTCCAGGACCCAGGGACTTTCTCCAAGCAGCGCCTCCTCCTCCCCCTCCGAGCTGGGAGACGGGAGTCTAAGGCTTGGGGTGCCGAGGGGAAGTGCCTGCACCTACAGTTATCAGAGCCCTGAGGGGCAGGAGCCACCCTCTCGGGGGACAGGACGGTGCCCCTTGAAAGGCTGCAGGAAGACCCGGTCCCACAAGGAAGCCAGCCGCGTTCTGTGTGAGGAGGACTCATCCAGGAAAGCAGAGGGAAACGCACATGCGCCCCCTCTCTCCAGGGAGGCAGCAGCAGCGCCAATGATAATACGTTTCCTGAGAACTTTCCACTCGCTCTGAAACGCTTCTAATTATGTCTGCAGTCTTTCCTTCCTACCCCACAGGATGAGCGGAACATGCGACTCAGGACTCTCCTAGCTCAGCCTGGAGCTGCCCAGGAGCCATGGAGTCAGAGCTAGAGAATCCCAGTTCCCCTGCAGGTGGCCCTGGGCACAGCCCCAACGGAGACAGAACAAAACTGGCCCCATCTGCTCCTGGAAGGACCAGAGACAGATGAGGTGCAGCAGGAAGTCCTCCACCCCATCACTCCCACGGGCCCGCAGCTCTCGGGGGCTCTGAATGGGGGGGCGGGAGGCACCTTTGCCCTGTCCTCTTCTTTGTTAGAAAGCTGTGCTCATCTTCTCAGGGGCTCTTGGGATCAAGAGCAGCTTCCTTCTCTCTCCTGAAGCCAAGTGCTTCTTCACGGGCCCCTGGGCAACGAGGCTGGGGTGTCCCATTGTTTCGCCACTCGCAGGGAGGCCCAGGAAGCCAGTGCCCTCCGGCCTACGCACATGGTGTCATGACCATTGTCACCTGAAGCACAAATAGTGCATCACACTTACGCATCATAAAACACATTTGCCTGATTATTGCACAATATGCTATGTGGCGAGTAGCGTTTATAACGCAGGGCACGATTCCAGGTTTGGGGACAACGGCTCATGCAGGAGGAACTTCAGGGAGAGGAGACCCTCACCCTCGTGCCCCAGCCCTTGTGCCTCTGGGCCAGCCTCAGAGGTCCTTCGGTGCCAGGCCCTCGGCCCTAGACTTGCACCTCTACCTCAGTTTGCAGGTCTGTCATGCAGACGAGCCCTCATGACGACACGCTGCAGACCCTGTGAGCACACACAGGCCTGCCCAGGTCAGCCCGCGGGGAGGAAGGTGCACCGGCTCATCAGCCTTTCAACAAGCCTCGGGAGGAGGAGGTATCTATCAGACCTGGTGCACAAACGAGGAACCAAGACCGGAGGGGTGAGCCTCTACTCCAAGCCACGGGCGAAGGAGACAAGGTGCTGGAATCCTGAATCCCAAAAGTGCACGTCGCCCACACCTGCGCACACTGCCTCACATCCTGGCCACAGAGTGAGACACTCGTCCTCCGGGGTATGTCTCCGCCCTCTTGCCGGCTTGAGCTGACTGCACTGCTTTCCCATCCACCCTGGACCATGGGTGGGAGGGGTGAGGGGCGAGCGCCTCCTCCACTCCAGGGGCAGCCTGACCCCCCACTCCAGCTCTCCCAAGATGGAGGGTGGAGCTCTCTGCCCTCATGTTGGGTTGGCCTTGGAATCTGGCAGCTCTGGTGCCCCCACAGGACAGTAGAGAAGTCTCTCTGGGGACCCACCCCTCTGTAGCCCAGCCATCATGGTATTGCAGGGTCTAGCAAGTGCCTGACCAGGGGCCGCCAGCAGCAAGCACACAGGTGGGCGTGGCGTCACACAGACCTGCAGTCCCTCTACCTGGCCACCTACCAGTGGTGTGACCTTGGCACGTTATTTTCCTCCCTTAGTCTTTGTTTCTGTAAAATGGGGATAAATCTTACAGAATAGCTCCTGGCTCACTGGCGGCTGGGAAGATTAAAGGCAATGTGTATGATACGGTCCTGATCTCAGCGCCTGACTGACGGCAAACACCCAAGGAAGACACCAATCATCACCATCATCACCACCATCACCAATACCATCATCATCACCATCACTATCACCACCACCACCACCACCACCATCATCTCCATCACCACCACCACCACCATCCATCACCATCTCCATCACCACCAACTACACCATCATCATCACCATCGCTATCACCACCATCACCACCACCACCATCATCTCCGTCACCACCAACACCATCATCATCACCATCACTATCACCACCACCAACACCATCATCATCACCATCACTATCACCACCATCACCACCACCATCATCATCTCCATCACCATCATCATCTCCATCACCACCATCACCAGATTCTCATTAGACACTTTGCTGAAACAAAGACTCACTCTTGTGTCTGTTGGCAGGAGGCTGAGAAGCAATCCACAGCACATTTAAAACCAGGCCAGGTTCCCCGAAGTTGGACTTAGCAGACCCCCTCTTACAGTAGCATATCAAAGTCAAGGAGGCCCAGAGGGGGTCTGGTGCCACAGTGTTCTGAGTCTGGAGGTGCTCGATAGAGTCTGGAGCAGGTGGGTGGATTTCAGCAACACCGATGCTCCCTCCCTGTCTCTGCAAAGGAGTCCCCGTCTTGGCATCCAGCCAGGGTGTGGTAAGAATCACTCATTTATGGCCTCCTCCGAGAGCCCCCACAGGAAGTGAAGAAGTCCCTTCAGAGCCTCTAGTCCAGAAATAGAACATTTTCCCCTCGTGAGATCAGTGTGTACCCAGCCAGAGGCAAAGCCACCGGCCGTGCCAGGGCGCCAGGGACATTGAGGTCCCTGGCTGGGGAAACGGGAGGCAGGATATGCCATGTCTCTGTGACCCATTGCTGGAGCCCCCACTGTGGGGGGAGCCGAGGTTTTCATCTATGAGGAATGTGAGATGGAGATGCTCCCCACCTGTCTCCCGCCCTGAAGCCACCTGCAGCATGGAGCTCGGGTCCATTTTGGCCGATGACAGGATTTCATGAGGGACCCTCCAAAGAGAGTGGCAGTCACACCTGTTCTTTGCGGACGGGCCAAGGCCAGGTGAGCTGAGAGCCACTTGCTGCACTCAGGCCTTGGCTTGATCTCTGGCCACATCTGATTTTCTGACCCTAGACGTGGCGGCCACTTGTGCTTGGCACCAAGGGCTTGGTACAGGCTTCATGATGTTTGCTCAACAGCCCAAGGTGGTATGTGGGCGAGGAACACAAGGCCAAGAGATGTCACCAAATTCGTGCCTTCCTTCCACTACGTAGGAGCTGGCATTCAGGGTCAGGAACCCTCTCCCCAGGCCCAGCGTTAGCCTCCGTGGTGGCTGGTCCCTGCTGGGTGCTGGACTACCCTCCTCCTTGCCCGTGTGGATCTCGGGAGCTGTACCCCAGGCTCCCCTGTGCTCTGACTTCTGGGGGGTTCAGCCCGTGGGGACAAGTGAGGGACCGCGGGCAGGCATCCCCGTGTGCGTGGGTCCCTGCTCTTGTCCTTCCTGCCTCCTGCTTCTCCCTCCTTGGTTCCTGTTCCTACTGGGCAGCCGCCGAGGCTCCAGCCTTCTCTAGGTGGCCCTAGCACCTGGGTTCCGTGACACCATCTCCCACTCTATTCCTCAAGCTCAAGGGGTGTTGGTGGCCTTCTGTTGACACTGACCTGTGGTGCCTCTGCGGTGCCTGGTGTCCCCTCTCGCTCACCAGCTGGATACCCTCCCACACTAAAGCCTTCCTGTGGATCCCCAGGGAGGCTACTCTGTGCAGAACGGACCTGGGCTGCGGATTCGCAGCCATGTGGGGGGGAGGAAAGGCAGTCCCCAGGCTGGCCACATCTCGCTCGCCCTCAAGTCACGCTTCGTTCATGGCGATAGCGCTACCCCGTTTTGCAGAGGGGAGACTTCAGGCTCACGTGGTCACCAACGTGTGCACCTGCGTGGAAGCAGAGACAGGCCCACACTGCCCTGCTGGGTACCCAGTGCGGAGCCCTGGCCTCTGGCCCCTGCAGCCTCCCAGGCCCTGCCCACTGTGCCCCCCTTTGTCCCCACACAGGAGCGGGATTTGTGTGTCCCACGCATCCGAGGAAAGCCAGTGCCTGCCTAGACCCCTGGAGGACATGACTCCTTGTCACCTCCCGTCCCCTAGGATTCCAACCCTTTGGAGCTCCTGGCCTCCCGGGCTGCACAGCGTGGCCTGAGCGGGACGCCCTCGGCCGAGCTGCCGTGGCTGGCCCAGATTTATGGCCTTGTTATTACTGTGTTTTGGAGTTTTACAGCCCTGCGCTCCCTGGAGAATCCAAGTGCTTTCTCTAGGACATATCAGTCAGACGGGGAGGAAACATCCAGAACTCTGGGAACATCCTGTGTCGCCGCGGCTCCCGGCCCCAGGTACGGGCCTTTGTTTGCCGCGGGGGGAGGAGGAAACTGATAAAGGGCAGGGCTGGGGGAGGGCGGCGCGGCACCTCGGTGCCCCGGTTTGTGCACCATGACACATGTCCCCAGCTTCCTGAGCAAAACAGGCATCCCGCGGCCTCTGATGTGCAGCCAGAGCTCCCGCGAAGCGCGCGGAGCCCCTCTTAATGAGCCTCCCGCCCGCCAGGGCAGACTGCTGACTCCGCAAGGAGCCGACCAGCTCGCCAGTGGGGTCCAGCGGGCTTTGCCCTCCTGGAAACAAGGCCCCATTGTCCCGCTCCGCCCTCCCCTGCCGCCCACCCGCTCCCAGAATCCTCTGGGCTGTGGTTCTGCCTGCAGCTGAGGCCTCAGTTCCCAGGGGCCAGGGCAGGAGGGAGAGCAGGAGTGGAGAGGAGGCGGCCGGCTGCAGCTGAGCCTCCTACCAAAGGCACGTTCTGTGAATAACAGTCGATGACTACAGGGCACACAAGTCCCCACGGTAAAGGGTAGGGCTGCTGGGGCGGCTCAGCGCTCTTTCTAGAACACTCCATAGTGTGGGATAAATCTCAATGAGCATCTAGCCGTTTTTTAATAAGAAAACGATATCCAACTTTGCTTTCGGTGGAGAGCGTAGCTTAGAAGGGTGACGCCGGGTGCGTGGAGACGTGTAGCAGGACCCAGCAGGAGCCCACTTGACCTGCATCCTTGGAGGGGGTGTCAGCCAGCTGTGGAAGCCTCTCGTCCCCGGGGAGGGAGGAGCGGTCCTGGTGGAGACCTGCCCTGGGGCTGTGTCCCCCACAGCACTCACGGAGGGTGCTGGGCTGAGTGGCCCCGGGAAGGCAAGGAGCCCCAGCTGGGAAGGCCGGGCAGAGCCCTCAGGCCCAGCGCACACCGTCTGGGCAAGAGGCAAGGGGATCCCTGGTGACGGATGCCAGGCCTCAGGGAGAGACCACAGCCAGGTCCTTGTGCTCAATCCACAGGCCCCACAGCCACAGGCTCAGCCCCATGGTGGGCACTAGATGACAGGGACAGAGCCACCAGGGTCCCCACTCAGCCTCACAGGCCCAGAGGAGAGGCCACTGGCAGCTGCTTCCCAGACACAAACCCAGCATCCTCCCCCTAGAAACAGATGGGACCTGACCTCCTGGCCACTCCCCTCTGACCACCCAACTCCAGGCCCTCCGAACCTGTCCAGGCAGCTGCAAGGCCCGGCCTCTGCTTTCAAGTACAGTCTCCGGTGTCCCGAGGGCCACCGCTGCTAAGGACACTCTGTTGCGCACACGTGGAGGCCCCTGCAGTGCTGGCACAATGGGGCCCTTCGTGACTCTGGCGCTCAGGGGAGAAGGTGCCCCTTGGGGACAGGCTCCTGTCCAACCAGGAATGAACCGGAGCCCGGCACCATGGCAAAGTGCCACATGCAAGCTGGGTTCCACTGAGGTAGGAGCCTCCCCTGTGACAGCCACTGCAGACCCAGGATGTGTGTCCAGTGGTGAGTGCCCGGTCCCCCGAGCAGGGACACAACTCGACACCACTGCTTCCTCTGGCTCGAGCACCCACAGCTTCCCGCACAGGGACTGGCCTTGTCCCCTTCCTGCGAGAGGGAGGCTGAGGCAGCACCTGATCCTGCTCACAGGCCTTGTGGCTGCTGTTCCTCCTTCCTGGACTGCTTTTCCATGTGGTCATCGCACAGCGGCCAGCGTCAGGCATGCAAAGAGCTGACAGCCCTGGGCTGGGGGAAGGAGCCTGGCTGTCCTGGAGCTACCCCGAGTGGAGGGCCCCGGGGGAGATGTCCGAGTCCACTTGCCCCATGGCCCAGCCTCGAGCCGGTCCCACCCAGATGCTGGGAGAAAGGGACCTTGACCTGACCCTGGTCCAGCTCCAGCCCACACAGCCTGTCCGGCCCAGAGGGGGCGGCACCTCCCAGAGGGCGGCTGGCACAGGGAGACAGCTTCCTTCCCCAGCGAGACGCTCCGCTCTGAGGAGGGCGGCGGGCGCCAGCAGACCTCCCTGAGGAGATGGTGCCCAGGAGTCTCTCAGGAGCATCCAGTGGGCGGCCACCTTCCCAGGTCAGGACACACGGTGGCAGGGCTTCGGGAGACTGGGACCGAGGGTGGGCTGCTGACGATCAGGGGCGGGAAGCAGTGGCCCATTCCTGCTGGGTCCACAAGGCCTTCTGAGGAGAAGGAAGGGAGGGAGGGACGGAGGGAAGTGAGGCTGGGGGTCCACAGGTGCTGGGGATGCTGGGCCAGTGGCCTGGTCAGCCGTCCTCTGCATGGGGCCTGCCCAGCCACGACTCTGCTTGCTGGGGGTGTAGGAAGGGCTGGGAAGGTGCCCCGAGGCGGGCCTGTGTGCCCATGTGGCGTCCAGGCTCTGCCATGTCCAGGAAGCTGGACATGCCCCAGCCCCACCTGGCACATGCCCGATGGGGTCCACAGTCAGACAGACATGGTTCTGAGGCTCAGGGGGCAGCCAAGCCCTGTGACCCTGACCCTCTCTCTCCCTAGGCACTGGACAAGTTGACTAACATGCTCCCTCCTCTGGAGGAAGGCCTGCACCCTACACACCTGAACGGCCCAGCCAGTACCAAGGCCACCTCCAACCCTGACCGTGTTGAAGCACTGGGGCTGTTCGCAGGGTCCCCTGGGGAGGAGTGTGACCAGGTGTGACGGGCTTCACGGAGGCTTTGCTCCCAGGTGGTCTGGCCCCACCTGGCCTGGCTGGGTCACCTCCCCAGCCCTACCTGGGCCCAGGGCTTCCGCCCCTTCCTCGTACTCCTTGGCGGACTCGGGGAAGGTTTTCTCAGGTTGGCTGGACAGCGGCTGAGGCCTCTGATGGAGGGTCCTGCCCAGCCGCTAACCCACCGCCCACCGCCCACCGCCCACCGCCTGCTGAGAAGCCTCTGGAAGTGGGTGTGGAACCCCTTCCCTCTGCCGTGAGCCCTGCCCAGCAGACACTGCACGCCAGCAGGGCAGGGCAGGAGGACAAGCCAGCAGGACCAGGGACAAGACAACACAGGGCCAGGAGTGTCCAGGGCCAGGAGTCCCGGAAATGAGGGCCGTGTTGACATGTTGGTGGAAGTGCGGACCCCGGCGTGACGAGGCTTTTTGGATTTTCACGAATGCTCCACATACCCAGGGAGACTCGCACCCCCTGCCTGGCCCTTCTACGGCTTTTCGCCACCTGAACATCCTCGTGACGTGCCCACCAACAGGGATCACGTGGCATGGGGGCCACCTCCCTCCTGCCCAGGGTTGAGAGCATCCTTCCCACGGGCCTTCCTGGGGCGCCCTGGGGCCCTGGGCTGGGGACCCCGCGCTGCCCGTTGATCAGCCCTGGGCTCTGTTCAAGCATCTGTGAAAACCGCAGCTGAGACTGGCCTCGGGAGAGCGCCTCCCTCCCGCAGGGGAGGGGCGAAGTGTGCCAGTCCTTCCTGCCGCTCACAGGAGGGCCCACGGGGCTGACCTGGGGACAGGGCTGCTTCAGGGTCCAGCTGGCCTGCTCAGAGGCCGGCTCCTGCCCAGGACTGGAAGGGCCAGGAGATGAGCAGGAGGGAGAGGGAAGGCTCTGGCCTGGGGCACGTGGACAGTGCCTGGAGGGAGCAGAGCTGGGGGACACGCTGGACACAGCCTTGACATTCAGGCTGGCCCCGCCCAGCCCCACTGCAGCCATGGGACAGGGACCCTGATGCTTTCAGGGTCCAACTTCCCAGGCCACTATGGGAGTGCCGGGGGCCCGTCCTGGCACCCCAGCCCGAGCGCCCCAATCTAGGTAGGGTGAGCTTCTGGTCAGGCCTTGTTGGTCCTGCCCAGACCCACCCAGTGGGCATCGCCACATGGTGTAGGGAAAGGGCCTTGAAATGTGCGAGTGTGCAAAGCATGGCAGGACCGTCCGCCAGACCTCGGGGCCTTTGCACCTGCCAGCCCCTCAGCCGGCATCGCTTTCTGCAGGTCTTCCCTCGGCCGCCTCCTTTCCTGTTAACTCAGATGTCATCTACTCTTACAAGCTCCCGATCACACACTCCGGAGCACGTGGCCCTGACGTCACCCCCCTGGGCATGCAGGTACACACACTCTCGTGTACCACCTGTGCACACAGACTCACTGCACATGCTCCCTTGCACACACATGTGTACCCCACAAAGGCCACGTGTGCACAATACGAACAGCCAGGGTGAGAAGGCCCTGGGAGCAGGGTCGCGGGACCCTCTGTGGACACAGGCCACAGCTGTGAGGCCAGTCACCAGCACCAGGCCACCCCTGTGCCGTGCACTATGCCGGGTGGAGACCTCATTCCACCCTCAGGGCTGCCCATGAGCGGGCACTGCTGTCACCACCCACAGTCCTAGGGGGACGGACACCCAGGGAGGGTGAGTGAATGAGCCAAGGTCACAGCTCTGAGCGGGGAGTGACCAGCTTGGCAGGTGATGGCCTGGACACCAGGCGAGGCTTGGACCTTCTACCCTCAGCCCTGTGGGTAGCCATCGTTAGACAGGTCGGACCCCATGCCGACACCCCCGGCCACGGCAGAGCCAGGTTTTGTAGTGGCAGATCCAGTTTGGGGGCTCCCTGTGCAAGGGCCCGAGGCCTGGGGCTCACTGATGTCACAGTGGAGCAGCATCCTCCTCCCTCTGCCCCCCGCCCTCGGGGGTCCTGAAGCCTGGGGGGACAGCCAGCCGCCGGGGGTGACGCGGGGACTGGACATCCGGCCGCTCCCAGGCTGTCTGCTGACTGTGCAGTGGGGACGTGGGTCTCACGACTGAGCCAGCCCCACCTTCTGGTCAGGACCCCCAGCGGTCTTAGGAGTCTCCCGCCATGGGCAGCCCCCGGGCCCCACGGCCACCACCTGTCATCCCTCACGCCGTCCAGCTCCTCCTTCCCCTCAGCCTGCAATGTCCACTTCAGCCTTTCTTCCCACCCTAGGAGAGGAGAAGCACCCCAGCACCGTGTTCTCGGGTGCCCCACACTCTCCCTGGACCTGAAGCTGCAAACCCAGCTCAGCCCTCCGAGTTGTCACCCTGGGCTGGCCCCGGCTCCCTGCCTCGGAGTCCCTGATGCTTCACGGACAGAGCCCACAGCTGCTCCAAACAACCCGGCCGCCATTCCCACCCACCACTCAGAGGGCACACAGCCAGCCAGTCTGACCCTGAGACGGCCAGGCCTCCATGAGCCTGCTGCCAGGAAGCTCCCCTGCAGGACAGGAGGCAGAGGACACTGAGGGACCCTGCTGTCTCACTGCGCCCTCCACACCGGCCTTTCTCAGGGGCCAGAGCTGTAGGAACACGGTGTGAGCACATGCAGGACTGGCCGGGACCTGCCCCTGGCCTCCTGCTGTCCCTCCACTGCTCGTGCTCTGGGCCTGCAGAGTGTCGCCCCAACCTCGTCCTCCGTCCTTCAGCACTAAGGCTGCACTGGGTGAGGACCGAGGTGCAGAGAGATCTCTCCTTGGGGCCCTCACGGAGCTCTGCAGACGCCACCCCTCCACCTGTGCTGCCGCCCAGCCTGCCCGGGCCTGGGGGCCAGACCGCCCTGCCCCTCTCCCACACCCCACCCCATGCTCACAGGCTGGTGCTGGGCTCAGTCAAAACTGGTGCAGAAAACTTACAAGTGGGCACGAGCCCTGTGCAAGGACACCTGAGTGTCACAGGCATCATGAAATAGCATCATCAGAAGATGTGTGTGTGAGCATGTGTGTGCATGTGTCACACCCGTATCCACGTGCACAGGCCTCGCTGAGCAGCTAGAGCAGGGCTCTGGAGACCATGGCCTCCACCCCCTCTGCTGCTTCCCGCTGGTGACCGTGGCAGGCCACCTGCCCTCTCTGCCCCCTGGCCTGCAAAGGCAAGGTGGTGACGCCACACACGTGGTCTCCCAGGTGCACCTGAAAGGACAGACAAAGGGGAGCCTCCCACTGGCCAGGGACGCGCGTCCAACACTGTCACTGAAGGTGTCCCCACTTTACAAAGCTCGAGACATCTGACACGCTCTTTGGTTTTCAATGGAACACAGCGAGGGCTCCTTGGCGAGGGGCAGGGTCTACCGCCAGGATGCCCGAGAAGGTCCGTGGGCACAGCGGTGAGCGTGGTGCCTCTGCTGCGGCACCCGCACCACAGTGGGCGTCCCGAGACCTGCTTCCTCCTAGCTTGTCCCCACAGAGCCACGGGCTCTGTGTTCAGCTCCCAGGGACCGTCCCAGCAGCCCACCACAAATCCCAGCACCTCTCCCCTTGCCCAGTGAGTGAAAGAGGCCAGAGGGGGGAGGTGACACCCTTGTCCCCCAATAGGAGGTGGCAGGGCCCGATGCAAGTCAGCACCCAGCCCAGGCTCCGGCCACTCTCTACGGCCTTGCTTCCCCTCACAGTCTCCTTGGATAGTTGGGGATCCCGCGGCTCCTGCTCCTTGTGAGATGCAGAAACCCAGGCTCCAGGATGCGCAGACGGGGGAGCCCCAGGCCACCTGGAGCCCCCAGGCCACCGGCAGCTCGCAGTCAGCCCAGGTGGCTCCATACAGACCTGTCCCCACCCCCGCAGGCCGGCTCCAGAAGGGGGGTTTCTCCGGCCAGCCGGGGCTTGTGCACTGCCCCTGGCTGCTCCCAGCAGGTTCCCCGCCTGCCCTGTCCCTGCTCCTGGCCCTGGGCCCACAGCACAGCTCCTGGCCCTTCCCAGACTTGGTGGGGAGGGTTGAAAGATGCCTGCGCTTCTGGCAGAGCCCCAGTGGGGTCCTCAGCAGCCCCCAGTCTGGCCAGTGCTGAGGCGATTAGTGGGCATGACGGCGGCCAGCTGCTCGCTCGGTCCGGAGACAGAGCAAAGCTGCTCCGTTACACTCCTGGACGATCCCCTGCGTTCTGCTCTGGAATCACCAGGACAGCCAAACCCCAGGAATCTCTGTCTGCTCGAAGGGATCAAATCCACCATGTCGCTGCCCACGCTTGGGTCCTGGAAAGTCTCTTGGACACGGTTTAGGCCGCAGCTTCTGGATTTGATTACGAAGAAATCAGCTCCCCATCTGAACCCTCCTCTCCACACTGGGCTGCTGGAATGTGCGTCTGGCCGACTCTCAGCAGCTCAGGTGTTTCTTGAAGCCACCGGGCTGACCAGCACCCACCTGGATAGTGCAGGAAGAGAGACGCAGGACCTGCCAGGGCCCCAGATTGTCACAACCAGATGACTTACAGCAAGAGAGTGCACGCTCCAGTCTGGAGCCCCGAAGTCCCAAGTCAAGCTGCAGGCAGCCACGCTCCCTCCAGAGGCTCCGCGAGGCTCCTGCCCGCACCTTCCAGCTCCTGGCGGCTCCTGGTGGCTCCAGGTGTCCTTTGGCTTGTGGCCACAGCGCTCCTGCCTCTGTCTCTGTCTTTACCCGGCTTCTCTCTGAACCCCTTCTAAGGATGCCGTCTTTGGGTCCAAAGCCTGCCAGGTCCCCCAGGACAATCACCGAGGTCCTGGATGTAGTCGTCTGTGCAGGGACCCCCCACATGAGAAGCTGGAGGGGAGACCTGAGGGGCGAGCCCCCACCCTGGACACGTAGCATGCCCCCGCCCCCCGCACTCCCTGCAGGAGCAGGCAGGGCCCTCGCCACCCACGACCCTGAGCACTGGCTGCGCTCTGGGCCCTGGTAAAGCGCCTCCCCGGCCCTGGAATCGGGCACCTGCTCCTTGTAATTCTCCAAGAGGCTGGAGCACAGGCTCACCCAGGGTCACCTGGCCAGCAGGTGGCCAAGCTGGGCTTGCTCCAGTGTGGCCAACTCTGAATGCTGGCCACATCACCCACTAGAGGTCACCCACCTGAGCTGAGCTGAGCTGGGCTCGCCAAGCAGCCCTGGCTCTCAGCCACATCTGTCCCAGGAATGCCTAGTTATGTCTGTCCTAGAGCCACCAAGAGGCCTGGGCCCGCTGCCGCTGACCCTCCTACTCTCTGTCCTCAAGCAGATGGGTGACACGGGTGGATGGGGTGGGTGGAGGCCTCAGCCCCGCACTGAGTCAGAGCTCAGTGTGTGGCAGCCACTGTGACCCTCAGTCCCCTCCAAGGTGCCCGAGCTCTCTGGCGCCAGCGTCCCCTCTCCACCCAGCTGCTCTCTAGGACCTCTCTGGTTTTCAGTGATGCACGTAGTGGGTGGTTGGGGGATGAGGACGGTGGCTTTGCCTCATGAGCAGCTGCACATGGGGACAGGCTGGGAAGTCCACTGCTGAGCGGCGCGGGGCTCTGATGGCCTGCCAGGGGTGATAGCCAGGCCTGTTTGCTTTGCCTTATCTGGGTGTCCTGCACCAACCTCCCTGTGGAGGTTATCAGTCGGCAGCGGCCGTGGCCTTTCCCACGCCACCATCTGTGCCCACGACCGAGGCCCCTCCCAGCAGAGCCCGTCTTCCAGAGTCGCTCCATCAGCTCTTGGCCGAGGGCTGCAGAGCTGCTCTCCAAGGAGGGGTCCGAGGTGGCGAGCAGGAGGGACCCCCGGACACCTCCTCCAGCTGACGGCACACAGAAGCCCCTGGGTCCCAGCTGGCCAGCCAGCAGCAGAGTGCCCGGGACCTGATCAACGGGCACTCACTCTCACGCCCGCTGGGCTCCGGGTGCAGGAGCCGAGGCCCAGGTGGGGCGAGCAGGTCCTGGAGGCTCCCAGGCACCTGCTCCGGCCTCTGCAGCTCTGGGTGGCCGCCGTTTTGTGTCCCTTGACTTGAAGACCACGACTTGGATCTCTGCCTTCTCCGCATGGCTCCTCCCTGGGCACCATGTCCAGATGGCCCCTTTCCCTAGAGTCACAGTCACACCTATTAGGGCCACACTATTGACCTGGTCTTACCTTGGTCACGTCCACAAGGACCCACAGCACAGACCGACGGTCACGGCTCCCACAGCTCCAAGCTCTGCCCCACCCTGGTCAACGAAGCAGCTTGTCAGGGGAGGCCGGATCCCAGCAGGAAAACAGGAGGGGGCCCAGGCACCCAGCGGTCCCTGTCCTCTGGAAGACCCCTCCCTCCTGGTCCACAGCATGCCCACATCTGCCAGGTGGAGTACAGTCAGAGGCTGGGCCCAGGCTGACCTGGGCCCTCAGGGTCCTGAACTGGTGCCCACGTTCCTGTGCTTGGTTTTGGCCTCACAACCCCGAAGGGTGCCTGGACCATGCTCCTCCCGGAGGAACCCGAGGCTCAGAGAGAGATCAGCTGGTCAACGAAGCCCAGCTGGCCGGGGTGGCGAGGCATCCAAAGAAAGTGCATTGGCACCGCAGCCTGAGGGCCCCACAGCACCACCCGGGAAAAGCCAGAGACCTGTGCCCCTTGGTGCAGACGGTGAGGGACACACTTCTGGGGGTCAGAAGCTCCCAGGGACTCTCAGGAGCAGCTCCGCCGAGGAGCATGCGCCTAGTTCGATTCCAGCTCTCACTTGCTCGCTGTGTGGCTGGGGCAAGTCTCCTGACCTCTCTGCGCCTCCGTTTCCTCCTCTGAAAACTGGGCATGAAAATAGCACCAGTCGCTGAGCTTGTCCTGGGAAATGAAGTGGAAGGAGCCAGGCTCCCCTGGGCCTGGAGAAGCGCAGTGCTCACCCTTGAGAGCAGCTTGCGGCTCTGGCCGAGGTCGGCTCAGTGGCCCTGAGCTGCTCTACCCTAATTTATGTCCACGGTGAGCCCCTGTCCCCGTCCCTGCCGCAGACCATGACATCTTACTCTCAAAGCCTGTCAGAGCCACTAGAAAGGCGATAAATCTCCGGCCTTTGCCACCCTCCCCCTCCTCCCCGTAGAGACCACGCTGTCAGAAACGGGTCCGGCCTGTGAAACTGAACCCACCCCGGCACGCCCCGAGAAAGTGGCGGCATCTGCAGCCGCCATCGCCTTATCTGATGGGAAACCAATACCCGCCTTTCCCCCGCCCCAGGCTCTGGGGAGAGTTTTGCAGGAGGAGCTTGGCCTTGATCTAATCGGGGTTCGCCCCCCAGGACGGGCAAACGTCCACAGAGGGGCCAGGTGGAGCCACAGCCGCCCGGAGGAGAATCAGGGGGACAGAAGGAGAGTCACAGACCCCCGACCCCGCCACCAGCTCCCGCTCTGGATCTGTCTTGCCACAGGTTTGGGGCAATGACGACAGTCCTCTCTTATTCTCCGGGAAAGGACATTACTGACTTATAGAAAGAACAGCCCAAGGGTGGATCTGGGACTTCAGGGGTGGCTTGGGGTCTTCAGGGGTGGCTTGCCCCAGAGTTCAAATAATACCTCCAGAAACTGACTCCCCGGGGCCACTGGGCCCCATCTAGGCTCTGCTTGGACCTCATGTGGTCAGAGGTGCTGCCGCAGGTCCCGGCACCACATGACTCCAGCTCTCCGTGCAGCAGGGAAAGGTGAAAGTCTGTCCCAGCCAGAACCCCCAGGTGGCTGCACTGGTCTGGCTCGAACCTGCACCTGGCCAGGTGAAAGGTCTTTGCTGGACTCAGGCCTCCAAGTTCTGCTGGCCCCAGAGAACTTGGACTCAAAGGGGTCACACAGGGAGTCAACGCCAGCTCAGGCGCCTGGGCGTTGGGAAAGGGAGGCAGACCTCAGAGCGGGCCGAAAGGTAGCAGCCGCAGCTCCTCCCACACGGCCGGCTGGGGCTGCTGGGCACTGCAAGGTGAGTGTCCCCGGGACCCAGCTCACAGTACGTCCCGTCCAGGCAGGCTGCAGGCCCGGCAGGCGCAGCCACTGGGAAGTGCACCTGAGCGTCCCGCCTCTGTTGCAGGAGAGCACCACACACCCCACCCAGCTCGCGGCAGAGCCTGAGGTCCAGGAGTCGGCAGCCCGCTGCCTGGGGCTCCTCCCTGCACCCCCAGCCCCACCGCCCGTGGTCCTGCCTTTGCTTCTGCACCTGGTCCCCGTGGCCCCACCTTTCCCTGTGGACACTCTGCCTGCACCAGGCCCCGCAGGGTCACCCAGGACGACCGCGGATCCTTCACTCACCACACGGCGAGGACCCTGTCCCAGTAAGGCCACGGAGACGGGTGGCAGGGGTTGGCACAGATACCCGGGGGGCACTTTTGGCCACACGTCAGGGAGGAGATAACGGCTCTGCAGACGGGCGCAGACCTTGTCTGTACAGACAGAGCCACTGCTGCCGGGGACAAGCCCTAGTCCATGGAGCTCCTGCAAGGACCTTTGACCCCACCAACGAGTGACAGCGAGCCCCGGCCCACTGAGGCCACCATGCCCCGGCTGCTCCTCGGAGCTCCCACCCACTTCCCCGGGGGGGGGGGGCTTCTGTGGACCCGGGTACTCCACGAGGAAGCTAAGATTCAGCTGTCCCTAAAGGCCGCGTGTAGGGGATGCGGCGCCCCCACGGCTCCCCGTGCACCCTGGGTCCCTGTCGGGAAGCCATGGCTGGAAGGCACACCAGCCTGAGCCTTGTGCTCTCCAGCCTGGCGCTCGGGCTCCCCGAGGCACCCGCGGCCCTCCAGTGAGCACGCGAGCTTGGGGCCTGGCCCGGGGCGCAGTGGAGAGGAGGGACACTCTCTCTGCCTCCGGGGACTCAGAATCTCGAAATAGAAGGTGCCCAGTGAGACCCAGGTAACCTGCTAGACGTGACTTCAACACCGCAGCGGTGGCTTCAGGGGTGCAGACGGGTGGCTTCTGTGCCACAGCTGGGGGGGCGTCTACGTCATCGACAGACAGATGGCTTCTAGAACAGGCGTCCGTCTCCCCAGGCTGGAGGCTGAAGTCCTGGCCAGCCTGGCCATCATGGCCAGGTTCTATAGAGGGCTTTTCCCGCTGTGTCCTCACAGGAGCCCTCTGTGCACAGCCACCTTCTTGTAGGGCACTGATGCCACTGTGGGCCCACCCGTGACTCATCCAGGCCCCGCTGTCCCAGGGCACCACCTCCAATGCCCCCATGTTGGGAGGTCAGGCCAGCAGCACATGGATCCGTGGGGCTGCCAACACCCACAGGAAATGGGTCAGCACCACAGCATTAGCACAAACCCGTGACCGTGCAGACGAGAGGAAACGTCAGTGTTTGTAGGGCAAGGGTCGCGACACTGGAGCCATGCATCCGGCCACTTAGGTTGGCGAAATGAAACTTGCAACCGGCCTGGTGTCCGAACACACCTCGGGTGGCTTCTCCATCAAGAGGACTCTCTCAGATGTTCCCTGGGTGCTGCCAAGCGGCGGACACCCTTGCCCGTGACCCCTCGGGACTCCCAGAGGACGAAGCCCAGGGGTGAATCACCGGGAGCCTGGGACGCCCAGCTGCAGTCTCGTTTGTGAGCACCCCAGCTGCCTGGTGATTGACAGGCGGACACGCGGTCCAATCCATCACGAGGCCGGAGCACGGAGACAGGTCTGTGCAGAGCTGAAACAGATGTCAGCGCGGGAGGGTGTTGAAGGGGACGTGGAGGGCCAGCGGCCCGTGTCCTGTCCATGTTCCAGACGGCCGCTGACCCTGGTTGCTCTCCTTAAATACGTAACTACATGCTCGAGTGTTCTGGCATCCGGATGCCTATGGTAAACCAATTCCCAATTTTTCAGAAAAATGAAACATGCACTCTTTCCTCCTTGGTACGTTGGCATCATCTGCCATGGGGCTAAAGGTCACTCTCAGCAAGCCTTGGTTTCATCACTTTTAAGTCACAAAGAAGACCCTGGCCCGGACACCAAACAATCAGCCCTCTGTTCGCCGGGCATCAAGAAACAGGTCTGAAGCCCTTCCAGAGACTTCGACCCCATGTTGATTGACATTAAGGCAAGCTCTGAGTTTGGGAGTGAAGCATGTCACACGGACATTCCCCAGCTTCTCCTGAGGGATTCCCGGCTGAGGACGCTGGACAGTCCTGGGCCGAACAGAGAGCCAGACCTAAACGCCTGTCCGCGGTGTGAATGAGGACGCCAGGCCACACGGCTCGGGCTATCCAGCTGGGGAGACCTGGACGGCTGTGGGGGTGGCTTTCAAGGTTGACCCTAGACCGGACGCTTGGGATCTCCTGGAAACCTGACCACTCTGTGGTGAGAGGTCAGTCCCGCCCAGCTCCAGGGATCTCCGACTCCGGGCATCTGTGTTCCCAACTCTCTCTCTGTCACTTGGACCACACCCGGGTGGGTGACTCCGAAGCCAATCCAGGACTGTGAGCAGCCACCAGGGGCTCAGGGGGTCCTAACCACAGGGCAGGAAAAGGACCCTGGAGGCCCTGGGCCATCAGCAGTGACCTTAGCAGCCCTTCCTCAGAGACTGGCCAAGACGTAGCGGCTGAACAGTTAAAGTCCTGCCCGTGCCCTGGCCTGGCCTCTGCAGAGCGGGCCACGTGGGAGCCCTAACACGGCAACGAGCTAAAGGTCAGCTCACCCAGAGCCCTGTCCCCAGGTCCAGGGGCAAGTGCTGATGAGAGAACGGGACACAGTCCCAGAGACACAGGACGAGGTCAGGTGAAGTCGGGGTGGAGACGGGGGAAGTGGCCACAGCCAAGGACCCCTGGAGCCACGGGAAGCTGGAGGGGCCAGGAAAGAGCCTCCCCGAGCCTTTGGAGGAGGCACAGCCTGCCTCGCCCACCCCCGCCTCCAGGTCGCGAGCATCCATTTCTGCTTGAAAAAGCCACCCGTGTTCTGGGGCCACGGCAGCCTCAGAACATGGACCCAACTAACAGGTCACCCCCAGGCCCACCGGGCACCCCTTGTTTAAGGACAGGAGAAATTTCCACTTTGAAAGGGGGAAGCTTTGGCATGGCCCACCTTCTCCAAACACCAGAACCGGCCCTGCTCCTACACAGAGACCAGGAATGAGGAGCCCCGCTGGCCCCGGCTGGCCCCGGCTGGGAGGGATGCACGTCCCCAGAGGCCCCGAAGCTGCAAACAGTCCTCAACGGTTGGTCAGCGTCGGCCTCGCCATCCCTGCAGGAAGCCAGTCTGCAATCCTGGGTGCTGCCCCAAGCCAAGGCACCCAGGTGCTGACCCTGCGCACAGCCGGGCCTGCTCTGGAGACTCGCACCCTGCAGGTGCCCTCCCGCCACACGCCTGTCCCTAGTCCCAGCCAACTGCAGAGGGTTCCAGATGCCAGACATGTTCGCCACTGTCACCAAGGGGCGAAGGTCCTCTAGGGCCTGAGTCCTCCACTCCACCTGACGGGCGTGGGCGCCAGCCAAGTCCACGGCCCCATGCCCACCAAGGGGCAGAAGCAGCACGGTGCCATGGCCGAGAGCCTGCGCCAGCCCCACCAGCTGAGCGGGCACACAACCCCCGCCACGGACTAGAGGCTGGGGCGCCATGAGGGTGGGCTGGGGCTGTGTGAGGGTGGACTGGGGCACCATGAGGGTGGGGCAAGATCTCCCCTCCTTGGAGCTGAGTCTCTCGTCTTCAGAAGGGGACGATGACCCCCCTGTTGTGGGCATGGAGGGACAGCATGCTTGACACTCCAGAGGAGAAGCAGTGGGTGGGATAACACTTGAACTTCCTTCTGTCTCTCGTCTCCCGTGGCCAGTTGTTTGGCGACTTCTGGGCAGTTTGGACTAAAACCATGAGGCCTTTGGAGTCCAGTGGAAGCAGCAAGTAGGCGGGTTGGAGAGGGGCCTGTGGCTGTGACCCTGCTGGGACACGCGTCCTGTCCACTGCGCGGGCAGGGCCAAGGGGCAGGAACACCTCTGGAGATAGCAGGGGAGGGGCAGGAGAGCAGGTAGCGTCCCTGGGGCTGGGGGGGAGCTAGAGGAGAGAGGCCAGGTCCCTGAGGCTGGGGACGGACGGGCAGGAGAGAGCGCGAGGTCCCCTGGGCTCCAGGTGCGCAGCGCTGCTCGGTGCCTCGGCCTTCTCCACGCAGGCCTGTCCCCCCCTCGGTGCCCACCAGTCGAGCCCGAGCCCCTGATGCGTACTTCAGAGCCCTGGCTTCCCTGCTCGCTCGCCAGCTCACCCTCACCATGGCCACCCCGCCCCACCTCGACCCCACTGTCCCTTGTCCCAGTGCAGGCCAGGCACTGGCCTTCAGCTCAGACCCCCTTCCCAGGAACCTTGTCACCTCCTCTCTGCGTGCCCAGAGCCCCACCTTGATCCCCCTGCAGCCCCAGGGCTCAGGTCAGTGCCTGGCACACAGTAGGTGCGCAGCAAGTGAATGGGATGAGTTGATTCAAGCGGCACCTGAGCTCCTCAGGAGGCACACGGCGGCCGCAGGCCCCGCGCTGAGGAGCCAGGTGTTCTCCCCCTCTCTCCCCAGCCCTCCCCCCTGGATTCCCTAAGTTCCTGTTATGCGTGAGGGACATTTCAAAGTGTGACAGAAAATTGTTTTCAGAATAGAATGCAAGACTTCTGAAGCAAGGGGTGTGAAGGAAAAGCGTCGATTCTGATGACATTTAGACAGAAAAACAAGGACCAGGCGTCTCGGCTTTGACTTTGGAGCCAGAGTGAGTTTGTTCAAGGTGGGCTCGGGGGTGGAGCCGAAGGGGGACCCAGCGCCCGACATCAAGCAGGAGGTGTCTCTGGGAGTTCAGGAGGACCTCAAGGCCACATGGGCCACGGTGACAATCAGCAGCTGGTGATAACCACCGTCCCCGGCCTGGGAGCCCTGCCAGGCACCGAGGCTAAGTGGGGGAGCTGACTCGGCCGACCCAGGGTCCCTCGGGCACAGTGGTCAGGACGTAAGGATACGTCCATTGCCTTGGAGATGGTGGCCACCTTTGCCTCAGAGCAGGCGCCAGCCACCATGGCTACAAGCTGGAGCCCAGAGAACTTTCTGGAGGACTCGAGGGGGGCTGCATGCCCTTGGCCCCCAGGGAGATGGACCCCAGTTCTTCTTCCCTGGAGTCGGGCTGGACCAGTAGGACGCTGCAAGTCTCCAAGGCCAGCCCTGCGAGGCCTCACATCTGCTCCCAGGCCTCCAGGCAGCTGGGGGAACCCCGCAGCCGTCCAGGGGGCCAGCGGAAGAGGCCTCGGGACTGTGCAGGTGGAGGCTGGCTGAGGCCAGGACTCCAGGCTGGTGAGAGGCTTGTCACCACCCAGTGTCCCCGTCTACCCCACAGACCTTCAGGGGTAGTAAGTGGTCGCTCGGCAAACCACTCTGTGGGGACAGCAGGACAGTCCTGGACTCAGGAGGGAGCAAGTCCCAGGGGCCTTCAGTGCCACTAACTCCAACAGCAAATCGGCAGGTGGAAAAGGCCATGCCCATGGCTTGAGCCAGTGCCAATCCGTTCCCAAAAGTCAGCTGACCTCAAAGTCGGGTGACGGTCCTCACAAGGGTGTCACGGGCTCCATGTTGAAGGGTGCCGCTGCGGCAGGCAAGTGTCGGCAGGCTGACCTGGGCCAAGCTGGGGCCCAGAGCGGGACGGGGGACATGGCGCCCAGGGCTCTCAGGACAGGGTGACGGGCCCACCTTTCTGGGCATCTGTCCCAGGCAGCATGGTCAGTGTTCACCTCTGGAATCAGACTTCCCCAACACTGCCCATGACCAGAGAGAACGTAGGCATATCGCACGGCCACTGGAGCCTCCGCTTTTACATCTGAGGACAAGATGTCCTGCTGACCAGAATTCACCAAGGCCCTCCACAGTGGTCCTGACAAGTCAGTCCTCTCTGCAAGGGGTTTCAGGTGGAGGTTGAGGGTAGAGGCTGAAGTAGAGGTTGGGAATAGAAGCTGAGGGTGGAGATTCTGGGTAGAGGCTGAGGAGGAGGCTGGGAGTAGAGGCTGGGGTTGAGGCTGAGGTGGAGGCTCAGGACTCAGTGATACCCCGTTTGACAGCCCCCCACCTTTGTAGTAGATGGGTTCTCCCTCCCACCATGGTCCTCCCCTCTGGGTGGTCATGCAAACCGAATGGCCAACACACACTGTTACCAGTCTACGCAGAATGGTTCTCCCCCACAGCCTCCATCCTAGGCTCACTACTTGCTGGACAAGCTGCCCTGACTCCTGACCAGTCCACTTGCCCGTGAGCAGGAGAGCTGGAGGCTGACGTCAGCTTACAAACCCTCAGCTGTCGACCTCCGTCACTGGTGGAGAAGTCAAGGCACAAGGACCCCAAGTGGTCAGCTCCTGGTCACGGGGCTGCGAGCGCAGAGCCAGGGTCCTGGCCGGACAGTCTGGCTCCAGGCTCTGTCACCAGGGCCGTGCAGTGGGGATGGGGGACGCACACCCACCCGGGACCTCCATCGTGACAGCAGGTCCTCAATCATCTGGCGACAGACGGATGGGGACGTCGCTGGAAACAGAATCCATCTCTTTTACAACCGTCCTGACGTGTTTATGGATCCCAGGTTGTGGGCAGGGGCGGGGCGGGGGTCTTCCGGCCACCCCTGCCCCCGTCCGGGCCAAGTCCATCCCCTGCAGGAGAAGGAGGGAAATCACCCATTTTGAATGGTCTCTGCCCAGACCCTGTGGACTTTCAGACGTGGCCCAGAATCCGAGACAGAGGGCAGGGTGAGAGGTCTCTGCCTGGACGCTGGCTGCCCAGGGGCCTGGGCTTGGCCTGGGCGCCTGCCTCCACCTACCAGCTCCTGCTGGGTCCCGTTCCCAGGCACGGCTGGCAGGGCGCCCTGTGGGGAAGGAAGCCCTGGATACTGACCCCTCCGGCAGCCCAGAGGCCTGGTGTCTGGGGCCAGGCCACCCCCGTGTTATCCAGGGAGGTACTAATGTCCAGCACACACTGGGCTCTGGGGCGAGACCCAGGAAACTCCAGTCCCTGATCCTCGGCACACAACCTCCCCAGGCACAGGACGGAGGCCCAGAGGCAGCGAGGAGCTTCTTCCAGCCCAGGAGGGACCTGAACTTAGAGTCCAGGTACACCAGAGGGGAAGGAAGCCGCGGGGCACCACAGGCTGGCCTCCACAAGCCCAGGCCTCGACCACCGGGCCCGACCGTCCCCAGGTGCTGCATGGGCACAGCCCTGCAGGATCACGGACCTGCCCACCCACTAGAGGAGGGGCCTGGAGGACACCCTGGGGCCTGGAGCTACCCCATGGTCCCCAGGGGAACTGGTCAGAGTGTCAGAGACCTGGGCAGCAGCGGCTCTGAGACAACTAGCTGACCGGAGAGGGAGCCCCCCGCGTGCAGAGGCAAAGCCTGCGACTGCCACACAGGCTCTGATGGCGGGGACCACCCATTAGCTACAGGTCGCTTGGGCAATAAATGGCCCAGGGCAGAAAGTCCCTCCCTGGGGTGCGGCTGGGGGCAGGAGGCCGTCTGCCCTGGCCCTGGCCTGCAGGCTCCTGGGAGTCTCTTGAAGCAGGAGCGCGATGGCGAGGAGGGCAGCTGGCAGCACGGCCGGCCACCCGCTCTCCAGGTGTGGAGGTGCTGGCCCCGCTGCCCACACCCACCTCGTGGCCTCAGCACACAGCCCCCTCCAGTGGCCGTGCCCTTCCCTGAGGGGTGGCTGGAGGCCGTGTCCCTGTGGACCACTTGTAGCTCCAAGGTGGCCCCAGACAGCCACCAACGAGGACACCCCCGGCCCTGGCCCCAGAACGCTGCTTCTCCAGCAGCCCGGGGCCCACCTGGGCAGAGAGCGCCTGGCCAGGGTGGCTCTGCCGCATGCTCTAGTTTCAGGAAGTGTCCACACTTGACGGCAGAGATGGCCTCCACTGCCTCTGCACAGCTGGACGCTGCACCCGCAGGAAACAGAAGAGGAGCTCACTGGACGGCGGGCCCCGGGGGGATCGCTGCTGCTGGCCACCGTCCCTGACACTGCGCTGGGGAGCCAGCCGGGGACACTGGAGAGACGCCACAGCACGGGCCCAGCCACGTCCAGCTCTGGGCTGGCCACTTCCCCGAGGGGCAGCACTGCCGAGCTCACAGGGGAGGGTCTGACTCGGGGTCATTTTCAGAGTTTTAAAAACAGAGCGTCCCCCTTTCCTTTCCGCTGCTGACCAGCCCTGGCTGACTGGCGGGAGCAGGACCCTGCCCCGAGGCCGTTTCGATCAAGTCTCAGGGAAAAGGTGACTCTGTCAAAACCCAGGCGGCAGGTGGCGGGCGGCTCACAGGCTGCTGGCCCGAGGCCTCCCCTGGCCTCCTTGAACTTTTGAACTTGGGCTCTGCTGAGGAGGTTGGGCCTGGAGCCGGACCCTCCCGGGCCTCCCTCTGCAGGCTGGCCTCCGCAAGACCCGGGCCTCGACCCTCACGGGCCAGACCCACCAACGAAGCGGGTGGCTTGGTCCTGGGGGCACACTCGGGCGCCCTCCCGCCAAGCTCAGCCTCCCCTTGCCCCCTGTGCCACGTAGCTGGCAGCGCACCTGTCCAGGGAGCGCCTCTGCCCAGAGGGCAGCTTCAGAGTCCGCAGGACGGGTCTGTGAGCAGGCGTGGCCCTCATTCCACCCCAGAGAGGAGGACTGAGGAGCCCCTGGGGGACGGGACCCCTGTGCGGGCACCCCGTCCCTGAGACGCCATTCCACACCTGGAAACTGGGAGGGAGGCCGATGCCCAGGCTGGCCGGGCTCGCTGGGCCCTGGGAGTCCAGGCCAAGATCTAGACCGGCCCAGGAGAGGCCGGGCCTTAGCTGTAGGAATTAGCTCACTGAGCCGTGGCCACCCGCGGGGTGGTCCACTTTACAGAGAGGACACTGAAGCCCAGAGAGAGCACGTGGCTTGCCCAGGGTCACCGAGTGAAGAACCTGACCCCTGCGCAGCAGGCCTCTGAAGCCGGGCTCCCACCCCACCCGCACGTGGGGACAGAGGCCGGGTGCCTCCACCCGTTCCCGGCACCTGGCCATCGCCCACCCACTGCTTCGGGACCAGTGGGGCGGAGTGACGATGGCCACACTGGGCACCTCCCTTCAGATCACATCCTCAGCCCCAGCCCTCTCTGCGTGCCTGCGGAGCCGGGCCCTGGGACGCCACCCTGCGGGGACCCCTGCCTGACTGGGGTCCTGCCATTCCCAGGGCTCCCACTCGCAGCCGAGAAGGAAGCTCCGAGGAAGGCTGGCCTGTCCCCTCCTTCTCCAGGCCCTGCCGCCCCGAGGCCTCGCCCGTCCGTCACCTCGTGGGAGAAGAGCTGCAGAGGGCCTGGTCACTGTGACCCTGGGCAGGGCCGGAGCCTCACTCTGCACTGACAGCCGCTTCCCCTCCCGGGGCACAGGGAGGCCGTCGGAGGGTCACACACTTGCAGGCTCCAGGGGCCCGGGCCACGCGTCCTCCTTGAACCTGAGAGTGGGCGCTGGCGTGGAGAGGGGTCTGCAGATGTGGCGGGCGGCAGTTGTTCTGGATTAAGGTGGCCCTGGACAGGCGCAGGGAGACACCAGGGAGGCCACGGGAAGGCAGAGCCGGAGGACCCTGAGCCCGGGGGCTGGAGGGACAGGAGGGAGCCTCGCCTGGAGCCTCTGCAGGGAGCGCAGCCCGCCACCCGCCCGCCCGCCTTCTGCCTGGGGGCTGAGGGTAAAGTCCCCTTAGCCCTCGCCCACGCGCAGGAGGCTGCGACGGCCGGGGGGCACCCGCACTCTGAGGCGCCCATCAGGGCGGCTCCCAGGCCTCCTGGTCATGGTGGCTGCCAGGTCCCCTCTGTCCCCCCCGGGTCTGGGCTGTGGCAACTCCCACAGGCCCCTCTCCCTGCACCAGCCACAGCTGTCCAGCTGCCCAGGCAGGAGCCTTGAGAGAATAGTGTCCCCAGGTCAGCAGGGCAGGGACAGCCTGCCCAATGTTTGGGGAGTGGGACCTTGTTCACCCCTCAAACCCAAACGCAGATGTGCAGGGTCAGGGGCCGGCGCTAATTAACGTAGGAAGGCCGCATACACTTGACCGGACCGCGAGGTCACAGGGAAGCCTAGAGACGCCCTGCGCTATTTTTAGCCTTGAGGGTCTCACGAGGGGCCAAGGCTCCAGGGCGGCTGGGCTGGCCAGGGAGGGCGGCTGAGCTGGCCAGGGAGGGTGGCTTGGTGGGGGACAGGGAGGCGAGGAGGAGGGAGGGGCAGGCGCCAGCCCCCGCAGGCCACGCCAGGCCCGGCTGAGCCGTCCAGGTGAGGACTCCGCGGGCAGCTGGGCTGTCCCCAGCCAGTGACGGCTGGGGCCCAGAGCCGGGGAAACCGAGGCACGGACTGGCTCACGAGGCTCAGACTCAGCCTGGGAACGAGGACCAGGGTGGGAAGCAGCAGTCCCCACGGACCCCACACCACAGGTGGCCAGTGGGGAAAGGACCGGAGGCCGAGGCGCAGAGCCCCCGGTCCCAGCCCTCCCCTGCCTGTGGCCTCTGGGTGAGGGTTTGGCACTTGGCACTGCCACCACCCAGCTGTAAAACAGGGTGACGTGAGACGGCCCCAACCAGAGGGCAGCCAGCACCCGGTGGCCTCTCGGTCGCCCTGACCACCCAACCTGGTGCTGGCATGGGCCAGTTATGGAGGTGGGGGACAGACACTGTGACCATGGTGCCCAAGGATGTTCCAAAGACAGGGTGGCCCCTGGGGCAGCCGCAGGGTGAGTTTAGAGGAAGGCAGCAGAGGTCAGCTCTGGCTGGACATCCCGGCTGGACTGGGGCGGTGCAGGTGGAGCTCCTGTTACAGGAGACGGGCTTTCCCGCGACTCCCAAGGGCCCTTGTGGGTCAGTGGTCATTCGGCCCAATCAGCTGGTGGAGGAGGGTGGCCTCTGGGGCACCTGGGCAGCGCCCGCCCCCACGGCCTCCTTCTCTAGCTGGGGCAGCTCTCGCCGCGCTCCTCGTCCTCCCGCGGCCCCATCTTTGAAGCCTCTTGAACCTATAATCAGAGACGAACTGGGCAGCGTGCGACAAGTCCCTTCAGCTCTCCTTCCAGGGCCCTGCCCAGGTGGACAAGGTGGGAAGGCCAGGAGAGCCCGCACCCTGAGGCAGGGCCGCAGGCACCTTCTGTGCACCGCTAGACTGCTTAATGCCCTGGCTGGAAAAGCACGTGGGCCGAGGCCGATACACAGGTGTCATGGCTGCCTCGCGCATTCTGCCCTCTACACACGTCTCCCCCTTGCCTCTGTGAGCAGTGCACAACCTGCGCAACCCCACATAGCACCCCGTTTCTAGAGATATTAGGTAAAATACAAATGCAAAGATACACATCCATAAAGATGGTTTGTTTCTTTCCACTTTCTAAATGTTTTTCTATAGTGAAGAGACTTGGGGAATACACCAGGCCCATAGCAAGAGCACACCAAGAGCTTGATATGTGTTAATTCTGTTAATATGCACGATGATCCTACATGGTCAGCGTTATGATAACCTCCATTTTCCACATGAGAGCTCGAGGCCCTGCGACGGCAGGTAACTCGGCCAGGCTGGCTGCTCCCAGCTGCCCGTGCAGCCCCAAAGCTTCCTCGCCTCACTGTTGCAGGTAGGATCCCTTCGCGATGCCACCTTCGCACCATGTCACTTAGCCCACTCTCTTGGAGAGAGCTCCTCTGGCCTTGTTCACGGAGGCTCAAGACCAGGCCGTGGGAGAAGGAGCCCAGGCCCTCAGCCCCTTCCTAGGGTGGGGAGGCGCCACCTCCGTCCTCCTGCCGGGGGAGGGACGGCGTCCACCAGCCGATGCTGGCGGCTCCTGCGCGGGCAGAAGTGGCTGCAGCCCCGGGGGTGAGGGCCAGGGGACAGGCCTCAGGCCGAGAGCAGGCGATGGTTCCCCAGAGCCTCGCCTCCTAGCCTCGATGGGGTGCGCCCCGCCAAGCTTCAAAGACAAACCCAGTCCCACTGTAGCTCCCCAGCGGGGCCCACTGCCCTTGCCTGTAGCCCTCTGCGCCCACCCTGCTCTCCTGGGTTTCAAGAACTTCAGACGGTGTCTGTCCTCCCTCTCCTGAGGCCCCACTTTTGAGACTCCTCAGTGGCCCGAGGGAGAACGGGAAGGGCCAGAAACCCAGCCGGGCAGGCCTGGCGAGCAGAGGCAGATGCCCCGCTCTAGGAACAGGAAGGACAGCCGAGGTGTTCGCCCCAAAATCTCAGATGGGAGAAAGTGAGACCCAGGAGGCCACTGGTCGACGGGAGGTGGACCGCGAGTCGGTGCTCCACCAGGACCACGAGCCCCACTAAGCCCCACCTGCAGCCCTGGCCTCACGGGAAGAGAGCAGGGGCCTTGGAGCAGGGGGTCCCCTCCCCGCCTGAATCACGGAAATGCCGACAGGTGGGACCGGCAAGAAGACGACGTGAAGAGTCAGGGCCACGTGCCTCCGAGTCTGGTCTACGGGGAGCCGAGGGCAGCACGGAGGTGAAGGACCCGCTGCCACTGGCTGGACAGGCACCCAGCCTCAGGGCCATCCTCCAGAGGGACCAGGGGTGGAGCCGTCCAGGCCCCGCCGCCACCTGGGAGAAGAGCTGCAGGGTCCAGTCCAGGGACGCCACATCCCGGCTTCCGCTCCGGTCCCAGGCTCAGGGCCACAGTCCAGGCTCCGAGGAGCCCTGCCCTGAGGAACCAGTCCAGGTCGCTCACACGAAGCAGTTCTCAGCCGGGGTGGACCTCGCGGTTCTTTTCGACAGACCTGGGAGATGAGGTCATGACGGAGGTCAACAGAGGTGTGCAAGCAGGACAGAGACCCCGTCAGCTGTAACAGGGGCGTGGGCAGCAGGAGGGAGGGGCACAGAGACCTGCAGCCCAGCTCACGCCCACCGGCTGCACGGCTGACTTGGCCATGGCAGAGGGCCGTGCCATGCAGTCCTGGGGCCCCTGCACGTGGACACCTGGCCTCCAGCACAGCTCGCAGGGCCCCTCTGCCCTGGGTGTCTGCGGTGCCACGCGGACTGCGGGCCCCAACCTCCCATCATGGTTTGGAAGTTGAGTTGATGTTGACCGAGGAGGGCAAGAGGCTGGTCCCTGGGCTGGCCATGCTGAAGTCCACTTCTCAAGTGGCCCTGGTGGGATGCAGCCCAGCCCTCCCGCAGTGACCTCGGTCCTGCCGCCTGCCCTCCACCTGCTGGCCCTGTCACCCCCCAGCCGTGGGCGAGTCTGCCCAGAAAGACTTCCATTATCCCTGGGTTTGGGGGATTGGAAACCAAGGTTCAGAGAAGAGTGCTTTTCCCTCTGATCTGGGCGACTCCCACTGGAAACGGGCTAGGAAGTAAGAACTGGCAGGACCCGGCAGCCGCGAGATGTTGGGGGCTCCAGGGTGGGCACGCTCCAAGAAGGCTTCCCGGAGGAGGGGCCTCTGGAACACAGGAGCCACGAGTCAAGTGTAGGCAGGGAGCTGCCCATCACCGCTGCTAGGTGTGTCCCAACCCAGAGGAAGCACCTGTGTCCGCTGCGCCGTAGCCCAGGCCGCCAGCTTGACTCTGGCCCCCAGGGGCTTTGCCTGGAGTCCCCAGGTGCCACTGTGACTCCACGCTGCAGGAGGCAGGGGTGGCTTCCGTGGTGCAGACCAGTGGAGGAGACCTCAGCGCCTGAGGGCAAGCCTCAAGCAGGCACTGCCTGGCCCATGGCGCCCTGTGGACAGCCACACTGGAAGGCCCACCCCACCTGGGCGTCCTCTAGATGTGTGTCACACACAGGAAGTCTGAATGATGCAGGGTCACTCCAGCTGCCCGGGGAACCTTGTCCAGCCAGCAGGGTCCAGCCCTCTGGGGCGCCCAGCACACATTCTCTGTTGATGGCGTCGGCGCCCCTCACCCTGGCCTGCTGTGTGGACGTGGGTGTGAGTGCAGCTCCGTCTCACTGGACAAGCGCCCACCTGGCCATCTTCACAGCCCCCACACGACCAGCTACAGAGCATGAGGTCACCTCCTCCCAGACGGCAGTGTCAATCAGTCCTTTTCCAAAGGCCGGCTTCGCTGTCCAAAGGCAAGACGGGGACATGCAGCGGGCAGGCTGGGTGCAGGAGTGGCCGCCAGGAGCAGGTTGGCTAGTGGGTAGGCGGGCCCGCGAGCCAGCGCCAGGGAGCAGGCCTTTGAACTGTCCCCGCAGGGCTGTCACAGAGGCCTGATGAGCCACCCAGCACAAACCCCGCAGAGCGGGCACGTGGACTCCATTAGTCGGCTGCACTCCTGCCCGCCGCAGCTCCCGCGCCCAAGGAACCTGAGCGAGGGAGTCGCGGGGTTGATTTTCCTAAATGGATTTTAGTCAGGCGAGTCGGGGCCTCTCTGGAGTGTGTGGAGCTGACAGCCCTCCCGCCAGCCTCGATTGGTCCCTGGGGTGGTGACAACGCTCCCACCTTGGAGTGAGGACCCTCCCAGGTCTAGGGAGCAAAGCCTGCAGCTGGGGCCAGGGCCAGCCAGAGGCGGGGGCTGGGGCCTGGGGCCTCTGGTCCCACTGCCCCCCTGGGACCTCAGCCGCTCCTGGGCATCCCCACGCCCAGCTCCCCTCGGTGGCTGTCCCAAGGGCCACGTGAGTGGCACAGAGTGAAGAGTGACAGCAGCCCCTGGCATGCAGCCAGCGTCCGGCAGACCTCTGTCCGCTGGGAGGGAAGAAAAGCCAGCGACCTGGGCCGGGCGCAGTGGCCATGCTGCCACACCCCCTTGGAGGCTGAGGCAGGGAGCAAGGTCCAGGCCGGCCTCAGCAGCTTAGGAGACCCCACCTCAAACTCAGAGCCAAACTAGCTGGGGCTACAGCGAGGGGGCACCCCAAGCTCCACGCCCAGCACCAAGCAGGAAGGGAGCGAGCGGCAGCTGCCCTGGGTTCCAGGTGTGCCAGGCACCGGGTTCTTCCAGGCCTCCACCGCCTCCTCTTGAGGTTCTAGAGGCTGCAGTGCGGGTGCCCACCCAGCCTCCGTGCTCGAGGCCCAGTGTAGGCCCCAGGCTGAGGGCGCTCCTGAGACTCCCACGTGAAGAGGCTGCCTGCGGACTCCCCGGCCTGGGAGCTGCGGCCCTGTTCTGATCCAGGAGCCGCACTAGGGAAGGAGGGGTGGGCCAGGCCTCACCAGCTGTGTTGGGGTCACTGGGGCCGAGCTCTGGGGACCTCAGTGCTGTGTGGGGTCACTGTGGCCGAGCTCTAGGGACCTCAGTGCTGTGTGGGGGTCACTGGGGCCGAGCTCTGGGGACCTCAGTGCTGTGTGGGGTCACTGGGGCCGAGCTCTGGGGACCTCAGTGCTGTGTGGGGTCACTGGGGCCGAGCTCTGGGGACCTCAGTGCTGTGTGGGGTCACTGGGGCCGAGCTCTGGGGACCTCAGTGCTGTGTGGGGTCACTGGGGCCGAGCTCTGGGGACCTCAGTGCTGTGGGTGCTGCGACTCGCCCCACTCTCAGGCTGCACCCCACGTGCCCTGAGTCCCCTCCCCGCCGGGCTGTGGTGTCTAAGGACCAGTGATGGCCCTCAGTTTCCCAGTGTTTCCACCCAAAGCAGAGCAAGCAGAGGGCAATGTCGCTCGTGGAGCTGGCTCAGACAGTGGGCACTGAGTCCACTGCAGGGGCATTGAGCTCAACTCAGGGGAGGCGTCTGGAGTCCCCAGCAGCAAGCCCGGAGGCTCACATCACAGGGGCGGTACTGGCCGGGAAGTGGCCCCGGGAGGCCACGCTCAGAGCGGGAAGTGAGCTGGAGAAAAGGAAAGCCCAGGAGGAGGAGTCCTACCAAGAAGTGTTCAGAGGGCAGCTGGCACTTTGGGGGCGGGAGTGCACATTGCCTGTGCTCACACTCACGGCGTGAGCACAGACTGATTCTCACACTCACGGCGTGAGCACAGACTGATTGATTCTCACACTCATGGAGTGAGCACAGACTGATTGATTCTCACACTCACGGAGTGAGCACAGACTGATTCTCACACTCACGGCGTGAGCACAGACTGATTGATTCTCACACTCACGGAGTGAGCACAGACTGATTCTCACACTCACGGCGTGAGCACAGACTGATTCTCACACTCACGGCGTGAGCACAGACTGATTGATTCTCACACTCACGAAGTGAGCACAGACTGATTCTCACACTCACGGCGTGAGCACAGACTGATTCTCACACTCACGGCGTGAGCACAGACTGATTGATTCTCACACTCACGGAGTGAGCACAGACTGATTCTCACACTCACGGCGTGAGCACAGACTGATTCTCACACTCACGGAGTGAGCACAGACTGATTGATTCTCACAGTGCTGAGGTCAGAAACCCGCCCAGGTCTCCCGGGCTGACAGCAAGGTGTGGCTGGCTCCTGGGGGCTCAGGAGGACCTGTCTCTTGTCTCCAGCTCCTGGAAGGGCCTGTGGCCCTGGGCTGGTGGCCTCTCTGACTCTCCTCTGCCTCGCCCTTCCACTCCCAAGGACCCCCATGATGGCACCAGTTCCATTGGCTGGTCCAACACAACCCCTCTGTGCAAGGGTCAGCTGATCGGCAGCTTTGATTCAATCCGCAACCTTAATTTGCCACATTCAGGAAGAGACAGGTTTCAGGGTTGGGACCTCGACGTTTGTGGGTGGTGACTTCCCACCACACCAAGAAGAGCCTGTGGCTCAGAATGTGCTGTCCAGAGGAGACCGGGCAGCACATTCATGGCCAAGGGCCACTGGACACCGGTGACGCTCCCCCCTGGCCATACCATGCCTGCCAGCCCAGCCAGCTTCGGCTGCTGGAGGATGGCCACAGGCAGAGCGTCCCATGGACACTGGACAGAGGCCCCAATGCAGTGCCACTGGCCCATGGAGCTCAGGCCAACCAGAAGCCACACTGGACAGAGACCCTGATGCAGTGCCACTGGCCGCCTCACCCAGGAGGGGTGCAATGTGGCACCCTGGCCCTGGTCAGCCCCTGGGCAGGGGCAGGACTCAGACTTAGGCTCTCTGCTCACCCCATCTTGCCCCTCAGAAGGAAGGCAGTCTCGGGACACCCCATCCTCTAACTGCACCCTGCTTCCTGTCCCCCTCCACAGGGACCCAGGGTGCAGCTCAAGCCCAGGGCAGATGGCCTGGGTCCCAGTGAGACCCACGGGGGCTGGACCTTCACTCTGGCTCTTCACAGGAGAGGGGTTGAGGCCCAAGTCCTCCCCGTTCAGGAGCCGTCCGCCTGTGGAGTGGGCCGAGTCGGGCCCCTGGTCCGTGCACAAAGACTCTTCATTCCTCAGACCCCAAAGTGCCTAAGTCCTTGCCACCAGCCGGCTCTCCCCCAGTGCTACTCACCCACCAGCCTGGGACCATGGGCTGGCACATCCAGCCCCGAGGGGAGCCCACGGAAGGGCACCCAGGCCCATGAGAGCCTCGGGCTTCAGCCACCGACTTCCGTCCCCTTCCTTCGTCCCCCTGAAAGCTGGCCTAGAGACCCCCACCAGAAGCCCTGCTCCAAAGGCCCTTCCTGTGCCCTGTGCCGGGCTCCCTGCCTGGCGGGAGGGCCCTGCTCCCGCTGCCCCCGCATCCCCTTCCCTGCTCACCATCTCCTCTCCCCTCCCCCTCTGGCTCTTCCTCATGTCCCCCAGGTCCCCTGCTCTTCTCCGTCACCACCTCTTCATATTCGTCATCCTGTGCGGGGTCAGGAGGGCGGGGAGTCTAGCCCAGGAGGGAAACGGGCCAGAGGGGCTCAGGGGAGCGTGTGCTAATGGGGCTCCCCTCTCGACCACCCACAAACACGCCCCCACAGGCTCACACACACGAACACGGGGCACACCCACTCAGCCCACGTGCACACACCCCCCCTTGCACACTCACACTCTTGCACACACGCTCACAGGTGTTGTCCACGTCATTCTCGCAGCCAGCGCCCACCAGACC
This sequence comes from Marmota monax, assembly GCF_021218885.2. Classification (NCBI taxonomy): domain Eukaryota; kingdom Metazoa; phylum Chordata; class Mammalia; order Rodentia; family Sciuridae; genus Marmota; species Marmota monax. The sequence goes on from NW_026695224.1 coordinate 34,550,438, forward strand.
CAAGGGTGAGGAGCAAGGTGGCAGCTGACGGGCCCAGGACTCCCAGAGTCGGCTGAGGCCTCACCCATCACCTGGCTGCCCCTAGGAACTTGTGTCCCGGGCATGGACGGACCCACAGGGTTTCCACTAGAAGGAAGTTTTCACCCCGTGAGTGAAGGAGTCCCGGACTCCTCACATGTCGCCTCCCATCCCGCAGCCCTCCCCACCCCCTCGGTCTGTGCCCCCTCGTGGATCTCCCCCATCCACACCTCTGGCCCTCCTCCAGCTGGGGCCCCTGCAGCCACTTCCTCTGCACCCATCAGCCCCTGCTCTCCTGGACCCCCCTGTGAGGGCCCTGATGGAGGTCACCAGGCAAGCCCCAGGTGGCCTCTTCCCACCTCACCCTGAGACTCAGCTCTGTACAGCGAGGCACAGGCCTCGTTCAGTGGACAGGGTGGTCAGCAGCTTAGCCAGGGAGGGGGCATAGAGGGGCTTCCTTTCCTTTCGGCTCCTGGAATCATCGGTCCCCTGAGTCACTGTGGGGGAGACCATCGGGCCTCTTTTGGGCCAGGAATTTATTTGAAACAGGAAGCAAAGGTCTAAAAATAATGTGTTTCCACTCCACGGACCAAGTCTGGTCCAATATCCTGTGTGCACCTAACTGCTCCAGACCACAGTGCTGGGGTCAGCCTCATTCATGCCCTTCCTGAACCACCATGTAAGGTCACCGTCCGGCTCACCCAGGTTCAGAAACAGGCTCAGAAGTGGAGGCACTGGGGCTCAGAACTGTGGGCCAACTTGCCCAAGGCACACAGATTCTGAGCAAAGTCAGGACCCAGCCTAGGACGGAGGACTTGAAAACCAGAGGGAGGCCTGGGTGTGGCCAGAGGAGGCCGGAGAGCCTTCCTTTAGGGAAGATCTAGCAATCAAGACCACAGGGCCCTGTCTCAGGGGATGAGCTGGGAAACAGGACACCTGGCAGGCAGGTGGCAGCCTCAGCAGCGCACCCTAAGCCCTGCGTGCACTCAAACGAACCCACCTGGCTCTAGTTTAACCATGTCTGTCGATCCCGGTTGACCATTTGGACACGGTGGGGGTGGGGGGGCAGCAGTGGGAGACTTCAGGACCAGGAGGGAGACCCAAACTGAACAGAACCTGGGAAGAGCCGGCCACCCCCTCCAGGCACCTGCGGCAGGCCGGTGGCCTGTGATAAAGTGCTCCAGGTGACCGTGGACACCTCGGCCATGGAGGGTCTTGGGCACCAGCTCCTTCCTGTTCAGAGCAGGGTGTGGCAGGATGATGAGTCCTGGAGATGGCTGGGTGCCCTGCTCCCACCTCTGAAGAAGCAGGGTGCTAAGGTGGTGAGTGAGGAAATCAGCAACCTGGCTGCAGGCCCCTTCATCCTCAGCCACCGGCCCCGAGGGTGGGGGTGGGAGATCTCAGGGTGGAGGAGGAGAAGCCACTGACCAGCGAGACAGTAGCCACACCTGGCAGAGGTGAGCCTCTCGGGAGTAGGAGCCATCCTTGCTAGAAAGGAAGAGCGAGCGAGGTGACTATCCACAGATGACATGATGCTACACGATGGCCCCGAGGAACACGGGCACACACCTGCACACACACACGAGGGCAATACACAAAAATCAGTTGTATGCTATGCTGTAGCAATCAGTAGTCAAAATATGAAACTCAGATTACCATTTGATTCATGATAGCATCAAGAAGAATAAAATACTTAGGGATAAATAAAGTTCATGTCAGCCACTGAAGTTATTATAAAACTTACTCAAGAAAAATCAAAGAAGATCTAAATAAATGAAGAGACATACCATGTTCATGGATTAGAAGGCTCACTGCTGGTAAAACAGCAATTTAATTACCAAAAAAAAAAAATCCAAAAATGGACTTGTGCCCAAACCTATCTCAAAGAATTCTTAGAACTCCATAAGACAAAAGGTGAGCAGAAGTTTCAGCAAAGATGATAAATCAAGGGCTGACAAGTATTTAAAGACACTTAGCATCAATAGTCACCACTAGTCCCTTTAATTTGCATCTCAGATGCAATGAAGTGCCACTTTGTCACTGAAGCCTCCGAGTCAGGCAGCCTCACCTGCTAGAGGATGAGGAGGGAGGGAGCCTCCTGTGTGGCCTCTGGGATGGGAGTGGAAGACGGTTGCATTGGGGAAGCCCTGGGCAGGTCCTGCATGAACCACCGTGTGACCCAGCGGTTCCACCCCAGCATCCACCCAGGAGGGAAACCCACCTCACACACAGACTGACTCCAGAACCTTCCACAGCAGCGTTTCCCCAATATCTAAAAAGGAAACAACCCAAATGCCAGTCAGCTGTGAATGGACAAGCAACATGTGGGGGTCCCCACAGTGAGGCGGGCCCGGGCAGTAAGCAGGAGTAAAGTCCCCACCCACACCACGGCACGAACCAACCTCAGAACCTGACGCTGACCCACCGTCTGAGGTCCCACAGGCACGGGATGCTCAGCAGGGCAGCTTAGCAGGGCAGCTCCACAGAGCCACGGCCGGCTAGCTGGCAATGGGATGGACTTGGCCAGGAGTGAGCCCAGGCATCTGGCTGGGGAGGGGGCATGACCTTGGCGACGGTGGCTGGGTAAGCCACGGAGCTGTGCAGAGAGGTAGGCGGCCCTTTGTTATATAAAACGAACGTCCTGGAGTTGTTTTCTAAAACCTCCCACGGAGGCCTCTGTCTGATTAAAAAGGAGCCCTCCTGGCCCTCTGAGCAACACTGAGGAGCTGACCATTCGGGCTGTGTCTACCCCAGAGCTGGTAGAGTCCGCTGGGGCTGGGGACCCCTAGGATAGGGCTCCTCTGATGTGCTTGGTAGCTGTGTCATCAAACCCCACCTCTGTCTCTTTCGGATTGCCTTCCCGCCCAAAGGCTGTGCCACTTGTGAGATGCCCGCTCCCTGGGCCTCAATTAGTTCAGCTTCCCCACAAGAGGGAGGACACTGGGGGCTGCTCCACGTGAGGCCCAGGCCATGGGCTGCTGAGGTCCTTCCACCAGCGTCCTACAGCTGGTGTCCTTGGTCCTCTCCATGTGAGTGGTAATGATCCACACTAGCCACAGGGCAAGGGCTGAGTGCACAGAGACGCCGGGGCTCCGTTGCCCACCAGCCTGCATGTGGGGAGTCGCAGCTCCCCCAGCAGCACCCCCACACCTCTCAATATGCTCGTCACTCCCTCCACTGCCCACTGCTCAGGACGTCCACCCCTGCAGGTCTCCAATCGCCCCCCCCCTGCAGATCTAACCGGTACCCACTGACCTCCCCCAGCAGACCCCTGGAGCAGGTGTGTCCGTGCGGCCACAGCTGGAAATCCGTTGCTGGCCATGTTTGGTTTTTGTTGCCGTGACCAAACTCCTCACATGGACGACTTGAAGCACAGGTCTGTTCTGGCTCTCCGTTTCAGAGGTCCAGCCCACGGTCGGCTGGCTGCGTTGCTCTGGGCCTGAGGGAGGCAGAACATCATGGTGGAAGGGTGGAAGGGAGGCAGGTGCCCTGCGCACAGTGGCCAGGAAGCAGAGAGCGAGAGGCAGATGCCCCCTTCCAGGACACAGCCTCAGTGCCCTCGCTGCTCCTGCGGCTGGTGGAGCAGGCGGGGGGCAGCGTCTGGACTGGCATCTGGAGGGGCTGGTCAGGCAGGCCCAGTGGCAGGCTGACCGTCAGGAGAGATGGGACTTCCAGGAGGGAGAGAGGAGCTGCAGAATCCGGAACGGCCGGCGAGCAACCCCCTCCCCTTGGCAGGCAGGGCAGAGGGCGCCGTGGCCGCACACTGGGGAGGAAGGCTGGACGGGTAACTGAGGCTGCGGTGGCCCAGGGGCTCAGCTGGCACAGAGACGCCAGCAGGGCTGTACTGACCAAGTCCATGGGCCGGGCTGGGAAGGCAGAATCCCCTGACCTCCTTCCCCACCAAGGGTAGGCTCAAGTGATGGGGCCAGTCAGGGACCCTCCCCATATTTCATCAGAAGCTGGGAGAGGGAAGAGTTGTGGCTTGCATCCAGGGCCATGGCGCCCTGTGGCAAGAAAGAGCCCTCACTTGATGACCTGATGACCCTGGAGCACCACCAGGGCCTCGGGCTTTGGCACACACGGGTACGGCTATGAGCCACACGCTGCATTTGGATTCCGCCTGGGGAAAAAGATGCTCTAAGTAAAATGGGTCATGTGGGCCCCGCCCCCCATGCCAGGCAGCAGGACATGCCACCGAGGGGCTCGGCAGGCGGGGGCTTGGCAAGCTCTCATGGTTACAGGAAAGGGTGGTGCTGGAGGGGCCTGAGCACAAGAGCGGCGGGACCTGGCTTAGATTATGTTTTATTGGGGTGAAATTCACTCTGCACACGTTGCTGTTCTAAAGCAGCACTGAACATATTGACGGTGGTGCACGACCACTCCGTCCGGCCCCAAATACTTTCATTACCCCAAAGGAGACCCATTAGCAGTCACCCCAGTCCCCAGGCCCTGGCCCCTCCCCACAGACCCTGGCAATCCCCTGCCGCTGTGTTCACCTGGCCTGGGCACTCCACGCAGACGGAATCGTCCTGCTGCGCTCCTCGTCCCTGGTCCACTTCAGGCCGCGTCGTGTCTCCGAGTCCACCAAGTCCCTCTGCTGTAACGTGGGCTTCTCGTACTGCACGGGCACTTCCAGAGCCTCAGAGGGTGTGGGAGAAGCAGCGGTCACAGTGATGACCACAGGGTCCAGTGCTAGCTGTTGCTGGACATCCAGTGATGGGTGAGACAGGTGACCTTGCACCTGCCAGCCTGTGCCAGGTGGACGGTTCCCAAACACAAACAAGGTGGACACTGTTCTGATCACCATGTGACAGGTGGGGACACTGAGGCTGGGAGGTGGCACAGATGGTGAGTGGTGGACATGGGTACACCTGTTCCTGACCCACAGGACCCTCAGGACCTCCTTTTGCCACCTGACGGTGATGACAGCCCTCAGCCCCCAGCTTACACCCAAAGTGGCCCCCATAGAAGCAGGAGGAAAGGCAGAGGGGGCCGTGGCCTCCGGCCTCCGCCCAGAACAATGGGCCAGTCTCTGCCCACTCCCGGGCGCTGGTGACATCAGGTTGGCACTGCCTCCCCACAAAGGTCTCATTCTTTGCCAGCCCCTCCCCCGGACAGGAGGAGCACTTTGATCTTCTGATGACATTCCTGCCAGGACTCCACCAGGATGACGGCACCACAGGTGACATGCCTTTGACTAACAAGGTGTCAGGAGCCCGGCTGTGCTGCAGCCAGTCACCTGGGCCCAGGGTGGAGGTGCGGCCGGGCCAGCCCACACCTGCCCGCTGAGGAATCCGCACAGGCCGCTCCGGGCAGCCCCTGGCCCCTCCTGCGTCTTTCTCAGCAGCACAGCGGCTGGCCCTGAAGCTGCCCAAAGACGAAGCCACCCTGAGGGTCTTGAGGCCGCGGCAGCCAGGAGCAGCTGGGGCAAGTGGTGGGAGCTGAGGGCAGGGTCCCATTGACAAGCCCACCCAGGCCAGCCACCCGGGACAGAGCATGGGGTGCCAGGGGCTGGGGTCCCTGCAGAGTGACATCCCTCCCAATTTTTCTCCTGGGGAGCGGGAACCTTGGACAGGTGGAGTGAGCGGCCCAAGACCCCCACTCTGGTGCCTGAGCAGAGGTCAGGCACGGCCTGACCCAGCCTCAGCCACAGCTCTCCACAAGGCCCCACCAGGGCCCGCCCAGCTTTGGCACCCTCCCTAGGTCCTCCGGCCTGGGCCTTCACATGAAGTCCAGCTTGGACTCCACATTCATGGAGGGAATTTCCAGATCTACCCTGCCCTCACGGCTTTCCCCCGGGGGGCTGTGCTGGTCATGCTGACCCAATGTCCCCCCAAGGGATGGCTGGCAGTCCGCTGGGAAGGAGGAGCTCAATCCAGGGAGGACACTCTGACCAGCTGGCACTGACCTCTGGCCTGCCGCAGCCCTCCTCACTGGCCTGGGGCCTGGATTGTGCCTGGCCTCTGGGGTCTGGGGGAGGCAGAGTCCTCCATGTCACAGACCAGATTCGTCTTCACACTAGTGGCATGAGGCCAGGGCTGGCCTGGATGACCTCCATCGTGCCCTGATCCCCGGGCCCTGGCCTGGGCCCCGCTGGCCTCCCTGGGAGTCCTCGGTCAGGTCTCCCTCAGACCCCAGCCTCCGTCGGAGTCCCTGGGGGCAGAGAGCTGTGCTGTGCCTCGCGTCCCTCGGGATGAGGGCCTGCTGCCCTGGAGGACTCACAGCATTGGCCCTTCCTAGCACAGGAGGAGGGGGGGATTCAAAATCAGAAGGAGAAGCCGTCGAGCACCGCAAGCCCCACACCCGGGTCGGGCAGAATGCAGCGCCACTGCCCGCGCCTGTGTGGGATCTGGGGCCTCGGCTGGGAGAGCCCCCACGCACGCTGCAGACCGGAGCCCCCTGCCAGCCACCGAGGGTCCCAAGAGCCACTATGAGCCCAGGGGTGGGCTGCAGCGGGGCCACACCACACAGGCTGGCCACACCGGGCACCGACGTGAGCCCTGGCCACTCCTCCCTCTCATGGACGGTGGGCGCCTGGAGTCCTCAGCAAGATGAAGTGTGAAGACCCCTGGGCTCCGTGGCTCCTGTTCACCATGGAGGCCAAGAGTGACGGCCAGTACCAGGAGGAGGAGGCCCCGCCATCCCTAGGGGGCTTTGGGAAAGTCATCAACGATGGGACAAGGACAGAGTCAGATGCCGCCCAGGCCAGCGCCTTTCCTCAGGAGACGCGCCAAGCTCCATCCCTTCCCTCTGGTGTCCTGAGGAGGGCTGGAGGGGTCTCCAGGCCAGTGAGGGTGCATGGACCTGCAGAGAGGCACCAGGAGCCACGGGGGGACTCCGAGCCACACAGACCCCAGCTCCCAGCATGTCCCCAGGTGCTGGCAGCAGGGTGGAGGGCACTTCCGGTGTGGGCACTGACCAGGCCCAGGGCTCTACAGCTGCAGCCTGGGCTCCCCTCCACCTGCTGGCTCTGGGCTGGGTCGTGTGACTGGAACGACCGCTTTGGCCTGAATGTGTCCCAGAGTTCGTTCCCTGAAAGGCACATCACCAGCGGGATGGGGTTTGGAGGTGGCCTTGGTGATGAGGCAGGTGCCTCGGGAATGGGCTCCTGACCTTAGAGAAGGGCGAGAGGACACTGTGGGCTCTTCCATGCCCTTCAGTGACCTCTGCCCCTGAGAACCCCGTGTCTGTCCCTCTGGAGGCAGCCCGCAAGGCACATGTGAGGCAGAGACCAGGCCCTCAGCAGGCCTGGATCTGGGGCCTCAGCCCTGGACTGTGAGCAGCGCCCGTCTACTCCTGGCCAATCCCCAGCCCAGCCACACGGTTGGAGCAGCAGGAATGGGAGAGGACAGGCCCGGGCAGGGCCCCGGAAGGCCTCGCAAGCAGGAGGTCAGCCCCTTCGAGGGGGAAGAGCCAGCCTGCGTGGGGACAACAGGGCACTCCCAGCTGAGTGACAATGGGCAGGGTCACAGTGTGAGCAGAGCCCCACTGGTCAGTCCTCAGAGTCGTAGTGACCCAAGGCCACTGCTGCTCAAAGCCACCGAGTTTGGGGTGGGCTGTTAGGCCTCAGCCGGCCACTGAGAACAGGGACCCCCCTGTGGTCCACTGAGGGCCCAGCCCCGGGCTCAGCTCCGTGAACATCAGGACTATGACAAGCCGCAAACGCCGAGGGCCACTCTGACCCTCTGCAGAGGAGCGGGGAAGGCGGCCACCCCTCTGTGACCACCCTCCAGCAGCAACCAGGACGTGACACAGCAGTCACAGCCGAGCGCTGCTGTGGCTCAGCAGGCCCCTCGTTGCTGCCTGTGACGGTCCCCAGCGCCGGGTGCAGGTCAGAAGCTGAGCCGCCCAGCCCATGAGCAAGGTGTCAAGACCCACAGGTCGGTTAGTGACCAACCCAACGTCCACAGCCACACAAGAGGCCCTGTGACTGGGACCGGGGTGGAAGCCCCCCTGGTGGCATTCGAGCCATTTAGGAGCAGCAGGCCTGGGGGTCCTGCCTCGTGGGCCTCTCCTGCTGACCAGTCTGCTCCAGGCCTCTTAGAGGACGGGGAGGGCCCACCGTGGGGAGGAGGCGTCCCGTTAGAGGCAACGCAGTAAGTCGTTGAGCGTCTGGCCCAGGTGACACTCTAGCCAGGCACTGCTGGTCCACTTACACACACAGGGTCATTCTTAGGAAAGCTGCACCCGCAGGTCCCTCTTGGGCAGTGGGAGGGTGGACACAGAACACCCAACACTGGACAAACCCCAAAGCAAGCACGGGGGGAAGCCCACGGACCCTTGACCTCAGTAGCAACAATGTCACCGTCACCATAGTGGAGCACTGTCACAGTGAACCAACCCAGGCCAGGACCAGTAAGGGGGGAGCCCGGAGGAGACTTGGGGGCGGGGGACACATGGGAACTCCACTCTGCTGCAAACCTGACCTGCTCTGAAAACCCCTGGCAGCCTTTAAAAGTGACGAGGAAAGCAAGAGAAGAGGGGAAGGAAGCAGAGGAAGTCCCCCCACCATCCTCACTGGATTGCTCCTGCTCCGTTTAGTCTCTGTTCTTAACTATGTCAAGGTTGGAAGCATGTGTCAACTTGACTGGGCAGTGAGGTGCCCAGATATTTGGTCAAATACCCTGAGCATGTCTGTGAGCACAGCTGGAAGAGGGCAGCTCGTGAATCAGTGAAGTGAAGCAGGTGCTCCCCAGGGGGGGTGGGCCTCATCCAATCAGTCCCAAGCCTCATGGAACAAAGAGGCTGCCCTCTCCTACGTGAGAAGGATCGCCTCCTGCTCTTGTCCGCCTTTGGTCTCCACTGAAACAGCTTTCCCTGGGGCTGCCGGGGATCAAACAGGAGGGACACTATCGACTCCAGGTCTCCAGCTGCCCACTCACCCTGCAGAATCTGGGACTTTCCAGCCTCCATAATAGTGTAAGCCAATCCCCTATTACATAGACGTCAGGGCCAGGGAGGCTGTGCTGCAGGGATGAGAGAGCCCATCCCACAGCCACCACCGAGAGGCTTGGCTTCACCCGATGCGCGGGTCTGAGGCGGCCCTGGTCATCCTGTCTCTCAGTGAAGGGTCGAACTCTGGTCACAGGTCGGCCTGGCAGGGGGAGCCATGGTCAGCCTTCACTCCTGGCTGAGTCGGAGCCGCCCTCCTGTCACCGCCCGTCCCCTCGGGATTGAAGTCCACATAGTCCTGTGGAGCGTGTGGCGGGGGGCTGGCCCACACAGCCCTCTGCTCGTGGGAAAGCGGGCGGGAGGCGGCTCCGCTTATCTGCCCCGGAAGCCAGCAGAGGAGGTGGGAGGGATTCCGGAATCAGGAGGAGGAGCAGGAAGACCACCGATGACGTCCCCGTCCCCGTCCCCACTCTGCTGCTCACCGTGTGCCTTGGTGACCTCCCTGGCCATGGGTTTCCTCTCCTGAGGGTCGGGATGCTGTCGGGCCGGGTCCCCGGGAGTCGGGGCCTGGTCTGCTCCTTCCCGAGTCCTGCCAGCGTTTTCCTGGGGACACGCAGCCCGGAGCCGGCCGGGCACAGCCACGGAGCTTCTGCACCCCACGAGCCCAGGGCTCCCCACAGCGGGTGGAGGGTCTCGACCCGCACCTCTGCTCTCTTTCCCCCACTCCCCCTGGCCCTCCTCACAGGGCCGCTGGGCAGGTTCTGGGAACAGTGGACCCAGCGGGTGACCCTGTGGCCTATGGCCCCTGGCCAAGCACCCCTGCTGCCTCCCGCCATGGAGGGAGAGGCCTGGAGGCAGCGCTCGCCAGCCGGCTGGAGACCGTCCTGCTCGCAGGCCCCACGGGGCCCGGACGTGCTCATCGGCTTCTGTGCCAGCTGGGCACCTCTTCTGGGCTCACGTTCCTGATGCAGATGCCCCCCTGATATCGCCAATAATCATGGTTTTCTGCATCTCCCCCAGAAAGTTATAAAATCAAGAGAATGAGAGGAAGTGTCACACTCTGTGAGAACTGAGCTTGACAGTCAACAGAGACGTCACCGGTCCCAAGGAATCCACTGATGTCATCGATAGCGACTGCAGGAAACGGGCTCTTGGGCTCGCTCAGGTCCAGTTCCCTGGACCAGGCAGGAGCGGGAGGGAAGCCGGCCGTCCGCCCAGGCTCACCACCTTATCACCACAGCCACCAGGTGTGACTGAGCTCCGGCTCGTCCCTCAGCGAGGGCTCCAGCAAGCAGAGAACCGGGAGCAGCCCTGTGCGCCAGCCCTCCACAAACCCTGAGCGGTGCCCGCCGGGCAACGAGGCGAGGAAGCAGAGTGGCCCTCCCGGGGGCCGACTAGGGCGTGACGGCCTGGCACTGTGAGGCGCCCAGAAGACCCCCGCAGGCTGGCTCCGGAGGACGAACCTTCACCAGGGACTTCAGCCGAGCAATGCTAACCGCTAACCCGTCACCCACTACAGCAGAAGAACTGCGTGGAGTCGCAGCCGGCCTGCACACGGCGGGCAAGAGGCAAACTGACCAGGACCCCGGACAGAGGCCCGGCCCTGATGAAGGAAAGAGAAACAGGAGAAGCCGGCCCACCACCCACTGCAGGCGTCTGGGGGAGCCGGGCACCCCACGAGGAATGAGACCGCCACGTCTGGCCACTAAAGCCGGCCACGCTTTAGAATTTCACCATTAAAAAGCTGCAACTTTTAGTCACCAATGTTTGTCGTACTTTAATTCCACTGATCCTATTTGGTATTTTTTCTGTGCCATGAGACTTTCTTTTACTATTTTCTGTCACCGATTCGTGAATCAGAGACAGGTGAGTGGACAGTGCTGTCAAGTCATGGTCAGGATGTCGGTAGAAACCATGACCCGAGCCGGGGTGCGCGTCTCTCTTGCTTCACGGCAGCTCTAGAAGTTGGCATGTGGTTTTAGGTCAGGAATGATCAGCTGTTTACTGCGACGCTCTCATTACCACTGGAGCCTCAGGGGCGAGGTGTGGCAGAGGCTTAGGGCAAGTCAGATCCAGCAATTCCTGCCGAATCCTGAAGATTGACACCGGGGGAACATGGACTCTGGCCAATCTGAGAAGGCAGAGCCCTGAGGGCCCGGGGAGCCTGGAGACAATGGCCGCCCCGCACTGAGTCCTCTGGGTTTGCTTGAGTTTCAGGAGGCTTTACAAGAACCAAGACGGGGCACACTGGGTGGGGGATGACCACACTGTCCCTAGGTCCCGCCTCTCACTGTGAGTTCACGGACATAGGGATGTCCCAACAGGCGCCCAGCAGAGGCCTTAGGAGTGTGCCCACCTGCTGCCCGCTGCTCAACCATGGGCATATGCCTGGCTGGACCCTCAAGCCACGCAGGTGGCCTCGGCTCCTCCAGACAGACGGGCACGCCCACGGCCCCACACGCAGCCGCGGCAGGCCGGGGGAAGTGGGTGGGCCGCCTCTGCACCTCCGTCCAACTTGGCCGGGGTCGGGCAGCAGCCGCCAAGCCGCGTTGCAGACCTCGGAGCGGCTGGAGTGAGGCCCTACATAAACACGCGCTATTTTTCTTTGAGGCTTATGAGTGCCGATCCACGTCATAAATTGTCACCTCCTTCCTCTGAGGGGCAGAGGCCTCTTTCCAGGGAGGTCTGGGCTCTCCGGGGCACAGGCAGTGGGGGCTCTCACAGCTCTTGGGGAGTGATGGAGCGGTTCCCAGATGGGGACCATAGAGGACACAGGGTCCAGGCCTGGGCTCCGGGGAGTCCTTCAATCAATTTCTCAGTCTTCAAACCAGGACCAAGGGCCTCCCGCGGGCCAGGGCCTGTGCTGGAAGGGGTAGGTGTGCAAGGCCCTTGACACAGAGGACAGAGGCTGGGACATGGTCATCTTCTAGAGACTCGCTGGAGGGTGATGGGCATGATGACCCATCACGTTGTGTAAAACCCACAGAACGAAGTCGTTATGTGGATTCCATCTTTAGGCCAGGTTGGCTCAGAGTCAACCAGGAGGCTGGGATGTGCGAGGAGGGGCCGTGGACCCTGGCAGGGGGTTGCCGGCTGGGTGGCCGGGTACACCGGGCTCATGATCTTCTGCCAGCCTCTGAGTGTCCGTTTCCTGGGAAAGTCTGACACACAGCGGTGCCAGCCACCCAGCCACTGAGTGCAGGTAAGAGCCGAGTTCTCGGAGGCTGGCCTAAACCTCGCTCTGCCATGCACCAAAGCGTGACCATGACAGTGGTCTCCACCTCTCTGAAGCTGGGTTTTCTCATCCGTAAGACAAGCACACAGCAGCCCCTGCCTGCAAAGGTGGACGTTCTCGTCCACTAAACGGGGCTGTCGGGGGCAACTCTTGCCAGCCCTCCCCACTCGGAATCTCTAGGCGATGGCACTGAGGGTCAGAGTGGCAGAGACTTGTCACACAGGTAGCTGAGAAAATGACAGTCAAGATGAGTGCCCCATCCAGGGGGGTCCAGAGTCCACTCTGAAGTGGGGCTGGGTGGGGACATGGAGCAGTAGGAATGGGACTCAAGCCCTTGCCCTAGACCATGAGGGAGCCTCGGCCTCCTCCTTCAGGGAATCCAACACACTTTCCTCCAACAGCCTCAGGAAGTCTGGGGTCAGCCTCCACCACTGGAGGCCTTGGTCCCGGAGGGGAGTGGTTTGGGCCGAGCTGGAGCTGAAGGTCAGCAGCTGGCCTCCAGGTGATGGCCTTGACCCCTCCTTCTGCTACACCCTCCTGTTGCAGCACCCAGGTGGGTTCCTGCAGGTCGTTTGGGTCCTAATGTAGATGCCACCTTCCAGGGGACTCCCCCCACTGACCGCCACAGCTTGGGTGTTCCTCAAAGATGACGACCAGAATCAGCGCCAAACCAGCATCTCCCAAGGGCACAAAGGGCAGTGACCTGGGCAGAAGCTGCAGTAATACGTACAGTTCATCGTCTCCAGAAAGACACAGCCAGGGCCACAGCCGGCCAACGGAGGGACCGAGGTGGAGAGGGCATTGAACAGACTCTCGCGCGGCCACTCAGAGGGATCCCGTGCTGGGCACCCACCAGCTGGGCGACCTTCGACTCTGCCGAGTCCCGGAGGCTGCACAGGGCATGGTTCCACCTGCGCCATCTAGAGAATAGGCAGCCCACGGCCTCGCACAGGAGATGAGCAGCCCACGGCGGGAGGACTGGGGCCAGCTGCTCTGTGGGTGCAGGATCAGTTCAGGGCCACAAAAACGCTCTGGAACTAGAAGAGATACTTGTGGACATACGAAAAGCCACCAAATAGTTCACTTTAAATGGCCAAAGTCGTTTATGTGGATTTCACCTTTAGGAAAGACAGACTGAAGGTAGGGTGACCTGAGCCCGGGGAAGGCGACTTCTCTGCTCCTGATGTCATTAAGGGGTGAGCCTGGGCAGCCGGTGGCCCAGGCAGCAGTGCTGGCCGGGATCGCAGGGCGGGGCCCACAGTGCTCAGGGTTTAAAGTAACAGGAAGCCTGGGCAATAGCATAAATCAGGGTTTTCTGACTGGGCTTCTTGTACTGAGCAGAACAAAGCGTATTGAATGTCCCAGGCCTGCGTGGGGCTCCTGCCTTCCCGGGGCAGGCCTGCGGGAGGCTTCTCACTTGACGCTGGCCTCAAGCTGAAAATCACTCAACGAAAAAAATCAGGTTTCGACATTCTCCCACAAACCGTCCTGGACCCGGCAGCACGCGGGGGCTGGAGGGTTTGGGCGACCGCAAGGGAAACGCAGAGAGAGAGGTTTCCTGCCTGGCGGTAGCAATCGGGGCGGCGCTTCCTCTTTGGGGCTGATGCCAGAGCTCAGAGCCGTGGCTGCAGGTGACAAGAGCCTGTCCGGCCGGTGTCAGCTCCTCAGAGCCCAGGATGGTCCCCTGTCCCTTCACCACACACGGCAGCTCCCCTCGGCCAGCTTCTGTGGTCCCCAGCTCCTGCACAGGGAGGCTGCACCCCAACACTGCTGGGTTGCTCAACTGGAACTGGCTGTGCGCCAATGCCAGCCCCGTCCTTCCCTTGGCTCTGGGGTCCCGCCTCGGCCTGCGAGCGAGCTTCTCCATCCACCTACAGGGGCTCCTGGCCCGGGAGGGACGACAGGCTCCCCCGGGAAAACGCTCCCTCCGTCCCTGGACCTTCACCAGCTCCTCGTCTCTCCGAGTCAGTCTTCTAGAACATCCATGTATCGGGGGTACCGAGGACACCTCTTTGGGCTACTGAGAATACAAACGGCCTTTGTGTCCTGGCCCCTCTGCCCACCGCTCTCCTCCTCCCTTCGGCAGCACCATCTCTGAGTGTCACCCAGAAGCCGGTCTCCCAGGGCTGCCTCATCTGCCTCCTGGGCTAGATGGGGCCCCCTGGCTGCCCCCACACCCGTCCCCTGCTGTGGACCTAGGTGCGCACGTGGACCCTCCTGCCCAATCCAGCACCACCTCCCATCTCCAGACCCTTCACTCAGCCATGTCTGCCAAGTCCCTTTGGCCACGTGAGGTCACAGATTCAGTCCCAAGGACTAGGACTAGGACCTAAGGGAGCGGTCACTGTCTGCCACCAGCAGGAAAGCAGCTCGGCTTCCTCCTGTAGACTCAGCTCACCACGTGGAGCCGGCAGCCCGGGGAGGAGGAAGGTGGTAAAGGAATCGCACAGATAGTCGTGCTTTCTCGCAGCGCCGACCTCCGCTCAGCACTCACAGAGGTCACCGCTGCGCAGGCCACATGTGGGAAGGAGGGTCTTGTCCTCCCACTTATCAGGTGCCGACCCCTCCATGCTGAAGATGGGGACCCGCGGTCCCTCCGTGCGTCCTGATGCTGCATGGAATCTAGAGATGGCGCCAGAAGTGTTTGTCCACTTCCTAGGGCCCTGGGGGAGGAAGCCCCCCATCTCCTCCCTGCACAAGGCTCCTTTCCCCAACACCCCGGGAAGTGCCGAGGGAAGACGCGTTTGCACTTCCCCATGGACCCCCCACCTCCAGGTGAGCTCTCCCCCTTCCCACCTGGCCACCCAGGGCAGAGGGAGAGGGACTGGGCCAGCTTTGAGCACACAGCCCACCTGGGTCTCTCACCAGGAAGGAATTGTCCAGCGCCCACAGCTCTTGTCTGTCCCTCAACTTGCTGGGGACAAGGGCCTCTTCCCCTCGGCTGTAACCAAAGTCTCCACATCTTGGTGTGGCTCGAGATGGCATTCCCTCCCCAAAGGCTGACTTGCCACCCACACACACTCTCATGATCTCGCCTATTCAACACCCTCTTGCTGGGTGCCTCAGACCCAGAACTGCAACATCCAGAAGACTCTTGAGGCAAGGAAGGACATGCAGAGTGTAAAACCAGCCTGGGAAGCAAGGCACGAGTTTCATCTGTGCCCTGATGCCTGCTGGGTGCTCACCACATGCCTAAGAGGACTGCTGTTTGTCCGTCACTGGAGGATGACCAGATCAGATGGGTGGGTCCACTGGCGGCATCCGTGACTCTTGGGATCCAAGACACAGGTGACAGTAGGTGATGAGAAAGACGAAGGCATCAGCAGGAAGACAGTCCCTGCCACCTCAGGGTCCCCCAGGTCACCGTGGCACTGCACAGCAGCAGATTGCCAAGCAGCTGCCGCCATCGGAGCATCCCCACGTCCCTTGCAGAGTCGGAGACTGAACCACACACAGCAGCTGGCTCTGTGCTTCAGGTGGCGTGAGGACACGTGGGGGTGAGGGAGGCGGGCCTGGACTCGGGGCCCCCGCAGAGTCTCCTAAAAAAAGCAAAAATCGTGGAGGCTTCCCCAACACCCATTAAATGGATACAGGAGTGAAGCTGTGGGCCCACTGACAGGGGGGACAGCGGCAGCTCCAGGCCACATCTGACCACAGACTTTTGTGCAGGGCCATGAGCTGAGAAGCTCTCACTCACTGAAGGGGTCATTTAAAAGAGAAAGGAGAGTCTGTGGCAGGTGTGACGTGCTCCCCAAGGCCTGTTTGCCTCCTGGGCCTTTGTGGTAGTGAAAGTTTGCTGAGTCAGGCTTCAGACCACCAGGGCAGGGCAGAAAGGCACCCCACCCCGCTGTGTAGAAAAAACAGACCTGGACGCGCTACGTCAAAGTGAGCCGAAAGACAGGGGAAAATGGTCACAGCCGGGCAAGGACAGCACACAGAAGTCAAAAGTCCCGTAGCTGAGATGAGCGTCAGGAGGAAGAGAGTCATTTCAGGGAGGAAGGGTAAGCGGGAGGAAGTGCAGGAGAGAAGAGCCGGCCCCCGGAGGGTAAGGAGAAGGGAGGAGCGTGCAGCGTCCCTTGAGGGGTGCCAGCAAGGGTTCCAGAGGAAGAGCTCTCTTTTTCCACGGAAGGCAAAGAAGATCCAACCTACGGATAAGACGTCCCGGGACGAAGTCCAGGAGAGGCCCACGGGTCAAAGGGCGTGCTGTGGACCAAGCTCAAGCTGCCCACTGCAGGACACTCTAATAAAACAGCTAGGCTTCAAACAAAGGACCCTCTGGCCATCTAGGCCAAAAGGAGTACGTGACTAATGAAGAGAAGGACCCCAGAGGGCTGGGGTGGGGCTCAGGGGCAGGGCGCTTGCCTGGCATGTGCAGGCGCTGGGTTGGATTCTCAGCACCACAAATAAATGAACGCATCAAATAAAGGTCCATCGACAACTAAATATGTTTGTCCAATGCCGGACAAACAGCAGTCCTCTTAGGCATGTGGTGAGCACACAGCGGGCATAAGAGGGCACAGACGAAAATCTAGTTGTCGATGGACCTTTATTTTATTCGTTCACTTATTTGTGGTGTATGTATACACACACACATTTTTTAAAAGAGCATCAGATTAGAGTCATAGTTTTTTGGTAGCAGTACTTCATACCAGAAGAACAAACCAAGGTATTTAAAATATTCACAGAAAGAAACTCTGAGCCAAGGATTCTATATTCAATAAATCTGACCTGTAATAAAAGAGAGAGAACAAGACACACTATAAATCAAAATGCAAGAACTAGGAGGATCTGTCCCCTACTCGAGAATGAGCTTCAAACAGGAAAATACCTGGGGTGCCATTGTCACGGGTCTGGGGGACATTAAACAAATAGTCTCCTGGGCCTGAGATTAAGAGACAGTTGACCGGCCAGTGCGATGTGGGAGGCTGCTGCTCTGAGGAGTGGACGCACAGGGAGCAATCGCACTGCTCTTTGGCTGTGCTGGTGGAGATTCAGGATTGCCATCTGGAGACTACTGCATGTGTAAGGTGGCCAAAGCAAACTGGTCATTCTGGAATATCATCATGACAGTAACTCCTGTTTCCATGAGAACCAGAATTCTCAGGGTCAAAGAAACAATATGTAGAAGGAGTACAGAAGAGGTGGACGAGCAAGCTCCGTTGCCTGAGTCTGACGTGCGCCTAGTGACACGAACTCACGAGGCCTTTACTTACTGACTTGGAACACTCCCTGCTGCCCAGACGTGGTTTCCCAATAGCACTTCCCACTGAAGAACCAAAAACTTGCAGATCTGGAGAGGAGATGCCCCAGAGGAGCCAGGAGGAGCAGGACGCACCAGGGGGACACTGCAGGGACCCAGCCCATCCGATCACCCTACTGTCCCTGGAGTGGGTTCCAGCTTCAAGAAGGACGTGAATTGCAATCAATTGAAACCCATTAAAGTTCTGTAAATCTACACATTTAAATATCTTCTTAAATCCTAAATGGTCACCTTTTGAGAATGAGAATCAACTTATCATCTTCATAATTGAACAAATAAAAGGAAAGGATGGATCATTTCCCTCCCTCTCCTACACAAACCATACCACTGTGCCGCCAGGTGACAGAGCAGGGACACATCCTGGATAGCCTCGCTCTGGCTGATAAACTAACATCACAACAGTAAAACACAAGGGTAGAATGGGGGGGCGCTCTCTCTTAAGGGCTGGGAAGCCCCATTGCAGGGACGCGAGAGACCTGCAGCACCACAGCACCACCTGTGCGTGACAGTGCACCTGTGGGCGTCAACAGCACACCCCTGCACGGCGGAAGTGGATGCGTCTCGTGCCTTGGGAACAGCACTCTTCAGTCACCCCAGGAAAGGAAACCCTGCCATTAATCTAAAGATCTCTGCGTGTTTGCCCAAAGTCACCATCCAGCATGAATTGCAAAGTCGTATTTAAGGCATGTGGTCCATTGCCAGGGCGATTCCATTGTCCTTTATGCCTATTTTTAGTTTTGATCCTTGGGGCAACTAATATTCATTTTCAGGAAACAAATCTATGAAAATTATACCCGCTTGTGTGCGACATGCAAAGCAGGAGCCCGCCGGCTCTCGTGCGGCGAGGACACGCCCGCGTCCCTCAGCCTGGGTCCCGACATCTGTGGGTCCGCGGGAGAACTGAGTCTGCAGGAAAGGCCCTGCCCTAATTAGATTCTACTTACTGAAGCCCATTCACCGACCTAATGAGAAACAAAAGCCAGGTGGGGGGGGGGGGGCGCCCAGCACGGCACGTGAGAGCTAGGATTTTCCCTCCGTATCAGCGAAACCGAAGTCCACACTGGAAACAGGAATTGCTATAAATGGGGGTTTTATTTTCAGGATGTAGCTCCCTCCAGAGAGCACACGGCTCAGACGCTTACTGGCTACAGTCCTCGTCTTCCTGACCAGGAGTCGTGATCGCCCAGGCCGAGGCTGTCCATGCGCTGCCTCACGTGACCGCATGGGCCAAACCATCACTAGGCCACGTCACTGGGGGGAAACTGAGGTTCGAAGATACAGGGACTTTCCTGTGGCCACTCAAAAAGCCATTGGGGGGTGGTCCAACCTCTGAGCTGGACTCTGCACACCGCTGTCCTTGGAGAGAATGACCACTGAATAATTCCAAAACGTGATTGTCAGGAGAGAAGGCCTCTTGGGGGCGGCACAAGGTCCCCATGGTGTCACCTGCAGCTGGAATGCAGACTCCCGGCCGCCTCACTCTGCATTTCAACTTCTGTCAAAGGAGCAGCGGGTTTTCAGGTTCCCCAAAGGGAGCGTGGACCTTCACACCTGAGGAGGCCTGTCCACGACGGAATCCAGTTACCTGGCTGGACACTCCCGCATGGCAGCCTACCCTTACCCAATGCCGCCACGTCCACCACTGTGACCACTGGAGGAAACGGTCAGGAGTGCTCACTGCGGCAGCTGTGCACGTGGACATCGGGTGCTCCTGGTGCCCAGGCCTGGACAGCCTGGGCTGCACTTGCTGCACCCTGCTCTCAGTTGGTGTCATTATGGTCACGTTGGTCCCAGAGAGGAGCCCAAGGTGGGAGGACACACCCAGGCCCAGGGGGGTGTCCTGGGCAGAGCCGTACTCACCCTGAACCATGGCTCAAACCCCACAGGTGTGTCCTGTCCAGCACAAGCCTCCAGGACACACAAAACCAACGAAGGAGAGTCACTCTCATCTGCTGCCCGCGAGTTCAGACGGACAATGAGCACTCATGTGTGCTTAGCTGCTCCGTCCCCCAGGGCCATGGGCTGCCACCCGCTACTGCACGAGGTCCCTGAAGAGCTGCGATCCGGGCACCCAGGGCAGCACGTGGACCCCCAGCTCTAGCCCCTGGGCTCAGGTGTCAAGATTCCCAATGCTACTGCCCCCCACTGCCCAAGTCTAAATGCCCAGTTTGTCCTCTCTTTCCCCAAAATGATCCTGGAAGCACCTCTGTGGCCAGAAGGAGGCCTTGCCCCTTGCAGGCTCTGCCCCCAAGGGTGTCCCCTTCCACACCCTCCTCTGCCCTGACCACCGCTCATGGACCCCTGGGACTGCACCTGCAGACCTCTCTGCACCCCCCACAGGCCTCGTCTCCGCCTCCAGGAGGAAAAGCCAAGACACAAGACCCAGGCTCTCGTGGTCTGCGCCACCTCCCCATCCCCTCCGCCTCTGCACTCCACCCTCCCCAGTGCAGCAGCACCCGCTGCCAACCCCAGGGGCCCCAGGCAGATGCTGTGGGTGCTTGGCCAAGTGCCCCAGGACCCCAGCCCCCCTCACACAACTCTGAGGCTCCTCCAGGGCCACATTCAGGACGGGGCAATATCTGCAGTGAATGTCCCCAACTTGTCACCCTTAGGACACACAGCACTGAGGTGGTTTCAATTCAGCCCCGAGAAGATGCCCAGGAAGATGATCCCGGGCTGCCCCAGCCCTGCTCCTTATGTGGCCTGTGCGGCCCCTCCCCACCCCAGTGGTGCCTCCTGGGACCCCTGCGGTCGGGTCCCGAGTCAGGCTGCACTCCAGGATGCTCAGGAGTGAGGACTCTTCCCCGTGGAGGCCACAGTGCAGTCACAGGTGCTCGACAGACTCGGGGAGGAGTTGAGCCAGCCGGAGCAGTAGCCTGGCCCTGAGTGCACGCTCGCCGTCCCACGTCCCAGGAAACCTGAAGGAGGCAGAGAGAAGAAGTGACTTGTGTGGCGTGCGGGGGAGCAAGGATCTGCTCCTGTCCCTGGGGAGCCAGAGGCCAGGAAGGTGGCCAGCGCGGCAGGCTACCAGCAGGAGAGGCCAGGCGGTCCTGGGGCAGAGTTGGACCACTCCAGCGAGTCTCACCAGAAACATCTGGGCCCCTCCGCAGATTCCGGGAGCCACCGCGAAGTCTGGGGAGAGGGAAGTCTGGTAGCAATGATCCCGCCTTCATGGAAATTCTGCTATTCCGCTAGTCAAGGACTTTTTTTTTGTTTGTATTTTGATTTTTAAATATCATTTCAGGGCTGGGGCTGTGGCTCAGCGGGTAGAACGCTTGCCTGGCCTGTGCGAAGCCCTGGGTTCCATCCTCAGCACCACATAAAAATAAATAAATAAAATAAAGGTATTGTGTCCAACTACAACTAAAAAATAAATACTTTATAAATAAATGTCGTATTAGACTATTATTCATCATCTCCATGACGGTGGGTTTTGTGGTGCCCTGTAGTTTTGTGCCCAAGGCAAGCACCTCTCCCCCACCTGAGCTCCGCCTGCAGAGCCGTTGAGATGGAAGTGTAAGTGTGTGTCACCCAAGACAATCTCAGTCCTGCTTTTTGGGAACCCCTCAGTCCTCTGCCTAAAATAGGTTCGGTGGTGCTGAGGGCCTTTGCAAAGCCACCTCTGTCAGGTGGAGAGACCAAGGCCCGGTGCCAGGCAGGGCCGCTCAGCCCCGTGGCTGTCCAGCACCAAGCCTGGCCTGGGAGCCCGGCCTGCTGGGGGACAGCTTCCTGGCCCTGGCCCCTGCGTGCTGCTTGATAACTCAGGGCGGGAAGTGGGCAAGGGCTGTGTCCCCCGCCGACTGGCTCTGGCTCGTTTCTGGAGCTTGGGAGCCAGCCCTGGCCAAGGGAATCGTACATTCCACTGGGAAGGAGCCCTGGAACTCCGGAGCCAAGCCAGGGCTGCCCGGGGGGTGCGAGGCCAGCTGGGGAGACATCGCACCCGTCCCCTCTGCCCTGCGCGCCCCCCAGCATTTCCAGGCAGTGACATCAGAGTGGACAGAGACCACCCTGGGAAGGAAAAGCAAGTCACAGAGAGGGCAGGCAGGGGGGGGGGGGCGGACGACAGGCAGCCCTCTTCGCCTTGGCAACTGCGATAAATTCAAGAATAAAATGATCCCCGGCTCCGTGAGGTGCTGCCGTGAAGCCCTGGCTGGCGCCCACCAGGGCAGGTACAAAGGCCTCGGCCAAGACGCTGTTCTGGGCCACCTTGCCCTGGGGACAACGCGGCTGGCAGGGCAGTGCTTTTCTAAAGCCCTCAATAAAACGTGAGCCCAACCCAGACCGTGGCAGATACCCGGGCTCCACTGAGGGCGCCGGTGCCCAGCCGGCAGGAGGCCCGAGGTCTGCATGGAGGTCACAGGCGGGCACCCTGCGTCCCTGCCCCCAGGAGATGCAGCCCAACCACCTCGCGCCAGGGGTGTTCCCCTCCCTCTCCCAGGTCCTCCCTCTCTCCTCCCTCTCACCCCCACAGGCCCCCACAGCCCCCATCTCCCAGCCCCTTCTACCAGACCAGCTGAAATGTCTGCGCGGCCGTCTCTGCCCCACCTTGGCCCCTCATGCCAGAAAGAATTTGGCCCCTGAGCGGAGGAAACCCAAGCTGGCCCTGTCCGCCCACATGTGAGATTCCTGCAGAAGTGTGTGCATTTTTTGGTGGGCAGGGGGGCGGGGGGGCTTAAATACTCGTGATGAGGCTGAACTGGGGCTGCTAGGACTGCACTCTCCCCCGATCCTCACCACCGGAGCTCCGGCCGCTGGGCCAAGAGGCCACCGCCAGGAGTGCAGCTCTGTCTAGAGAGGGAGGAGCCCCCTTCCAACTGAGGAGCCGTTTCCTGCTCCCGCCAGGTGGAAAATCTGCTCAACGCAAAAGGTCAAGCCTAGTTTAGCTCTGTACCCTTTGGTTAAGAATGTTCCCTTAAAAAAAAAAATCATGTTTCTTTCCAATGTTTCAAAAGTTAATTCATGTGGAAGAAAAAAAAAAAAAGATTAGTATAAAATTTCAAATATTAAATTCAAATGCAGGATTAATGACTTTTATTTCTAAGCCCAAGAGGTTGTCTGGAATTCAGGACATTTTTGGTTAGTCGACACCAGACTCAACCAGATGCGGTTGCGCTTTGGACCAAGTCAGCACAAACCCAGCACCTGGAAGACTGTCTTCACGTCTGCCTTGACGCACACGTGGACTGTGCATCTCGAAGCTCCCGTCCAGGGTGGATTCCGAGCCTCAGCTGGAGGACAGAGGCCAGACACCTCCACTGAGCCCCCCTCCAGGGCTCCCACCCCACTCTCCTCCTCCGCCCCCTTCAGACACACAGCCAGGATGGGCACACGGACAGGCCCAATCAAAGGGAAGGAGAGCAGGTTCCCCACAGCGCTATTCCCGGGGTGACTGACACCCACGAAACACACTTGGAGTCCGGCTGGCTGACCTCAGAAGCACTGGACGGTCCCCTGTGGCCCCAGCAGGGCCAATTTCCAGCCCAATGTGGTCTGGACTATTTAGGAAAGGTTCTGAGAAAGAGTCAGGACGTTCATCCAAGTCCACAGGCAAGCCCTCATGGAACCATGTCCCTCCACCCAGGTGGGCAGGGCAGGAGGACACTGATGTCCATGACAGAGCTTCAGCACCCGTCGAAGGAAGTTTTCTTGAAATAGACACCCCTGGAAGGAACCCGCCATCCATGTGCCTAGAAAATGCTGCTTGCTCCAAACCAGAGGCCAGCTGACCAGCATCCGGGGCCAGGCTGGCCCGCCGCTTGGCTTTATACATAAAGTTTACTGGGAGATAACCATGGCTTCGTCCGGGGAGGCCTGGGTCACTCACCCACCTGAAGGTGCCCCCTGGCAGAGAGCAGGAGAGGACTGAGGCCGCTTCTCCCGAATGCTCGGCCTCAGGCCTGTGAGGCCAAGTGGGCACCAAGCCAGGACAAGTCATCCCGGGCTCACTGAGCACATTCCCACGGGTGCTGTGGGCAGGTGACCAGTGGGGACAGGGGTGGGGCTGGCCAGGCCCCTGAGGTGGCCTGGGGGGCAAAATTCAATGTGTCCACCTGGCCCCTGCTGCCTCGGGTCACAGAGGCTGGACGGGCAGACGTGCCTGGAGGGGCCAGCCTTCCGCCTGTCGTGATGCCCGGAAGCTGGGGCACTGTGTCCTCAGCCTCTGTCCCTCAGGAGACGTCACCTGGAAGCACTGTCCTCGTGCACAGCAAGACACAGACCCACCACAGCTGCCACGGGTGTGAGAAGCGGCACCGTGGAGCCCGGGTCACAGAGGCCTGGGTCCTGGCAGGGTGAGACCCAGGGAGCAGCGTCCTCTCTGCCTGCTCGGTGGCCTCTCAGTCTCGGTAAAATTACCAGAGCGATGGCATCACCAGGCATCCCTAGCCTGGGATGTCACCATGGGGCAGGGCTGCCCACTTTGGAACCCAGAACCTGAAGTCCCCTGTGTCCATCCGTGAGGGGCATGACCCTTGGGCCAGCACTCAGGTGGGACTCCAGGGGGCCGTCCAAGAGCCAGGACTGGGCAGTCCACAGCCACTGAACTGATCCCCTAACATTAGGAAATGACCGCTTTGGACAGCAACACATTTGGGAACTAGAGTAAAACGCAAGCGTCCCTGGGAGTGCTCACGTGGTCAGTTATCACCAGGCCCTGGTCTCTCGGTGTCTCAGGAGCCCTGTCACTTCACAGGTCACTCCTGGGCCAGGACATAAATACTCCAGCAACCAGGCAGGCCTACCCAAGATTCTCCCCCACCCGGGCTGGCCTCATGATGGGGAGCCCCTCAGGGTCCCAGACGACCCTGCCCTGGATCCGACCCTGTGCCGAGGTCTGCGGGGACTCCCCAGGGACAGCCCAGCGCTGGCTCCAGAAGACCCAGTCGCCTCCTACGCAACCTCCCAGAGCCCAGCCACAGACCGGCCCAGGCCCGTCTGCCAAGTGCGGAAACCGAGCGGCAGAGCGGGACAGCTCTCCGGAGGCCGCGGCAGTGGGGAGAGCAGACCTGGGGCTACCTGGCCTCGTCCAGGGGAGCCCAGCTCTTCCACCACAGCCTGCTTCCCACGTGTGCGGAGGAGGGTCCAGCAGGCGGGGTGGGGACAGCCAGGTCCTGGTGGGGCTCCAAGGGGAGGTCCTGGTCATTTTCCCAGTAGGACATTCTGAGGGAGACCCTGATGAGGAACATGAGAGGGACAGGAGGCGAGGTCACGTCCCTACCCTGGGGCCACTCTGGATCACTTGGCTCCCTTGTCAGAAGGGGGTGCCCCCCAGCTGAGTGGAGCTCCCTGCACCCCAGTGATGGTGGGAGTCCCTGGTCCCTAGAGACCAGGGTGACGGCAGAGCCCCACGGGGCCAGCACGGCTGTCTGCTTGCCCTCCTCGGCCCCAGTAGCCCTTCCCGCAGGTGCGTCCTCAGCCCCTGGGCAGGGAGGACCCTGGGGCCAGAGCTTGGCTAGGCCAGCAGCGCTACTGCGGCCCTGAGGACTGATATCCCCGAGGACCCCAAGAACCCCTGGGTGGCCCCAAGACAGCTCTCAGAAACTCGGACTCATGGTGCAGGCCCGGGCCCAGACTCTGGCTGTCCTACAGGGAAGCCACCATCTCCGTGCGTCCCTGCTGTGAGGGGCCATTCCCTTAGCCTCCAGCCTCCGTCTCAGTCTGTGAGGTGCACGGCTCAGAGGGCCTGGGCTTTTGCTGCCACTCTTGTCCCCAGGCTACCAGGACGAAGGGCACGGCCCGGGCAGGATTGCCTCCCCACAGTCCTGGGCAATCGTCTGAAGTCGGGTGTCCTGGGGCTGTCCCCAGGGCCTCCTGGGGTCCCACATACTGCCTCCTATATGCCTCCATCCCCGCTCCTCTGAGAGAACAGCAGCCATTTGGATGAGGGCCCAGCCTGAGGGCCTGTCTCCACATACAGCCACGTTCCAAGGTCCCTCCCTGGGTTGGGACATCGACACGTAAGCTCATGGGGACCTGAGCACACGGCACCTGTCCGAAGAGCTCCCGGGGTAGGGCTGGAGCCCAGGCCCCGTCCCTGGTACGGAGGCCAGGCACAGCACACAGGGCCACTGCAGGGTCTTGGCTGGCCCTAGGCAGTGGGACCTGGGTCCTGGCCTGGCCCCACCTCTGCGCCTGGCGCCCTCTCCCCTGCCGGCTCCGCGAGGGTTAAAGTGAAGGCCTCTGGGGTTGGGTGGATTTACTGCCCCCAGAACTTTATCATCTCGCCCGGCTGGAGGGCTCACGTTTCTCACCTAATTACTTGCCCTGCAATCAGGAGAGATAGCCGCTCTGTGCGGGTTGGCTGCAGCTGTGAACTGTTTATTTACTTTTCCTCAGTCCGGGAATGGCTGTAATTTAAAGGTTCAGATCTCAGCTACCCTGCCTGGTGCAAACGCCCTTAAACACTTCCATATTGCTCTGGAGGAATGTCGCTGGAAGCCGCCCGCCCCCTGCCCGACGGGAGAAGGAAGGCAGGTGTCCCTGGGAATGGGCCGCAGGGGCACGGGAGGTGCCACTCTCCGCACCGCACTGCCCAGCCCACGCCTGTCCTGCGCAGGCAGGGGACTGGCCCTGCAGCGGGGGCCAGGGTTCAGGAGCACCAGGGCGGGGATCACCCGACTCACCGCCAAGGAAAAAAACTGTCCCTGCCACAGTTCAAGCCCCAGCTCTTGCTAATTCCTGCGCCAAATGGTGTAATTACCACTGAAGTTGTCAAATGGCATCCAGATGGCCTTACCTTTCACACCAGCGGTTTAATAAGCTTTTAGGCGTGACCTCTGCCGCCCGTCTTCCACCTGCACAGGCCCTGCGTGAAATCCGAGTCCACAATTAGATCTGATAATGAGAGCCAAGGCGCCCAGCCTTGAACTCCACCAGCCCGCTTCCAGGGGTGCCCAGAGAGTCACCCCACGCCACTGACAAATGGCCTGCACCCATCACAATTGTGGGAGGCCAGAGGCGGCCTGAGGCCTGGAAGCGCCTTCGGGGGCCAGAGAGTTCCACAGGCCCAGGCAGCCGTTTCCCGAAGCGAGACCTGGCAAAGGAGCCGCTCAGACCCAATGATGTCCCCAAGATGGTGGTTCCGGCCACCCACCTGGGGCCCACCAGAGAAGACGCTTTTCCAGCTCTACCACCTCCGAGGGCACCAGCCGGTGGGCCCCTGCTGCACACAGCCACCGAGACCTCGCCCCAGAGGGCTCATGCCAACAGCCCACGCAGCCGCTTCAGCAGAGGAGGGTCTGGACCATGGAGGCTCCTGTTCCACTGTTTTGAAAACCAGTTTTTCTTTCCTGTGATGGGTCAGACCCTCGTCAGTTACAGGACAGACACCTACCAGGCACGATGTCCAGGACTTCACCTGTGTCGGCCTATGTAACACAGGAACCAAGCGTTGCTTTCATCCTCATTTAGAGACAGACTGTGGCACAGGAGGTTAAGTAACGTGCCCAAGGCCCCACAGCTGAGAAGTCACGAGAAGGAGACTTGAAGCTATGTAAGCAGCGGTTCATTAGGAATGTGTACAACTGGGATCCCATCCGGGTGAAAAGTAATCATTTATTCAAAATTGTACTCATAAGCATGTTGGATGACACATTGTGCCTATTAAAGCTTAGTTTCTGTGCAAGGGTTTGGAAATGCCAAATATGTCTTCAAGAGCCCCACACGCTGATGTTCTCGGTGCCCTGACCAGGGCAGGAGCCCAGGCAATGGGGGGACTTGAGCTCCGGGCCAGGGAGCGTCATCCTGATCTCTGCCAGGAGGGGACGCTGGTTAGAGCAGCCACAGACCTGAGGGTTGGGGCCAAGGCCAAAGGTCATAAAATGTCTGCCCCTCACTATTTCTGGCCCTTCCAGGGGGTGGGTGTCCCCGCTTCCTGACCCTCACAGGATCCTGCGCTTTACAGTTTCATTGAACGCCTGCTCTTGAGATGGTGTCCCCAATCTTACTAGGGTGTCAATGACTATGATTGGGAAGCAGGGACTGCACCTCCTATGGCCCTGTGTCACCTTGGCTTTTCAAGCAGGAGATAAGCAGGATGCAGCCAACGTCATCGCTTCACTGACATAGCACTGGGTAGCGATGGACTTGAGAAGTAGATCTTCACGTGACACAGATCAGAGCAAAAGTGCTGTGGGCTTCCAAGGGAGGTGACAGAGGCCGTGCGGAGGGAAACCGGCCCAGGCCACTGCTGGGGAGGAGGCTGCCCCTCTAAGAATCCTCAGGCAGGAAGCCCCAGGACCCTGGCCCCACACCCGCCAGCATCCAGCCCAGGGGACACCGCCAAGTGGCACATCTAAGCACAAGCTGGGTGGCCTGGGGACAATTCCAGGACTCGGGAAGAGCAGGTCATCCTGGGGCCTTCCCTTGCGCTCCCTGCTGGTGACCAGTGGTGGCTCCATGGTGCACGTGGGTCCTCCTCAGCACAGCAGCCACTCCCAGCCGCTGGGCCACCCTGACCCTGGCTCTTCCCTGCCAGCCACCGTGCTTGGCCACCAGGAGGACTGCTCAGAACCTGGCACCTGTGGCTTCCATCTAGCTGAGTCCCCCCGACTCTGCTGGCTTCGGCTCCCTGCGCTTGAGGGCAGCAGCGGTCTGTGTCACCCCCCCACCCCGCGTCCCCCTCGCCTGGGCAGGTGCACAGTGGCCATGTCCTGCTCCGTGAGGTCAGACCCGCTCACTGGCAACTTCCTCCTCCCGCCCAGCATGTGCGCCCCAGGAGGGTGGCCCTGAGCCGTCCACCCTGGAGTCCCAGAGCCCAGCTGGACAGGAGCGGTCAGCGTCTCTGCACCTGAGGGGATGGCCCCTGGGTGCCTAAGTTAGGGGAGGACACACTCGTCACCATCAGGAAGGGAGCCTGTTGGCACTATTGACCTGACCTCTTGCTCCAGCAAAGCCAGGCCATGACAGGCAGGGGACGCTGGACCATCTCGGAGGGACACCAGGGGCTGTGACCGGGGGTGCCAGGGGACATGACGGGCAGGGGAAGGTCAGAGGCAGTGTCGTCGCTGGGGAGACACGAACACCTGGGCGTGCTGAACCCCTCCGGCTGCCCCCACAGGAGCCACCCATGCGCCCTGGCCTGAGCCCACTTCACAGTCAGGGAACCTGGGGGCCAGGGACATTCAGCAACATGGTGGAGATCATAAGTGGTGGAGTTGGACTTCCCCAGGGAATGGACCATGGACGTCCAGGAGCAGCCTGACCCCAGAGAAAGGAGGGGCGGGTAAAAGAGGGGGAAGGGTGGTCAGGCTCCGTGTCTGCGTGTGTGAGTGCAAAATGACACTCAGGTGTGTGCACGTGGGTCATGGTGTGTTTCTGAGTGTGTGCATTTCTCTCCCAGAAAAAAAAGTCTCAGGAGGACTGTGAGGCCAAAGGCCAGGCCACCATATTTGACGTCTCAGGGCACCCTGCTTTGGGAAACATGAGCCAACAGACCGCGGCCAGCTCCAGCCTGCAGCTTCCTGCTTCAGGTCAGCAGCAACCTTGGGTCAGGACATGTTAGGAGGCCACCTGAGGGGCAACAGAAAGTCCACGAAACCCAGAGGAGCCCCACTGGATGCCCTGGGCTCTGACCTTCAGGACACAGTGGGAGCCAGACCCACGGGCATCGGCTGGACCTGCCCTCTGCTGAGATCCCCCTCCAGGCCTGGGTCCCAGCCGCGGCCACCCCTCGCCAGCAGGAGGCCTCGTGCAGGTGAGAGCTCTCCTGGCCAGCTCTGCCCTGGTTGTCCAGCTAGGAGACAGGCACGTCGACACCCATGGCACCCGGCTCCAGCAGCCCCAAACTAAATCCCAAGCTCCCCAAGACGTGCTAAGTTGCTCAACCCGACCAGTAAATGCTCCAGAATCCAGACAGCCTCTGAGCACTGGGACACCCGAGACGCCAGGCCCGGGGTGGGACGCTCGGCTGGCCAAGGACTGACGCGGTGGGAACCGTGGGCAGAGGTGCCTGTTGGGCGCAAAGCTGGGGCCAGAGCCACTGTCCCTCAGGGGAAGTGGACAGCAGCCTGCGTCTGAGTGCTCCTGGCCCCCTCTCCACAGTGCAGCCCTGCGGCACCCGGGGCTGAGTGGGGGTGGCGTCTGTGCCTGAGGGGTCTCATGTGTTCTGTGACGTTTCCTGTGGGAACTGTCTCCTCCCCCCACCCTCCCGCTGCACCCTGAGAAGAGTGCCCTCTCTGGCCCCAGTGCCCTCGGCACCAAGAACCTCAGAACTCACACAAATTCTGGGTTCATGACACCAGGGAAGAGCAAAGAAATCAAGTTCCTTGTATTTGTTCAACTTTTAAATTTTTCCAGAGGAAATAGTGCCAGCACCAACAGGGAGTCCCTGGGGCACTCAGCACCGACAACGTCACCACTGCAGACCCCAAACCCAAAGCTCAGGGCCGTCTGTCTGGTTTTTAGAATTTTCAGAACCTTTGACAAGAGCCTTGTGCCTTTAATCATCACAGTGGACATAAGAATGCCTGCTTCTGGCACCCCATTATGCTTGGTTGTGTCCAGAGAACCCTGGGACTTCTCCTGACTACCTCTTCAAGGAAATAACATCAGACCCCGGCAACAGAAGAAGAGACAGGGGTTCTGAGGGGCTCCAAGAGTCAGAGGAACCAGAAAGGTTCCCTTGAAGTTGAAACTCTGCTTTTCTGAATCCAGAGCCCAGCCCAACCAAGCCAGCGTCCCCAGAACTTGCCCGATCAGAGTTACCTGGTGTAACTGCTAGACCACGCGGCCCCTCCCAGTTCTAATGAGTCTGACTTTGAAACCGGGAACGTGAGAATCTGCAGTAGTTAGACCACCACCGGGGTGAGAGGTGGCCCATGGCCCGCACTCTGTAGAATTAGATGAGCTAACTACCTTTTTCACCCACTCTGAGCCCAGGAGCCTCCCGCTGGTGGTGAGGGTGGGTGAGGCTGGAGTCCAGCCTGCACAGCGCCCCCGCAGGCCACGTGGAACACGGCGCCCGCCCGTCCCTCCTGGACCCCAGCCACCCACTGCCCTGAACAAAGAAGAATGGACGGAAACCGGAATTCACCCCGTGCCACTTCACACTGGCCGCCTGAGGGGAGGGTTGCGGAGGGACTCCTGGAGCCAGAGCAGCTAAAAGGGCCAGGGACACGGGCAGAGGGGTGGTGGCCAGAGCCCGCCACGGGGCCCAGGGGCCTGAGAAACAAAACAGCCCCCCCCAAGCTGGCCTGAGCCATCACCCGCCGAAATCTGCAAGCTCATCATAATACTGGGAACCCTCGCTGGGGACAGAGCACAGGACGCATCCTGCCCACAGAGATAAGAGAGGATTCCCAGGTTCACAGCAGCCGGCCTCCCTCTGGGGACCCAGCGGCTGGCGGCAGGCTGGAGGAACGTGAGAAAGATTCCCAAAACAAACACTGGCCAGGAGCCCAGGGACAAGGGGCCAGCCACACCCTCTGGCCCCTCTGCCTTGGGCAGAACCTGCTGGGAGGGGCCGGCCATGGGGGTCCCCTGCTGAGGGGTCAGAGTTTGCTCCCCTGAGCCACCTCCAGGCTGACTGCAAGCCCACCCTCCTCATGCTGTGGGGGGCCCTGGGCCAGCGGCTGTGCCTCAGTTTCCCCCCTGCAGAAAGACGGTGCCCCTGGGAACTACCTCTGCACGGCCAGGAGGGCTGAGCTCCTGTGTGTCGCCTGACCGCTGGCGGGACCCACTGGGTACTCGGGGATCGGGTCTCGACCGCGGGCAGCCCAGACCTCCACACTCCCCGGGAGGTCCACGCAGGCCAGGCCGTGAGGGTTCCCAGGCGAGGGGAGCACTGAGGTCCTCCTCCTGAGAGCTGGGCAGGACTGACGGGAACCAGCGGTGGCCGCAGCCTGTCCCTGCCCTCCGTCCTCACCCACAGCCTGCGCTGGCCCAGGGCAGTCCCCACGCTGCACCCCTGAGCTCTTTCGTACACCGAAAGCAACACCCAGGGAGTAAACCTGTGCCCCCAGAGGCCAGGACCACCATGGGTTTTATTACGGGGACCCCCCCCGTGGCCCCCACCTCCCCTACTCCACGCCCCCACCACCCGCACAAGGCCGCCCAGTGGTCAGCAGGACGGCGTGGGCCACCGGAGCAGGACCAGCCCTGCGTCCTCTGCCCACTGTGCCTCTCCGGCCCGTGCAGGCAAGTCCAGAAGCAGAGGTGGGCGGAGTTCGTTTTGCCGCCCGGATTTGATTAGGGCGAGTGCCATCCATAAGGGACACCCTGCTCTTTGGGGCAGTGGGACCTGGAGTGGCCGGGAGAGGCCCCCAGGCCACGTGACGAGCTGCTTCAGTCTGGGTGAGTGGGAGGAGCCCAGCCCGGGCAGTGCTCTTTTCTCTGTGCTCTTTTTGCCCTTTGGGGGGCAGTGATCCACAACGAGGGGTCCCAGAATTCCCCAGGGGCAGGGACCTAGGAGCAGGTTGCGGGCCAGGTTTTGGAGCAGCACACAATGTGTGGCTGTGTTCAGAACACCCCAGGAGGCCACTGGTCAAAGCATGCATGGGCCCTGTGTTAAAATGGGGACCCCCGTGTGTCACTAAGCCCCACCCAGCAGGCACACTGCGGATCAGCACATTCTCTCTGGGTCTCAGAAAGATGCTCAAACCCCAGCTGGCCAAAGCCCATGGCCGCCCCCGTCCAGGAGGAGATGTGGACTCCCTTTTAGGAGTTCCTGGGTTCCTGGAAACTGCATTCCGCTGGAGAGCCTTGTAGAAACCGCCACCCGCTCTTTCTGGTGCTGGCTCCCAGGCTTGTGCATAGAGCAGGGAGTTTGAGCAGGGCCCCGGCAGATCTGGGGTGGGCCCCCGAGACCACGCTCACCCCATGCTCACTCCCCCCACTGCTGCCCCCAGAGCCTGCAGCCGGAAGGAAGCCCACCATGGAGCTTTCCTGTGTCCCTTGCGTTGAGGAGAGGCCAAGTGGCCTGATCTGACCATGAGATGTGAATGGGCTGTTGGGATGCGTCTGGGAAAACCCCATGAAGCATCCACAAACTGCACCCTTCCTCCCTGGGTGCAGCAGTACGAGGTGGTGACACGGTGGGCAGACGGACATGTCACCAAGAGACCCATATCCAAATCCCCAGGACCTCTGGAAGGGCTAGGTTTTGTGCAGAGGGGAATCAGGGCGACAGATGGAGCGCATCGCTGGCCAGCTGACCTGGAATGGCAAGATCACCCGGGGCTGCCTGTGAGCACGGGTCTTGCAGGGGCAGACAGTGTTGGGACAAGGAGGCCGATGGCAGAGGTCAGAGAGGCACTCTGCTGGCTTTGGAGACAGAGGGAGGAGCGATGGGCCAGCGACCCAGGCTCCTCTGGGAGCCAGGAGGGCCCTGCGCAGACCCCCTGGAGCCTCCAAAAGGAACCCGCCCCGTGGACACCTTGGTTTCGGCCCAGGGCGACCTGCCGGACCTCTACACTATAGAAATGCAAGATAATAAATGCTGTTGTTTTCAGCCAAGAAGCCGGTGGCCGTGAGTTACAGCAGCACAGGAAAGGCACACTGTGGCGGCAGCTTCCGTGAGCTACTGACAGGCCACGAGCTCCTTTCTCGGGTTTTATCATGAGAGACAGATGACCCACGCTTGTTGAACCACTTGCAGGTGGACGGTGTGTGAATGGAGGTCCAACGCCCAGCACAGAGTGCCGGCAGGGCCTGTGCCCGCCCATCACGCTCATCTCAGAATCCTCCGTGGGAAAGAAGAGCCACCCAGCTGCTCCGAGCTCTGATGGCGTCTTGGCTGTGAGGACCAAGCGGGGGGCTCTGGGACCTTTACCAAGAAAGCGTGCGACGGTCTCATCAGAACCCCTGGGGCCGCCTCTAGAGGACCTCCTCTCCCATTAGGCCCTGAGCCTGTGACCTCCTGGAGCGGGACGGGCTGTTGTTAGTTCATGACACAGAAGCCCACCAGAGAGGACCGGGAGCAGAAAGAAGGTGCGAAGGACCCTCTGAACCACCCAGGAGCCACGGTGGACGGTCCCTTCAATTGCAACCTCGAGGACAGGCCTGACTGGCCGAATGGGTACAACGCACAGCACCCACAACACGACCCCTGGGCATCCACCTCGTCCAGCACACCTGTGGACTGAAGGGAAGGGCAGCAAAGTGAGGGCCAGAGGGTGGGAGAGGCCGCCCCTCAACATGAGGCTGAGGACTGTGACGGAGCCCAGGTCGTGGGTAAGGACAGCAAGATGCCCGGCAAGCACAAGCAGCCACAGTGAGCAGCTGTGGCGTGAGGCAAACCTCGGAGCCAACACGGCCGACTCAGATGCAGCAGCAACTGGGGACCTCAGCTCCCCACTCCCTTCAGTCGTCAGACAGAAAAGGCAACAAAGAAGCATCAGAGCTAAACCATATCACAGGCCAAGTGGCCCTAACAGACATTGCACGTCATCCAGAGGCGGCAGGACGGGGTGCTCTCCAGGGGACACCAAGTGGCCATCCACAAAACCCCCTGAGCACATGGAGACCACATATACTCTCACCACCACGGAGAAAACTAGAAATCAACAAGAGGAACTTTAGAAATCATTAAATAGTCAGAAATTCACAATACGCCTCTGAGCAGCCGAAGGTCAATGAAGACACTGACTTAGAAAGGTCTGGAATGGATGATGGCCAACGTGACGAGCCCACCAGACGCAGCAGGGGAGGCACTGCAGGGACGCTCACAGCAGGAGAGAGGGAGGGAGGCAACGGGGCAACGCCGGATCTAGAGGAACAAGAAGAAGCCAAACCCAAATCAACAGACTGAAAAAAAAGATCAGGGCAAAAAGAACAAAAAGGGGGGAAAGAATAAAAGACTGTGAAATTCAGAGCTGGGTTTTGGTGTTTGTTTGTTTGTTTTGAAAAGATAAAAAACACAGTTGACAAATCTCTAGCTACACTGACCAGGAAAAAAAGACCCAAATAGACAGAACCAAGATAAAAAGGAGGCATCATCACCAACCCCACAGAAAGGCAGAGTCGCTGGGGACCGTTATGAGCCACCAGTAATTCAACCCCTAGAAAACCCAGACAGAACGGACATACGGCTGGACACACATATCCACCAAAATGGAGCTATGAGGACCTAGAACACTGGACAGACTGATAACAAGTAGTGAGGCTGAGTCAGCAACAAGGGCAACGACAGGACCCAGCAAAGCCAGTCCCCAACCAGAAGGCCCCGCGGAGCTTCACCAAGCATTTAAAGAAGGACAAGGGCCAGTTCTTCTCAAACTGTTCCAAAGAATCAAGGGTGGGAACCCTTCCAGCCTCATTCCACGGTCAGCATCGTGGAGGCTGAGTCCAAAACCAGACGAGGACAGGATAAAAAAAAAAAATCAAACCACAGACCAATATCCCGGATGAACATAGCAGTAGAAATTCTCAATAGAATACTAGCCAATAAATATATATACACCTGAAGGCTCCCCTGAAACACTGTTAGAACTGATAGACAAACTCTCTAAGGTTGTGGGATACAAAATCAGCTTACAAAAACTGTAGCTTCTTTATACACCAATAACAAAATCGCTGAGAAAGAAACCCAGACAGCAATCCCACTCACAATAGCTACAAATACAAAACCAAGTGATCAGTTTAACCAAGGAAGTGAACACTGTGAAATCTCTTTCAAAGTGAAAACTGCAAAACACTGAGCAACTGAAGAGGTCACACATGCCAAGGAGGAGGAGGAGGAGGAGAAAGAATAAAGGCATCCTATGTTCATGGATTAGAAGAAGTAATATTCTTAAAATGTCCCTCCTACCCCAAGTGATCTACAGCTGACTCAATTCTTATTAAAATTTCAATGACATTTTCCCCAGAAATAGAACAGAGCACCCCTAACACTTATACGGAGCCCAATGTGCCCAAGAGCAGCTCTATCCTGAGGGCAGGAGCCTGAGGCGGAAGGCACTAGAAGTCACCAGAACAGCATGGCACTGAGGCAACAGTCAGCCCAATGGAGCAGAAGACAGAACTGGAAATATCTCCTCGAGTTAACAGTTAACCGGTTTTTGACAAAGAGAACATACATTGGACAGAGGCAGGTCTCTTCAGTAACAGCACTAGACTGTACAGCCCTGTGCAGAGGGCCAGACGCCAGCCCCTCACCGTGCACACACACATGGACTCACGGTGCATCCCAGACCTCAGTGTAAGACTCTCCTGGGAGAAGACATCAGGGAGACACTGCAGGACACTGCCGGGGCCCAGATCTTTGGGACATGGCCCCAAAAGCACAGTCCACAAAAGCCAACATCGACAAATGGTGTTACATCAAATTGAAAAGCTTCTGCCAGCCAAGGGGACACCCACAGAGGAGCGAGGGAGCCAGAGAAATGGAGGACACGTTTCAAGCTACTTATCCAGTGAGGGTCTGGTCTCCAGAATACAGAGGGGCTCTACCTCCACGGCAAACAGTGGACGAATGACTGAATGGATATTTCTCAAAAAAAACCCAAATCATAAAAATAGCCAAAAAGTTTATGGAAAAGTTCTCAAAATCATGCTCATCAGGGAAATGCAAATCAAAACCACACTGAACTCTCATCTGGCTGCAGCAGTTAGAATGGCTGTCGTCAAAAGACGAAGGAGGATGCAGGGAAGGGCGCCCTGCTCTCATGGTGGGGACAGGATTAGACAGCCTTTAAGGGAACCAGGACCCAGGGCCCTCAGAGACCCCAAAGCAGACCCGCCACAACCCGCCGTCCACTCCTGAAGGTCAAGGTGCGCAGAAGGCTCCTCGGCCCTCTGGAGTCTACCAAACCACTCCCAGAGCCAGGGAGCGGAATCCACCTCAGCGTCCACCAGCAGGTGGACACAGGAAGAAAACGTGGCGAATGAACACAATGAACATTATTCAGCCACAAAAATGATGAAATTCAGTCACTTGCAGCAACATGGATGGAACACATGACGTCCGTCAAGTGAAAGTTGGGCGCAGAGTGACTCCTGGGTCTCGCTTGCACATGGACACTGGAGCGCTGGTCTCAAGGAAGCACAGGACAGAGCCTGGGCGGGCAGGGACAGAGGGGCGGGGACGGAGTGGGCTTCTGGGACGGGTGGTGCAGAATGTTGAGGGCCTCCCTCCCTCCTGCAGGCAGGAGCTGGCCTGGGGAGCTCTGAGACCTGGATCCCTGCTGCGCAGCGTGGTCTGGTGCCCAGTTACGTCATCCCAGTGAGGGGTCGGCCAGGGCCTGGTGCACGGCCAGCGTCCAGTAACAATCACCACCTAGTCCACGTGTATCTTCTG
The DNA here is from genome assembly GCF_021218885.2 of Marmota monax. Taxonomy (NCBI): domain Eukaryota; kingdom Metazoa; phylum Chordata; class Mammalia; order Rodentia; family Sciuridae; genus Marmota; species Marmota monax. Next base: position 34,587,074 of record NW_026695224.1, read on the forward strand.
ATGCTCCCAGCAGCCCTGAAGAGGGGCCTGGGGACTTCCCCACATTACAGTCCAGGAATCCCAGGCCAAGGGGGTCACATCACACAGTGAGAACGGGGCCAGTCCAGGAAGGCATCTAGGCCACATCTAGATAGAAGGGACCTCAGGCTCTACCTGTGGGCCCAGCCCCTCTTGGTCCACATGGCCCCTGTGGGGGACTGTGGACTCCCTTCCTTGGGAAGAGGAAGCTGTGACCCACAGGAACATAGCATCTTGCCCACAGTTCCGTGAGGTATGGAGACAGGTACAGATGTGGGCACCTACAGCACACGGGACTCTCAGCAGGGACCAGGCTGCTGGCCACATCTCGGCCTCCCTGGCCTCAGGCTTGTGGGGAGGCCCAGGCCTTAGGCAGAGCCAGGGCTCCAGCTTAGGGAACCCACTTGTACAAAAGCCTCATCTGACCTGAGCCGGTGGTGGAGAGGAGGGAGGAGGATGCGGACAGGGCCCCCAGCGGGTGCTTGGAAGCCCAGGGACACCCTTCTCCACAACCCCCTCCCGTCTGCACCCACCCTGGGCCAGCACCATCACCGGCCTCGGGCTGGTCTGTGGGCCAGGTGGGGCTCTGCGGTTTGACTCCCCCTCTGACGCTCAGCGCCTGTGTGGCCCTGGGAAAGTCCCCAACCTCTGTGCCTCCATTTCCTTCTCTGTGACAGGACACTCATAAAGGAAGCCACCTGTTTCGAGGGAAATTGTGACAAAAATACTGACTCCTCACCCTTTTAAGTGGTAAACACATTGATTCACTTCATTTCTAACAAGGCAGTGAGTGAAATATTCAAAATACCAAGGCACAAACATCTTCTTAGAAGAGGTTTTATTTAGGAAATGTTTTGTTTTTTTTTTTTTTTCATCTTCTCATCAAGCGACGGGGCCTGCAGTCTCTGGGCCCCACCTAAAGCCTGTGCATCTACCCCCTGCCCTGCGTCTGTCTCCAGGTCACAGGATCATCTCCATGGCTTGGAAATGAGCCACCTACTAAAAACATCCTGGACGGCTCTGCAGTGGACAGTGGCCATGTGACCCAGAGCTGCCAACCAGCTGGAGCTGTGTGTGCCCAACAGGGTCCCCCTCCACAATAAGAAGGGCTCTCTCTCTCTCCTTTAGCCTCTTCCTGATGGGCAGTGAGTTGCAGGTGTGGCTGGGTCAAGGCCACGGGCATGTGAAGGCTTCCAGCCCTGGACTGCCACTTCAGGCTCCCCTGCCCGAGGCCAGCTCAATCCCTTGCTCATGGGGCCATAGACTAAGGAAGCAGGCCACCCTGCACCCTGGTGTTTGGTGTTTGGAGGGGTGAACACAAAGACGGGCATGGCCAGCCATCTCCATGGCAACAACCCAACCGGGCCTACAGACTCCACCTCCCTCTTGTCCATCTGCAATGACTGACAGCGATGCCACCCAATTAGAAAGTTTTCTTTCTCCTCTGGGGCACTGACGGGCAGGCTGCCTTTAGGTACTAAAATAAATATTCCATTTACTGGTTTGTTTGCTTTGTTTTATAGCTTGTTTTACGTGGTGGCGAAGCCAGCCTGGAGCTTTCTCGAGGCGAAACAGTGGCCATCAGACTGCAAAAGCCCGTGGGCTGCTTCCTGACCAAGTCGGCTGACCCCCTCAGGAGAGGAGCTGCAGGCAGGTGGCTGCTGCCCCGTATATGGCCAGTGAGCTCCAGGATAGTCCCACTGCCCAATCAGACTCAGTGTCTCCATCTGGAAAATGGGAATGACCAGAGCCAGCCTGTGTGGCTCCTGGGTGACACTAGGGACAAAGAATGGCACCCTGCCCCAACTCCTCCCACCTCACAGTGCCCTCCCCCTACCTGACCACAGGCCCCCCAGCCCAGCGTCCTGGATCTGGGCCACCAGAGGAGTCCAGGACCTCAGTGGCTGATCCCTCTGCAGACTCTGTCCACACAGCTGAGCAGAGGAGAGGAGAGACACCAGCTTCCCCTCTGCCTGGCCCTGCAGCCTCTCCCCAGTGCCTCCCATGGCCGGGGCCAGGCAGAAGCCGGCTGACATGGCTGCCTGGGGATGCCTCTCTCACCCCCGGAGCCCAGGCAGGGCCAGGAGGAGCAGGAAGGGGAAGCTAAGGGATCCAGACAGACCCCGCTCTGGAGGCTCGCAGAGCAGCGGCACGGTATCTGCCTTCTTGGAACCCCTCCAGGACTGTCTTGGAGTGGGAGGTGCACGGTGGCCTGTCTCCTGTCCCTGAAATCCAGCTAAAACACAGCGTCTGGTTTGGGGCCTGAGACTGCGTGGCTGACCACCCCCCGTGAGCTGGCAATGCTGGCAGTCCCTGGCCTGTGAGCCGAGGGCATCTGGCCCATGCCTCCTGGCACAACCTGAGTGGACGAGCGGTCAGGGTTTATGTGGGCCTGGCTCTCCCTCCTCATGCAGGTCTTTGAGGCAGGAACTAACGTGAACCCTACTTTGCAGAAGAAAAAACAAGACCCAGCAAGTCCGGAAAATGTACCCAGAGGCGCCCAGTCAATGGCAGGGGTGGATGCTAGACAGCCCCCTACCCCCTGTGGCCTTCCACCCCCAAGTCCAGGCAGGCAAGGCAATCAGCAAGCTCATTAAAAAGAAGCAACTTGTTCAATGACTCTGGGTCCAAGATAAGGGCTCCAGAGGCATGAGTGACCAGGGCCAGCTCTGGGCAGCATGGGGTGCCATGCACACCCCACCTGGCTGGGTCCGGTGTGGAGCTGTGCAGATCTGAACTGCTCTCTTCCAGAGTTGCAAATTTCATTTTCCGGGTGGGTGTGAGAGGCTTCCTCTGTGGTGTCCTCTTCTCCCCCTGATGGGCACGTCCTCCAACCTCACAGGGCAAGCCTCGAAAAGTCCAGAGAGAGTCTGGCCCGGTACCATCCCCGGGAACAAATTCAGATGGATGTCAGCGACACCTCTCATTCCCTCACCTCTGCCCACCACACTGGAGAAGTGCGCGGGAGACCCCGAAAGACGGCGGGGATTTGCCCCATGCTACTGCGGCCGGAGGGTCTCCGCCTCCCTCCTCCACCCTGCAGCCCCAGCCCCTTAGCTGACCCTTTCGCGAAACCCCCATGATTTCCTGTCTCCTTTCCAGAGAGCTTCAGGGGCAGGTGGGGTACGGGGAAGAAGGACAACTCCCCGTACCCTGCTGGCCAGTGGGGCCCAAGGCCGGGGTCGACGGCCAGATCCTCCACAGACCCCGGCTTGCTGGGGAGGGGAGTGCGTGTCTCTTCCTTCTTCCCTTTCAGCAGACACTGCAGCAAGGGGCGTCCTGTTAAGAGGGAGGTGAAGTTGCCTCCCACCTTCCTCCCCAGAGATCCGTCGCCACTTCCTCAAAACATGAAGGGTGGAAAGTCGACTGATACAGGACGCAGCACGTGAGCCAGGGCGCATCCTCTCAGCAGGAGTGGGTGCTGGTCCACGGGCCTCCCCAGCCCCACTGTGAGCCTGGTGCAAAGACGGCCCTCATCCACTCCCACCCTTCCAGGACAAGACCCCACAAGGGGCCACGATCGGCACCAAAACATCAAAACAGGCAGGAATTGGCCAAACAGGCAGGTTGGGGCCATTTTTTAAATGTTTTGCCCCAATCCAGCCGAGCAGACAAGACCCATGGAGCATGAACGTTCTTTGGCCTTGCTCAGTTTCTGCAACATGGATTATTTTCACATAAGTGGGTAAGCGCTTGCTGCTGAGTGGCCTGATGAGCCGACACGGGTGTGCATCCTGGAGATGAGATGCGCAGAAACCAGTCGGCCCCAGGGGTGGCCCAAGCAGACCCTCCCTTCAGCCGAGGTGCCAAGTGACAGCTCTCTGTGGGTTCCTTCTAATACCGTCACCTCTGGGGTCTGCACACAGCTGAACGCTCTCTTGCCAGAGTTGCTAATTTTATTTTCTGCACTTTCTACGTATCAACAGCTCCCTCTGTTCTGCTGTCAGACCCGAGCACTTGGGCCGCAGAAGTTCCAATCATTTTACAAGCTGCACCCGATGTGAGCGTGGTTTAATAGACAAGGCTCCCACTTTACGGGCTAGTATCTTACCCAAGGAAATTAGAACAGCTCTGGGGACTGATTCACATTGTGACTATTGTTTGCTGGTTGCTGCGCTGGTCAGAGAAGTGACTTTCTCCCCAAAGGGCAGATTTTTAAAGCAGAACAGAATTTGTTTAAACAGCTGGGTTTGAGCATAATCATTTTATTAAAACACAGAGTTATGAATGGGGGTAACTAACTTGCAGAATTTGTAAACACATACAGGTATAAAAAACAACAATTAAATTTTTAAAAAACATCACAGATTCAGGACTACCAGATTTGACGGAGTCTTTGTAGCTTCCACATTTACATATTTCTAAGTCTTTAAATAGCATTTCAAATTTGGAGTGAATGAAACGCCCCTCATCCTTGTCCCCCACCCCCAGCGAAACATGAGTTTGTGTTCCCGCCACTACATTCCAGTTTGTTTAAAATACTTGTCAACATGTGCACGGCTTATTTTTAAATCAAAAAGCAACATAAAAATCATTACCTAAAATAAATCGATGGATCATGTTGCCCCACTGAAATTATCAGAAAGGTTTTAAATCATTTTAATTTAAATATTAAACCTGTTGAACGTGATCATCGTTCTCCTTGAAAGATCAGGGCTCTCTCTAGGAAGACGTGAGGGCAGGAAAATGCTGGTTTTGAACTAACACAGAAGCCTTCCTGTGGAAGGAAGCCAGGGCTGCAGGAAGGGCGCAGCGACCCATCAGCAGAGGGGAGACGGGCTCTCCACCTGGGTCTGCCTCTATTCACTGGTCCATTTCTTGCTTACGAAATTCCAGGTACCTTAAGTTCTTTCCAGGAGAAAAGCGAGGGTGTCTTTTACCTCTGAGAACCCAGCAGCCTACCCCTGAAGTGCAGGAATGCTCCTAAAGGTCTTGTGCTTCCATCCCAAACATTTCCAAAGTATTTCTTTGACCTCTAGCTGGGTGCAGTCTCGGACCACTGCCGAGGGACACAAGGTCCTCGACGTCTGGCCTGTGCACTTTAGTCCTTGAGAGCCATAGCATGTTGCACAGGCCTCCAGTGGTGTCCTCCCACGGGGGGGCCACCGTGTGCACCCTGGGAGAAGGGACAGGATGGCAGAGATCCTGGGTGTCTGCCTTCCCCTCCCCCACCCCAGTGACTCTAGAAGTAGCAGCGCCACCTACTGGGCACAGGCCGCCCTGCAAGGCAGAAGGCTACGCTTTCTGTTTAAGGCCTCCAGCCAGAGCTCCAGGAGAGCCCTTCAGATGCTGACCGCTGAGTCTCGGGACAGAAGAACAAGAACACAGGACAATCCAAGATGCAGGGAGGTAGGAACCACTCTGTTCTGCACACCCCTGGTCTAAAGCGACTCGGAGAACCGTGGCCCCACCCCGCAACCACCCCCACCCCCAGTCTCAGTTTGTAAGGGTTTTTAATCTGCCGTGAGCTCCTAGTGACGTCCCCACCTTTCCTCTACAGACCTCTGGGCCCGGGGCAGGGGGTACACACGCCACCCCTGCGTGGGCTGCCAGGGAGCTCCCCAGTCCCTCCCGGACCCCTACAAGTTTTTGAGAACACCGGCGCAAAACTGGGATAACCCAAATATTATTCTAAATTCTTTTTTCAAGCACTTAAGCAAAATAACTTTCATTTTTTAAGTTCATATAACTTTTCTTTATAAATATAAGCACATTCCAGTTATATCCCCGCCCTAGGTCGATTTTTTTCATACATAAATGCCCTTCCTGCCTCCCTGTCTCCTCCAACATCGCAGAGTTGGTCTGAAATTCAAGTATCCATCGCTTTCTTTTCAAAATTAAAGGCAGGATATTCTTGCCACAAATGGAATCTTTTTTTTTTTTTTTTTTTTTTTTTTTTTTTTACATTTCCCACACTATTTGGCATCATTTGCATGGACCGGAACGAACTCAGCTGTCCTAGGACAGCACAGATCTTTTCTTCATAGTCTTCACAATATTTTGACAAGATGTTCAGATGATCTTAAAAATAGCTTAGGATCACAGATTAAAATTACAATTAAATTTATTGAGTATCACAATTCACCTATTTCAAAAGAGAAAATACTTTTTTACTGAAGCTTGTTTCTCTTTTATTACACACCATAAAAGAGTGTTTCAGAGCCACAGGAGCCTGAAGCCAGGCTTGCTATTGTATTACAGCCACCGAGTGCTTCATTTCGTGGGGTGTGTGCGTGTGTGCACCCAAGTATTTACATTTTTGTAACTTAATTTCTTACTCAATAGAGTTTGAAAGATCTGGACATTATAAAGGCAAACTCATTTTCTGCGGGAATGAAATGAGAAAACGAAAATTCTAAAAATTCATTTCATTAGGTAAATTCAGTAGGGACTCACTGTTAGCCCCTGAAATAAACCAGCCTGCTCTGTTTACTTTCTCCATCTTTCCGAGTCTTAAAACGAAAATTGAAGTCGCCCCCTCCCCTTCCTATCCCATGTTTGTATAGAAATTCTAGAGTCTTTTCCTAAAAGCGCGGCGGTGCCGAGAGCCGCGGAGTGGGTCCACGCGCTCGGACTGGCCGGCTGCGAGGCAGCAGGACCCGGGCAGCCACAGGAGCCGGGAGAGGCCAGGCACTCACGGTTCCGAGTCCGCTGGTCTCCGTCCTGATTCCAAGAGGAAATGTGGCTCTTCTGTGCAGAACCAGAAAGATCCAGGAAGCTGGCAAAGTCGCTAACCAAACAATCAATGGTGGAAACACAACAAAATAGAAAAACAAATTCGGGGTTTTTCCATCATGGAAAAGAAAGCCCGTGAAGAGTGGGGAAGGGAAGAGAACATATTTTATTTTTTTTCCTGTGACCTGAGCTGGGCCCCAAGCTAATCTAAGTTTGAATTTGGAACATTTGCTCTCTATATCCACATAATATAAAGGATCATTTGGCTGACTGCTCGGATTTAGGCTGATTGCAAACCCCAAAATTCACTGTGCGAAGCAGCCTGAGTTCCCGCGGCAGATCTGAAATGAGTTTTGCTACAAAAATACACTTTGAAACTCAGCGACCCCCACCCCCAACGAGGGCCTTCAATGACAGGAAATGTTAACCATTTTAAGCACTTTTTATTCGGCAGAGAGAAATGCACATTCAGTGATGGGCCCTGAAATGAAGACGGTTGGAGTGAGAGTGAGGGTGCTTCTGCGGCGCACAGGGCGGGCCTCCGAGGCCCCGAAGTCACCCCTGGTAACAAAAGTCACTTTGCTCTGAATTTTCACAGAAGCAAAAGAAAAACAAAAATGTGCATGTTGCCGTGACGCCGCGTCCGATCCGCGCTGCCGACAGGTTACAAGACAGTGCCCTCTGCTCTGCAGCTGGCCGGCTCAGGGACGTGCCCGTCTTCCAGACTCTGCGACACAGAGACGTGTGTGTATTTTCTCCCTGGGATCAAAAGGGGGGGAAAAAAAAGGTTTTTTTCCTCCCCAAATCAACTAAACACTGAGGCTCAGAAACACGTGGAGTGTGTATAACATTGTTCTCCAGAAATCCATCCTGAATTTTTTTAAGTCCTCTCTTTGATCAAAAGCCGGCAGAGAATTACATTTTCCCTTCTGTTGCATTTAACGTGCAGTAACCCAGGGTGAGTTTAAACAAACAGATGCCCAGGCGTGAAGGCTTCTTTTAGTCTGAGTGGCTGGGGGGCTGGACCCCTGGGGCGGCAGTGGGGGGATTTCTTAGAGAAAGGGGAGAGAAGCTACAAAGGTGCGGGGAGGGCAGCTAAGGCCGGAATAAACCCGTGAAGAAAAGTTAAGACACCTCCACCGCGGAGCCTGCAACGTGCAGCTTAACTGAGAAAATTCTCCTTCTGCCTCAAAAATAAATGGGCGGCTTTCTGCCAGAGTGTCAAACAGAGAAAACAAATCAAAACAAAACCGCTCAACGTGCACGTTCAGAAGATGATCTCCTGCAGGCCAAGTGCGGGAGAGGCAGCGCCCAGAAGTCCACCGTGGGCCAGCCTGGGATGGGGGCCTTCTGGGTCCCGAGAGCACTGTTCCCTCCAAGCCCCAATCAAAATAGCTCACGGCCTCTGGGGTCTGGACTACAAGCCCCTGGTGCAAGCCGTGGACATAGCAGGATGTTGAAGCTGGACTGTGTATTCGGGGGCAGGTAGGCACTGAGAACAATAGTGGTGTGTCCTCCCCAGGGCAAGAGAGGAGATGCCACCTGGGTCCCGATACCGGATGGATACGCTGGCCAGCCAGACCAGTGGGTCTGACCACCAACCTCGGAGCCCCGCACCGGGGAGCCCAACACCACCTCCAACTGACCTTTTCATTTAAAGGAGAGGGCAGTGCTGACCCAGGCCATGGGCAGTCCCCAAAACCTCAAAGAACTGCCTAGCATGGTCCTAACACAAGTGCTAAAGACGTGGAAGAGGACACGTTCCTGCCGTCCCTATGGCCTGGGAGGCACCCCATCCAGCCAGTTGCCGGGGCAGGTCTTCTACCTGGCGTGGGGACCAGGTGAACATAACATGCAGAGGACACGGCCGAAAATTTCACGAGAGAACCGTGGGAGCGCCCTCTCACTTTTCCTCTCCTGCGCGCAGGGCACACCCCCCTCCATGCTCCAGGCAGCTCTGGGAGAAGAGACAGAGACACTCCCGAGCAGCGGCCAGGCCAGAGTGCTTCATGAGCCGAGGCAGGAGCCCTGCCAGGGGCAGTAACGAAAGGTGAGTCACTTTCTGAAGCCTCGAGCCAGAGAGAAGGAATCGGACGCTGATCACAAGCCTGGCCGGGCTGGGCCGGTGTGTGGAGAGAGTCGGGAGGCTTCGGCCGGAGGACCCCAGAACCCAGCAACTCCCCCAGCCCTGCCACCTCCCATGGCCACCTCTCCAGTCTCCCTGGCACTGAGAGCGAATGTCCCTCCGGCTCTTAGCTGCTCGCGTTCCGGTTTTCAACCGTGTTGGGACAGACGCGGCCCCAAGCCTGGAGTAACAGGGGCCTGACAGCTCGGGGAGGCTGGGGACCCGCAGGGGACAAGAAGAAAATCTGTGCGGAAGGAGTCACAGGCCTGTCCCCGGGCCGGAAGGCAGCTGACATCCACTTTTCTCCTTCACTGGTCTTTCTTTGAAGTATCAAAAAATAAACCAGAGATGACATAGCCTACGTGCAAACAGAATTCAGAGGCGCACGCTCAGGGGTGCGCACACCCAAACACGTTCTATTTCAGATTTATTTACTTTAAACACCAGCCTGTTTCTTCTGAGGGAAGACCGCTCCTCGGACTCGGCCTGCTCCCCAGAGCTTCCCTCTCGACTGTAAACAAAGGCACTTCCCACAACCCTCTTGCCGGAACGTTCTGAAGCCCAGCATCCACGCTGCGTTTCTCGGCAGCCCTTGCTCGCCGCCGGCACAGGGCGCGGGTGTGGGCCGAGCAGGCGGAGGGGCCCCCAGCGGGGCCAGGAGCCTCACATAAATTCTGAAAAGTGACCGTGGGGCCCGCAGGAGATTTTGGGAAGCCAACAGACAAAATATACAGTGCAGCCCGTGGGCCTCCCCTTTACAAGGCCCGGAGAGCTTCTGGACCGGACGGGCCGAGGCCTCTGAGGCCTCTCATCAGGCGCTTGATGAATTGGACATGGGGCTGATCATGCCCCTGGGGCAGCCAAATGCTCGAAAACCAAGTTTTATTAACCTAATAAGATGAAAGGGAAAAAAAGTCAGGAGAATTTCAGCTGCGAGAATCAATGCGGGGGAGGACGGTGAGCTAACCCTCTTGGAGACTATTTAGACCCCTATCAGCAGCCGGAGCAGGTCCCAGCAAGACCCCGGAGCGTCCAGACGTCCAGCGCCAGCTGACTGGCCAGCAGTGTGCAGCGGCAGTGGCTCAGGCAGTGAGGGACCAGCACCCGACCATCCTTGAGGTCCTATTCCTGGGTGCTGCAGATCAGGGGCCTTCACCATGCGAACCCCAAAGCCAGGGACTGCCAGAAGGGAAGGTAGCAGAGGAGCCTTTAGAGCAATCGGAGAAAGAGCCGGCCCTGTCCTGTGCTGGAGGGAGAAGGAAAGCGCCCCCACCTAGGGTCTCAGGAGCCCCCGCCTCCAGCAGCCTCCAGAGAACCGGCCAGAGCCAACACAGAGCTGTTCTCATACACAGAGCCTCCGGAGACCCTGAGCTTTGGAACCAACTGAACCTGTTTCAGTTCAGCAGCCAGGGCACACTGCAGCCCCTGCAGAGAGGACCCAAGAGCACACGGTGCCCAGCGGGCTGTGCCAGGCCACCAGCTTGCTTCCTCTGAACCCCAGAAATCAAGGGAGCCATGGATTATCTCTGCACCCTGGGGCAAAGCGCTGTGGTGGTGTCACACCCGACACTGGGGAAAGAGAACTTGAGTCAGGGGCGCTGCCCTGCGTCTGTCTGACTTCTGCATGGGTGCGTGCCGCCTGGGAGCTGGCCTGCCTCTCGTCACTGATGTGGCCATGTGTGCGCACCGTCAGCAGCCCCTGCCCCCAGCCCAGACACAGAGGGAAGTCTGACCCCCTCCCCACCACGGGCCACTCCCTCCTTAATAGGACAGTGCACACGTATTTGCTGCATGCACCTGATGAGATGGCAAACACCTTCCTGGGCCCCCTTCCTCCTCTGATCCAGCATCTCTGACTTGGCCACACTTCCGCCTTCACCCTGCATGGACATAAGTCCTTTCCTGAGGGCATAGTCACCAACTGTCCAGTTGCCAGGGTATCTGGGGGCTCTGGAAATTAGGAGAGCCCTGTTGAATTTGCCTTGAAGTCCCATTGCTACGTGGGGAATCAGAGCTGGGAGGTGGCTCCGCAAGGGGAGCATTGATGGAAACCCCAGAGTGTCCCGTCCAAACCAAGAGAACCTGATACAAACTGCGGACTCCGGCTAATAACAATGTGTCCATTGAGGTTTGTCACTTGTAGCAAATGTGCCAGCAAAGGAGAGTTCACAGCAGGGGACATGGTGGGGGTTAGAGGGACCTTTTTTCCACCCGGTTTTTCTGTAACTCAAAACTGCTCCCAGAAACGAAGGCCCTGATGGAAGTCCTGCTGAGCGGAGATTTCTGCTCTCCTGCTGTCTTCCCTTTGGTGCGTCCTGGGAGAGGACCTGCAGGAACTGGAGAGCTCAAAGGGACTCAGGTCCCCACGAGTGGCTATTCCCCTTCCCGGCCTCACTGGGCTGCTCTGTAGGCGGCAGGCGTGGGGACGGCAGGCATGGGGACGGCTGAGGGCTTTGAGCTGGGTTCCCATTTTCACTTTGGTTGCTGTGCTGAGTGCTGTGTGGTCCCTTCAGGTAACAGAGACTCTGCTTTCCCTCTGTGGTGGCTCTGTCTGAGCTAGAGCCAGCCTCTCAGTGGGATGACAGGGCCATTCCACCCCTGCCCCTGCCCAGGGCCCCCTGCCCACACCCCCTGCCCGCTGCAAGCCTGCCAGAGTTTAAGGCAAGAGGAGGTCGCTTGGGTGTGGGCTCCGAGTGACAGGAGCCTGCCCGATGGTCCTCACTGCCAGGCTGTGCCAGAAGATGGGCCCCCAGCTGGTGACAGAGACAGAGGGACAGACAGAGGCAGGGACAAAAAAGCAGAGAAAGGCAGGTGGAGAGAGGAAACGAGGACAGGAGAGATGGAGGGAGAAGGTGCTTGCGCCAGCAGCCACCACCCAGGGTCCTCTGCAGGCCGCAGGTGTCTGTGGGCACAGCGCCCTGTCCTGGACTCCAGGTGGGGCCACTGGCTATGCAGCACGTCTCATGTCTGTCATGTCTCTCAGCCAAGGCGACTGCTGTGTCTGTCTGGCGGTGGGGCCCCCAGGAGGCGACGGGGCCTCCAGGAGGTGGTGGGGCCCCCAGGGGTAGTGGGGCCCCCAGGAGGTGGTGGGGCCCCCAGGAGGTGGTGGGGCCCCCAGGAGGCGATGGGCCCCCCAGGAGGTGGTGGGACCACCAGGGGCGGTGGTAGCCCTGGGTCCACCTGGCTCCCGTGGCGGAGCTCTGGATGGGCGGCCTGTGGTTTCCAGTACAGCGCACAAAGGGAAGTTCTGGGGGCCAGTTCCCAGGGCCGGCTCCAGCCCTGCATGGCACCAAGTCGTGCCATGTGACCCTGCAGGACCCCAGAGCCAGTCAGTGGCAGAGGGGAGCACCGGCACCCAGCACCTCACAACCAGGGGTGCCTTTCTGGTCAGCGCCCGTTTTGTAGGCTGACTCAGAAGGGTGACCACCTACACCTGACACTGGGTCCTGGAGACTCAGACCCAGAGACGCAAACCAAAGCACCCTCCTGCCCGAGTCAGAGCTGCAGGCCTCGTCCACACCTTGCTCCTGACCCAGCCCCAGAGGGCTGACCTGGCCAGGAGCTGGGAGGACTAGAGGTCACAGGCAACGCCCAGCATGACACACACTCCAAACTCTGAAAGGGGACATTGTCAACACTATGAGACCAGCGGCCTTCTCCCAGGAGGTGGGGCTGGGCACAGGGGAGGAGCCACCGGTGCTGGAAAGGGCCAGGCACACAATACCCCACCCACAACGTCCGTCCTCACAGCTGCTTACTTGCTGGACGCACAGGTGTCCCTGGCGCTTGGCACTTGGTCCAGCCGTCACCACTGATGAGTCAGGACCATCAACGTTGCTGGCTACACGGAGCTTTCAGAGGGCCAGCCGAGGGACACGTGCTGACACTCACAGCCCCCGGGCCTGCAGGAGAGGCACCAGCAGTTCCCACCTCTTCAGGTCAGGAGGCCAGGGCAAGGCAGGGGGCTTTGCTGACGGCCGTGCGGCTGGGAGCCGCTGAGCTGGGATTCGAACGCACAGCCGGCCCCACGCAGAACCTGCCTGGCATCAACGGGCAGCCAGGGGAACCTCTGGCTAAGCTGGTGATGAAAACCCAGGGGCCAAACTATTTTAGGAAACAAACAGAAAGGAAACCTGGTGGTGGTGGGGGGGTGGTTTGGAGCAAAGGAGACTCAATGGAGAAATGGGGTTTCTGTTTTCCAAAGCCACCTCTGGGCTGTCTCTTGTCTGGGGACCAGGATTCAGTGTGACGAAGTATGCCTTTCAGAGGACCTCATTTGCCTTTCCAGAGGTCTCCTGCCTCTGACCTCTCCTGGGACTGGACCTGCTGCCCCTGGAGGCTGCAGATGCTCCTGGCAGGCACTTCTACAGAATGGGCGAAGTTCCAAAGCCACCCACAGGAAGTTGTGCAAAGTCAGGGAGGGCGGAACTGCAGGCCTTAGAGTCACAGGCACCTGGCTCTGATTCCTTCTGCTTGATTTTGAGCAAATCTCCTGACCTTGTAGGACCTGAGCTTCTTTGTCTGCAAAACAGACCCAAAACCACCTCTGTGGGGTTCCTATAGGACAGCTTGTGAGACCTCAGCCAGCGCCAGGCAGAGGGAACACAGAAGGGACATGGGGGTGGGGGGGACGCACAGCCTCAGCCCTGGCTGTGACGTAATGAATGTCCCTCAGGTTGCCACTCTGTCTTGCTGGTGTGCATCAGTCCAAGTCGGTGGCAGGGCCCAAGTTCATGTGCATCTCCCATTTCCAAAGCAGTCTCAGATCTGTCTCCTCACAGACATGTCGTGACAAAAGAACCCGCAAGCAGGCGCCCACTCGCCAGCCACGGGCTCCCTGATCCTGCCCGGCTCTGCCCGTCTGAGCCCCCGGCTTGGATCTTTGTCACATCTAAGCCAAAGGGAAGAGTCTTGATGAGCTTTGGCTCCAACCCTTGCCAGCTGTGCCCAGGTGGGCCTGGTGGTTAGAATGAGCTCCTGCTGCCACGCACCTGAAGGTGTGGGTGTGCCGGTGCCTGTCTTGCCAACGGGGGATTTACAGTGGTGGCCTGGGTCTTCCTGGGCTCCCCTTATGAGGCCCTTTCATCTGCCTCCAAATCCAAGCATCAGTCTAGGACCTCATGCCCCCACCCAGGAAGGAGGGGCCCGTGGGTGGCAAAGGCAGAGCCTGCGGAAGCCCGGCCTCTCCAGGCGGGACCCACAGTGCCCGGGCACATGCTCTGCGCAGGCTCTGCTCCGGGAGTCACTCGGCTACCCCCAGCCAACCGTCCAGCCTCAGGTAACCTGTGGAGCAGCGGGGGGGGGGGGGGGTGGCTGTGGATCCACTTCACACATAGAACCAACGAGCCACAGAGGTGGACCCCACGGCCAAGGCCAAAAGCCAACAAGTGGACTCAGACCCAGGCCGCCTAGCCCAAAGACCCCTTCTTAGCCACATGCCCCAGGGCCTGCCAGGGCTCAGGAACCCCTCTGGAGCCTGGTGTGGTCTGTCTCCTGCCACACCTGGTGCACCTGTCCTTCACCTAAACACAGACCCGCCACTCTCACCTGCAGTTCCAGGGGACGAGAACTCAGGTGGGAACCCCCCCCACACTGTGCACACACAGGTCGCAGGCACGTGCTCAGAGTGTTCACGCACACGTGTCACGGGGCTAGTGGTGGATGTGCTGTAAGCAGTGCGCCTCGGGTGGCAGGTCACGGGGCCTCACACCCACACAGCCCGGGACCGGCTGCGCTGGACCAAGCCCTCGACCTGGTGTCTTGACACAACTGCTTTACTGCCAACTTAGATGTTATAAGTAAAAGCACATTATAAAACAGCCCCCCTGTGGGTGTGGCCCCGTGGTGGAGCACCCGTCTCGCTGCATGAGGCCTGGGTGCCATCCCAGCACCACAGAATAAGTAAGTGATAACATGACAACGGATGGCTGGGTGCTGTGCCATCACCACAGCTGGCCCCAGAGTCACACGCTGCCCAGCGTCCTGCCTGGGCTCTGCCTGCAAATGGCAGGTGGCACAGCAATCTGCTGACACCAGCATCACCAAAACACCCCGGCTCCATTGTGACCCTACTGGACCAGCACCCCCTGTGTCCCTGCGACCCCACAGGACCATGGCCCATGTGTCCCTGCGACCCCACAGGACCATGGCCCATGTGTCCCTGAGACCCTACAGGACCATGGCCCATGTGTCCCTGCAACCCCACAGGACCATGGCCCATGTGTCCCTGCGACCCCACAGGACCATGGCCCGTGTGTCCCTGAGACCCTACAGGACAACACCACGTGTGTCCCTGCGACCCCACAGGACCATGGCCCGTGTGTCCCTGAGACCCTACAGGAGCAGTACCACATGTGTGCTCATCATGGGCTGAAACATGAGCTTGTGGTACGAGAGTGCACCCCGCCACACACACACACACACACACACACACACCCTGTAACAGGGGCACGGCATGCTGACGCACCATGGGTGGGCCCAGCTGCCCTCCTCTCACAATCTGCGCTTGGTGGCCTTCACTGAATTGAATTCACTTGGGTCTCTGTAACCTATCTGCAATGACAATCTCTAAATCAGCTTAATTTGAGATCGTTACAGATTCACATGCAGTTGGAACAAACACGCAGAGAGCCCTCACCTGCCCTCTGCCCAGTTCCCCTCAATGGTGGCATCTTACAAAGTTGTACCACAATGTCACACTCAGGTACAATTGTGTGTGTGTGTGTGCGCGCATGTGCACACGCACATGCACTCGCACACACTGGTTTAAGTGAAGTGAACAGAACAATAAATAAACAGTTTTAAAGTGAGAAGCAGAGTGGCACCAGGCACATTCACAATGCTGGGCCACCGGCACCTCTGCTTGGCCCAGAAGGAAGCCTCCCTCCCATCAAGCCCTGGCTCCCTGTCCCCGCTCCCTGGCAGCCTCCCATCTGTGTTCGGCCTCGAAGGACTTCCTGTCCTGGACCCTCTGAATGAACGTCCTCGGGGCCCACGGTGTCTGCCTCCTTTCTCGGACAAGGCTCGTCACCTGAGGCAGGTGTCTGGACTTTATCCTTCCTTGGGGCAGAGCATGAATCCTTTGCACATAAATGCACTAAAAAATAGTGAGGAGAAAAATGTCCTTGAAAGGAACTGTGTGCTCTGGAGGACTCTTGGCACTGTCACCCCGGGGAGCAGTGATGGGGAGAGCAGCACCCGGGAAGGGGGGGGGGGCACTGGTAAACGTGGCAGTTGTGACTCATGCCTCGTCTTCCAACTGGGGCCATTAAAACTCAGGTACAATTATGGGGAAAACTTAAAACAAGACCTTTGTTGACAACGCAGGGTGCCGACAAGCCACTTCTGATTATCTATGCTAACGGAAGGGGACAGGCCTGGCCACCCCAGGTCATTTAAGAACCATCCTGGCCTCAGAATTCAACTCAAATGAAAATAATGAAGAAAGCATGCTGGAAAATAATGGTGCTTTTTCTGTTTTCTTTTGGTTTTGAGCATCGACACACCACGAGGCATCAAAACCTCCCTCCTGCTTCTCAGGTCCGTTCCACGCAGGGTGTGGACGCCCAGTTCCGGCCACCTTTGGAAAGCACTTCCAGGTGACCTTGTGCTTTGCCTTCCTCCTGTGCATGCTCGGAATGCAGAGCTCCGTCCCAGGGGCTCCCGTGGCCTCTGGAACAGAATTCAGTCCTTGTAGGGTGTCCAGCATTACCTACCCACCCTGGCGTCTTCCGACTAGAGCACCAAGCTTTGTGCTCTGCCCTCCCGTGTGAGAGTTCAGTTTTTAAACCACGTGCAGTTGCCTGCTCCTTGGGCTGGTTTGGTTTGGATGTTCAGCCTCAACCCAGGCCCGAGGTCATGCAAGTGACGAAGTGACGTCTCTGTCAGAATGCACCGGAGCCAGGGTCTCAGGTTCAGGGACCTCACGCATGGATCCCAACAGCCACCAGGCACTCTCCATCTCCACACCCAGGGCTTTCCTGAACGTCATGCGAAGGGACCACGCAGGACGGGATCTGTGCAGGCTGCTCCTCCAGACAGTCCTGCATGCTGACACCCCCCACGCTGCACTGTGTCTGTCCCTGCAGGGAACCCCCCACACTGCACTGTGTGCACCCCACTGAACAGATGCACCCAACTGTCTTCCCATCTCCCACCGAAGGCCACATGCCCGTGTCCCCACCAGGTTGGTGACAAGCACTCAAGGGTGGTGTCCCCTCTGAGCTGTCAGGAGCACTTGGGCGCACTCTTCCCCCTGGGCTGGTGACAAGGGCTCAAGGACGCTCTGCCTTGGCTGGCCATGAGCACTAGGGAGCACCGTCCCCCTGGGCTGTCGTGGGCACTCGGGCACCTGGCTGAGTGCTCCCTAGGTGTGGCGCTGCTGGCCACGAGGTGGGGGCCCATTCAGCCTTGTTCTCTAAAGCAGTTCCCGTCCGCGGCCCCTCCAGCAGTGTGGTGGCCCTGGGCTCTGCGCCCTTGCCAGGGCTTGCGGCTGCTCTCATTGGTGACATCCACTCTGGTGCACCTGTGGCAGCGTCTCAGCATGGCTCTGGTCTGCATTCCCCTAAGGGACGATGACTTCGAGCCTATTCCTGTCACTTCCTTGTCGTCCACGTCCACTCTGGAGAGGTCTCTTCTGATCATTGACCCCTCTCTTTCTTAGCTCTAGTTCACATACCTTTCCAAGTGCAGGATTCTGGGGTTTCATTATTTCCACGCAGCCGTGAGGACGTCACCGTGGCCAATCCCAGAGCACTCTCTCATCCGCAACCCCAAACCACCTTCAACTAGAGATCTGCCCCCTCGTGTGGGAAACCGCGAGGCGCCCGACTCTGCCGGCTCCTTCCACACAGCGCAGGGCCGTGCTGGGGTTGTGCCGCTCTTCCCTCAGGCTCGGCGCCCGTCCACAGCACGCCACCCATCCACCGCATGCCACCCCCTGTGCCCCCAATTCTCAGCGATGGACACGGTGCTGCTGCCCTTCCGTCTTACAGACGGTGCGTCCGGGAACACCTGTGAGCGTGTTCATGTGCTTGTGTGTCCTCAGATCTCTCGGGCATCCACGTGGGGGCAGAATCACCAGGTCACGTGTCAACCTAGGCTTATCTTATGAGGAGTGGCCGAAGGGTCTTCCTGGGGACCAAAGTATTCGTGACCACGGGTCATGTCTCAAGCACTAACAGGAATGTGCTGCCTTTGGTGGCAGCAGGTTGGGGCCCTCCTGGGGTGCAGACCAGCAGGATTTGCTGGTGACTGGCTACGAGGACATCTTTTCAGCTCAGTGGCCATCCGTATATCTGCTCCAGAGGAACGTCTATTCAGGTCTTTTGCCCATGTTTTAATTGTGTTGCTTGAAGATTATCTTAATGTGTTTGCCAAATATGTCTCCGTGTATTTTACATAGCAAACCATGTGTGTGTGACATAGAGAGCTTCAGATGTGAGAAAGAGAACTCATTTCCCCCCTTCTACAAGGTCACTTTTTACTTTCAAGTCCTTTGAAGCACAACTCTCAATTTTTAAATTAAGAACAACTCACCAGGGGCGGGGTTGTGGCTCAGGGGTGGAGCGCCTGCCTAGCCCTGGGGAGGCCCTGGGTTCCATCCTCAGCACCACATGAACAACAACAGACAAAACAAAGGTCAAATTCTTTAAAAAAAAAAAAAAAGAACGACTCACCAGTTTGGGGGGCTGCATGTGCTGTTTGTGTAATATCTTAAGGGCACTCACTTAAGTCGAGGTTACAAAGACATCTGCTCATGTGTCTTCTGAGTACTTAGGTCCCCAGTCCTCGGGGCGGTCTCCAATCCCCTTGCGTCCGTCTCTGAGCCGTGGAGGGTGGGGACCCGCTCTGCTCTTTCGCGTGTGACCATCTAGTCGTTCCAGCGCTGCTTGTTGAAAGCACTTTTCTTGTTCCCCATCAAGAGTCAGTTTCCCTGAACCTGCTCCCCACCCTGGCACAGGGGCAGCGGGGTCAGTCTGCCCTGCTGGCCGATGTGTCCACCTGGGCACCGGCCCCCTCAGCATCCAGTGCTGCCATAGAACTAGGGAGTCGGGGAGTGTGGTCCCTTCACCGTTCACCTTCTTTCTCAGGGTGGTGGCCGCTCTGGGTGCCCCGCATTTCCACATGGGTCTTAGGACCTCCGCACCAACTGCCTCCGTTCAGTCTGCTGACCACAGACGACGTCTTTGCTGCTGTTGGTTCCTCTTTGGTCCTCCCAGCATGCCTGGTGGACTTCAGGGTGTGTATCTCGCGCTGTTTCCTGACTTTACTCCTCGGTGTTTATTGTGTTGGATGCTATTGTCAGTGGAGCCGACAGAGACCATCAGTGGAAGGTACCAGGGTGCAGCGGGAGACCCTAAGGAGCACGGAGAGCTTGGACCTTTGGTTCTCCTTACACATAAGGAGTCTGTCATTTTCTCTGCAACCGTGTAGACAGTGAGATGTTCTCCATCTTCTTTTCCACACCATCTTCAGAGTCCAGCCACACAACACCTGCAGTCCCTCCACTGACACCCGCTGGCCGCTGAGGGGCAGCCCTGACCCTCCTGGAGGTGACAGACGGCAGCACCCTCCTTTCCTTTCTCTGTCTTTTCTCAGCCCTTCTCCCTTCTTCAGGAAATAGTGTGGTCAGCGCTCCAGGAGGACACCAGGAAGGGTCGGGGCACTGCTTCCATGCAGGCTGCCCCGAGCTCTCCCACAAGAGCCCTGTCCAGGCCCCACCCATGCACAGGCAGCAAGACGGTCCTCAGAGGGGTCCATGGTCAGCTCCTGCCAGTCTGCTGCTCCCTCGGGCAGAAGTGCCCCAGGCATGGAGGAAGGCCTTCAGCCCCCTGTGTCCTTGTCTTCTTTAGAGGCAACGAATCACCACAGATTGAAGGGTGGACGTTTAAATAATCATGAAGTGTTTTACATGAGTCCATGTTATAAATAAAGGGAATTACATGCCAAACTCGTTATATCCCATATGCTAAAGTATGCACACATAATAAATAAAAATACAACTCATGAAATACGTTTCAGGTAAACAAATAAACATAACAGATCATTGATATGGAATTTTGGCATACATAACAAATAAAGTCGTACAAAATATGTTCATAAGTATTTTTACATATATTACAAATTACATGTAACATTTCTGCTTCAGAAATTGTCACGGGTCTCATTACCAGTCCCACGCAGGGCCCCGCAGAGCAGTTAATGACACACAATGTAAGCACGGAGGTCCAGTTCTCAAATCGGACAGATTCTCAGTTCTGAAACACATCTGGCCCCAGGGCCTCAGCGGCAGCCTCGGATCTGAGCCTGGGGGACAGGGCTTTCAGAGCTGGGACCCTGGAAGCCCAAGCCCAGCCGGCCCCTGGGCCTGGGTTCCTGTGGCTTATCCATAGCTCCCCGCACACATCCAAGGACCACAGCTGTCCTGCGTGGCCAGGGAGAGCCAGACGTGGGACTCGGGCCAGCAGGCTGAGGGCCCCCAGCGCCCGTGTGCCTCCCCACGCCAGCCCGGCTCGCGTGGCAGAGTGTCCCAGCGTGGCAGGCCTCACCCTCCGCCCCCCCGGCAGCCGGGTGGGGCTTACGCTAAACACCAGGTTAGAGCTGCTGTCACAGGAGCTGCTGGGACCTCCCAACCCTGAGAGACCTGCCCTTCCCTGGACAGTTAATGTGCAGCCGGGTGGGCTCCCTCTAGCCGGGAGGGGTCAGAGAGGGCAGCAAGCACCAAGGTCCGTAGGGACAAGTTGGGTGTCCCCCTGAGTAGGACAAGGGGGAGCCCCTGGCCCAGCGGACCCACCCCCCACTCTGCTCCTGAAATGCTGTGCCATTTTCAGAGCTGAGAGCTGGACCGCGTCACATGGTAGGTTGGCCTGACCCCGCTCTGGCTTGGGCCTGGGACCAGGCACCAAGGCTTTTGAGCCCAGTCCCTCATCTGTGGGGTGGGGTGTGAATGGCTGTGTCACGTCATAGGCATGTTTTAAGTCTGTGACGAGTGCAGGGGCCGGCCCGGCCACCAGGACCACGCCCACAGCTTCCCCGTGGTTCTCCTCCAGCCCAGGACGGCAGCAGCCCCCATGTATGTCCACGGGTGGGCACAGGCCTTGGAACTCTGCACAGCAAAGAGAAGGATGTGGCCAGGAAGCCAATTCACCCTTGCTGTGACGTGTGGACGTGGCCAGTGCACACAGACCAGGAGCAGTGAAGCACCACAGTAGAGGTCAGCGAGGTGGCCACCAAAGGCAGGGCACTGGCCAGGGAGCCCCGGGGCCAGGAGCATGCTGGCTCCACCCTGGTGGCCATGTTGGGTGCAGGTGCTGGACCCAGCAGTGCTCAGCAGGCCTCTGGCTGCCCCTTAAGGAGAGGGGCAGCCATGCCTAAGAGCTCAGGGGGGGCAGCACGGCCCTTGACACAGGGGCCTCTCCCCAGCACACAGACAAGCGCCGGCGCAGGCCACTCCACGCCCCTTGGGACCTTCCACTCTTCCTGTGCAAGTCACATGTGCCTTCGGGCTTCTCCCTGTTAACGCTGGGGTGGGAGGGCGAGGCGGAGAGGAGAGCGAGAGAGTTGGGCTGTGGCCAAAGTAACCAGAGCTGCCTTCCAAGACAAGTCTGTCAGGAACGCACCCTGGAATTTCCTCTCTGTGTGCTCGTGGGCTCAGTTTTTCCATGAAGTCCCGCGTTCCAGCAGGGGACCAAGCACCCTCCCCGAATACAGCTCATGGTCAAGGGCAGGCCGAGCCGCCGCCTCCCATGGCAAGACCCTTGAAGGGCCAAGAACGGCACCGGGGAGACAGGCCTGCGCTGAGCTTGTCCTGGGAATGGGTCGGGCGCAGCTCACTCAGAGGGAGGCTGAGCCTCTCCTCCCTCCAAGCCAGAACACCTCCCCGCAGATTCTTTAAACACTGCTGTGTTGATCTAGAAGGCCGCAGCCAGAGGCTCTGCTGAGACTGACGTTTTGAGTGAACTTGCTTCTCACCTCCCAAGCAGGGGCTCTCCGATGGCTCCAGAGGGGGCTTGGCAGGGGAAAGCAGCAGCCCGAGGCCCTGGCCCTGCTACACAGGCAGCTCCAGCCCGGGCTCACTAGCGTCCAGGGAGGGGTGAAGCTCTCCAGACACAGCTGGCTTGGCCAGGCCCAGTAGGTTAGATGACTGCTCAGCGGCCGCGATGCCCCTGGCCCCTCCATGCTTCTGGCCTTCTAAGGGTCCGATTACAGCACTGTATTTCAAACAGGGTGCCCAGACCCTTCCTGTCCTCAGTGCCAAGGCCCCGCTGAGGCTTCCAGACCCCTGAACTATGGGTGGGCCTGGTCACCCTCCCACCACACCTGCACCATTTCACCAGGAGGCCACCAGGCTCCCCTTGGCCAGGTCAGCACCCACAGCCAGGTCCAGCATTCTCCGAGGCGGGCATAGCTGGCAGGCTTCACAGCTCCTCCCGTGGCCCTGTAGCCTCTGGGCCTCCAGGCAAAAGCACCACCCCTCAGCCCTGCTCATGGCCATCGCTGGACATGTGAGGCTGTCCGCAGCCATGCACTCAAGAACACCCTCTCCCTCCCACCTCCGCGACAGTCTCCCCACCGTGCGTCTCCCCAGACTCCCAGGTGCTCCTGGTGCAGCTGGTGACTGTGGATCATGCCAAACACCTTCTTGAAGGATGACATTCCCCAAAGAGCCTGTGGCTCAGCAAGTGGCAACCTGAACGTGGCCAGCAGCGGGGCTGGGAGCCCGGCCAGAGCGCATCTGAGCAGCTCCTGGCACCCCTGCCAGCACCAGCCGGGGCGGACACCTCAGTGAGTGCAGGTCTCCATCTACCACCTGAGCTGCCTGCTTCCCGCGGGCACCTTCTGGCCCCGGGGGGCACGCGCACATGGGACTGTGGTTTCCTAGTGCAGCTTCCTGCTCCTTCTCATGGGCCCCGCTCCCCTGGGAACACCACGCCTGACTTCCACAGGGACTGGGAGAGTCTTGGACGTGTGCACGGGAACAGAATTCTGGGCACATTTGTCCCCCATGGTTATGACCTCCGAATTTATTGTTGAGGCCAAAAGTCCAAACTGGGTCTCACGGGGCACACACTGAGGTGGGCGCAGGTGGGGTTCCCCTGGCGGGTGGCTTTCCAGACCCCAGGGGACCCTGCATTTCTTGGCTGTGGGTCCGTTGCCCTGACTCCTGCTGCTGTCCTCACATCCTCTCCTGGAGTTCCCTACCCGCCCCAGGGAACCCTGTGATGACAGGGGACAAGCTGGGATCCCCTCCCGTATCGAGGCGCTTCACTCCGTGACGTCGGCACAGCCCCTCTTGCTGTGTAAGTGCTGTATTCACAGGCTCTGAGGCTAGTGGGGGTCGGGCAGTGTGTGACCCTGCCCCCTGCCTTGCTGTGCCTGGGCCCAGCTCAGGTGACAAGAGTTCTGCCCCGTTTGCTCCAACAGAGCAAGCCCCACTGCCCCACATCCCCGGCCTCCCCCCACCCCCTGATGTCTTCCCCAGCAGCCAACCCCAGCTGATGTCACCCCCAGCCCAAGACCTGGGAGACCCAGCCTGCTCCTTCCTGCGTCCCCTCAGAGGATGACCACCTCCAGCGGCCTGGGAAGGGCAGATCTCTACAGCATGGCCAACAACACCGGAGCTGGCGAGTGCGTAATGGGAGGGCGGCCTCTGCCACGAGTTGGGGGGCCTCTGCCACGGGCGGGAGGGTGCCTCTGCCACGGGTTGGGGGGCCTCTGCCATGGGCGGGAGGGCGGCTCACGAGCTCCCAGAGGCCTGGACCGACTCAGGGCTTTGATGGAGTCCTTTGTTCCGGCCAGCTCGCCCGTGAAATGCAATGCTCACTTGGAGGTGCCGAGGAGTCGGCCTCCAGGCAGCAGAGGGTAGAGGAGGAGAGAGGAGAGGAGCTTTGGGTCTGAGTCACATGCCCTGAAGGGGAATAGCAGCGGAGAGAGCCGAGCTGCAGGAGGGGGGCGGGCTCCAGGCTGCCTGTGAGTGGCCGCCTGTCCACACTCCCCCGTAGGAGCTCTGCACCCCAACCCTGCTCCTCCTGCCAAGAGCACCCCATGCACACAGCGAGACAGGAGGGGGACAGAGAGCCCAGGACCCAGGGAGGCACAGCGAAGGGAGGAAGGACAGGAGAGAGGAACCGGGCAAGGACTCGATGGCAGTTTGTAAGTCAAAGACCATGCGGAACGCGGGACCCCGGCCACGCTGGAGAGGCCGCTCCCACACTGTGGTCAGGCCAGGGTCTGCAGGAAGCCAGGCTGACGGAGGCCATCGCCCTCCCATTGGACACACGGCCGAGGGCCACCCACACAGCTTCCCCTGGCTCAGGCCAGCTGGGGGACAAGCGCTTGGACACGGGTGATCTGGAAACGAGGGTTCACTGAGCCAGCCACAGACCTGTCCTTGGACTCGAGTCCTGAAGAGCCTGTGAGTCCCCAAGGAGGCATGGAGCGCTGGCCTTGGCACTGGCACCCTCTGTGACCCCAGGTCCACTGCCCCCCAAGTCCTCTCCGCCCACCTCCTCCTGCCCTGTGGCAACAAGTAGTGGGTTCTGGTCACCTGGCCTCTGGCCAGACCCCAGTGGAGTCCCCTGTGCACAATCCAAGGGCACAGTGGGGTTGGGGGCTTGGTCTCCACCTCTCACCCCCATGGACACCACGTGCCCCTCACTAAAGACCACAGCCTGGGCAGGGCTTCTCCTTCCAGCCTCCTGTTCCTGGAAGCTTCTCCTTCCCTCCCCTTTGAGGCCAGGTGGGAAGCTGCCCAGGTCCAGCAGCCTCCCCTGGGCGGTCTCCAAAGCTGCAACCGTTCCTGTTCAACACTCACCCAAGTCTCCTGCCTGGCACGTGCCACCTCTCCCTGCCGATCACTGACCTCTAGGTCCTTGGCATGAAGCCAGCGTTGGCCCATCAGGGTGGCACAGCAGGATCATGGCAGGGAGGATGGGCAGCCCCACGTGGTCAGGGGGATGGGGTGGGGTGAGGGGCTCTTGATTCTGCAGAGCCATGTGTTCAGGCTGTGCTGATCCTGGAACCTGCCCCATCTCATGGGCATGCACACGTGCACCTGACCACTGATGACCACCTCTGACCAACACTCACGTTAAGCCAGCCTGGGCCAGTGTGGGCAGAGTCTTGGCCCTCACTGGCCTTGCCCCGTGGACAGCTGTCCGGGAAGCCCACCAGGTTCTTGCGTCTCTCAGCTTCAGGGCCTCTGGCGGCTGCCCACTGCCCACGAGGGAGGCTGAGTCCCTCTCCGTGGTCCAGCTCCCTGCAAGGCCCTGGAACTCTGCGGTGCCACCCCACCCACGCCCCACCCTGGCCCTCCCCCCACCAAGAGAGCTGGCCTTCTCTCCTGTCCCTCCTTCACCTGCTGACCTCAGACTTGTCCTCCAAGCCTCTGCTCACTGAAGACCCTTCCCTGGGGACCTCCCTGACCCCCAGGGGAGAAGAGTCACTCGGCAGGAGAGGAACACTAACTCCCCCGCAGCTTCTCACCAGTGGGGAGACGGAGAACCCGCTGTCTCAGCCAGGCCCTGCAGGACATGGGCCCAGCCTCCTTCCTTCCTTCCACCCTCTGAAGACACCACGCTAGACAGAGACCACAGCCGTCTGCAGCCTCCCCAGACGCCTCTTCCACACAAAGTTTCTACGGGGCCTGGCGCTGCCCTGAAAACCCAGACCCAGTTCCCTGCTCTCCCAGCATCCTCGCCTGGTCGTCGGCTGGCCAAGTGTGGGAAGCACTTCACCCCGTGCCCCTCCTCCTCCCCCACCTCCTCCTCCCCCTCCTCCCCTCCCCCTCCCCCTCCTCCTCCTCCCCGTCCTCCTCCTCCTCCCCCTTCCTCCCCCTCCCCCTCCTCCCCCTCCCCCTCCCCCTCCCCCTCCCCCTCCCCCTCCCCCTCCCCCTCATCCTCCCCCTCCTCCTCCCCCTCCCCCCTCCTCCCCTATCCCTCCCCCTCCCCCTCCTCCTCCCCCTCCCCCTCCTCCTCCCCCTCCCCCTCTCCTCCTCCCCCTCCTCCTCCCCTCCCCCTCCCCCCCCCCCCTCTCCTCCTCCTCCCCCTCTTCCTCCCCCTCCTCCTCCCCCTTCCCCTCATCCTCCTCCTCCTCCTCCTCCTCCCCCTCCTCCTCCTCCCTGCACCTGGAGCTAGAGCCCTAGCCCTAGAGCCCTGGCCCCAGGGGCAGAGAGGCAGCCAAAGGAGCCTGGATCCCCAAAGTCTGCATGGAGCAGAGATGCCACCCTGAGAGCCAGCCAGCCCAGGACTGTCACGATGCCCAGAGACCAACGTCTGTCTTCTTGGCCATTACTGGTGCTGTTGCTGGCCCTCAGAGATGAATCCCATGCACACTAACTCCACGACCGGTGCACAACAGACAGCACCACTCGACTCCGTAAGCATCTGTCCAGTTACGAAGCTGGAGGTTTTACCAGTGAACTCGGTTTTAGTGCACCCCACCCAGCCCTCGGCAAGCCGGGCCCCCGCCCCAGGACCCCGCTGTAAGGGGCCCTGCCATTTCCTAACCCTCCCTCCAGTGGCCAGGACCAGCCAGGTAGATGACGCCATCCCAGTGGGACACACTCTTGTGTTATTCCTCCCCACTCTCCAGCCCTCTGACAGGGCACAGGCTGACCAGGGGCCCTGATGAGCTCACACCTCGCGCCATGTGGCCATCCAGGGGCAAGGCCAGGCTGGCCCCGCTGACAGAGGCGACATGGCATGTTTGAGGTCACATGAGATTGTCCCCAAAATGAAGCCGACACTCTGATTTCAAATCTCTCGGATCATAAGACAGAAGCCTGGCGAGAACTTCCTGCCTGGGTCCCCAGCCCAGTGCCAGCAGGCACATGCCCGCTCTGAGGACCGGTAACGGTGGTCAGTCCTAATCACAGCCCCTCCTCCAGGGGTGATGGAGGTGGAGCCAGCTCCCTGAGGCCAAGCAGAGCAGCCCGAGGCGTCCCCAGGGCCCCTGCAGTGCCCTCTTCCCCTCCTCCCCCCCACGCTCCCTACAGGCCATCAGACAGATGGCCGCAGATGGCCTCTCCCTCTCCCTCCATCTCTGTTTAAAGTGGCCCCTGGTTCTCCTGAGCCCAGCAAACCAAGGAAGGTCCACAGTGACAGGCTGACCTGGAGAGCCAGGCGGGGAGGGCTCGCACCTCGACCCCTGAGTCCGGAAGCTGACGGAGCTGAGGCACGAGGCCCCCGGAGGACAGGGCCTGGTCCAGCTCTGCCCAAGGGCCAGCTTGGAGCCCGTGCCCTGCGCAGGGAGCTCTGTGACAGTGTCAATTCAGGGACATGGTGGCACGGGGCAGGGCCACTTCCACCCTGAGGAACAACCCGACGTCCCCCACTCACTTTGCCCTGGAATCACCCAGGAGGTCAGGAAGTCCCCACGGGACCCTGGACATTCCGCTTGAGCAGTCAGAGAGGCCTGGGATTCGACTGTGACTGCCATCAGGGCTAGGAACTTCTGAATTAAATTGTCCCTAAACATCCCCCTGTCCATGTCCTGGCATTTCCTTTGCCTCTCAATGAGAGAGCTTCTGCCCCTTGCCCACCAGGCAGTGCCCACCAGGCAGTGCCCACTGGCTTCTCATGCTGCCTCTGTGTGTCACGAGAGGGTGCCTGGGCCAGGGCACAGGGACTGGCAGGGTGTGGGGCAGCCCTTTCTGGGCCCCCGTGCCCTGCACTCCGGGGCAGGCTGACGTGCCCAGGGTTTTGCCCTCCACCACAGGTAGGCAGGGGCCCCCTCCGCAGATGGCTCCTCAAAACATAAAAATAGGCAGAGGCACCCTGGAGGGTGCCATGTCCCCCAAGTTCCACCCCAGTGGCCTCATCAGGAGAGTCATCCCAGTTCCCATCTCAGGACCAGCAGCTGGGGAGAGGCTGTGGCCACCTTGAGTGCTTGGCCGGCCAGCAATCTGTTTCTAATTCCCTGCCACAGGGCGATCTGTCCACCCCCTCGCTGCCGGATCCGAATGCCTCCAGGATTACACGCTGGGCGAACTCTGTCCCCAGCCGGCAGAGGACAACGCGCCCCATTGTTCCCTGCTCCCCGCCCTCCCAAGCCCTCCCAACGCCCTCCCAACAGCCTGATTGGCAAGAAGGTGTCCCCGAGAGATAGGGAAGGAAAACACTCCCTGCCACCACAACGCATTTGCGTTCAGAGCTGCAGGAGAGGCTTCTGTCACCAGCAGAGTGCCCTTCTCCCTCCTCGTCCCCACTCCCAGGATAGCAAACCTCCAAGCGGGGGCGATTCCCAGCAGACGGTCCCAACTCCGGGCAAGCCACGCTGAAAAGGCTCCCAGACCATGTTGGCTAGTGTGGCCACCACCAGCAGCAGCCACGGGCATCTGAGATGGGCCCAGCAACGCGCTGGACTCCAGCGACCACCCCAGCAACAAGATGGGCTCAGGGTGCTGACCACGCACCCCCTCATCTAGTCCTCGCCACTCAGCCGTGAGGCGGCACGGTGGCCCGTCCCGTTGGCCCGTCCTGTTGCTGATGGGAAGACGGGAGCCAGCAGGAGGAAGGCAGCCGGGCGCTCACCCCCTCAGTGGCCAGCAGCAGGGCAGAACGTGGACCAGCTGTATCCGGCCCCCCGCCTGTCCCCCACCCACCCTGCCCATCGCTGCTCTGCTCTAAGGAAACTCGAGGCCCCTGTTCAGCTGCAGAGCCCCGGGGGTGGCCCCACCTTGCCACCTCCTCCTGCACCTGTGTCAAGTGCCAGGCCCACAGGAAGCTGCCCCGAGCCACATCAGTCACGCGCCAGAGGCACAGCGAGAATGGGCTGGCCAGGGGCACGGGGACGGTGGCATCACCAGCATGACTGAATGGGGACGGTGGCATCACGCACACGACTGTGGAAACCTGCTGTGACCCCCACAGGCTAGCGTTCTGGAGCAGTCTTCTGGGCTTGGACAACAGGAAGCTGTCCCCTCAGTCAGAGGCCAGAGGTGCCACACCAAGGTGGCAGGGCCACTTCCCCCAGGCAGCTCCCACCTGCCGCATGAACAGTTACAGGAGAGGTCACAGCCCCAGGGCTGCCTCAGCTCCCACGCCTGTCTCCTGTCACACACCTCCCTGAGTCTCCCCACCTGAACGTCCCTTTCTCACACAGACGGTCACAGAACCGTCCCTCTGCTAGGACCTCATCTAACCGTCCATATCTGCCAAAGCCCTATTTCCGGACGAGTCATGGCCACAGGTTCCAGGCGCACAGGAACGTGGGGATGCTGCTCACCTGGCACACCATCCGTCACCTCTCCCCGGCTCAGCAGCACTCGGGCCGCCCCGCTCTGTGGGTCAGTGACTCAGAGCCCTGGCTGAGAAGTGGGCCACAGCCATGACGGAGGGCTGCATGGGAAGGGATCCCTCGTGTCGGGACAGCGGGCCAGCTGTGTGGAAAGAGGACAGTCATGCTGGACCTGGGGAGGAATGGGATGTGTGGGTGGCAGGTGGGCGAGGGCAGGGTGGACACCCTTGTGAGGGACAGCAGGAGGGCTCCTGGTCACCCTCCACACCACCTGGAGGCCAGCTGTGACTTGGGGAGGGATCCTCTGCCCTCCCGCCCCCAGCCAGCCTGCCCACGCTGTCCAGCAGTCTCAGGAGCACTCCCCCAGGCCTAGAGGCACGAAAGAAGACACAGGGGCCACATCTGCTCCCACACTGTGTGACCGCCGGACTCCTCCCTAGGCCACAGCCCTTGGTTTGGGGCCTGTCCTGTCCACCCCTGGGCCAGCAAGGGCTTCCCTGGTTCTGCCACCACAGCCCAGTCCAGGAGTCCCATCCAGGAGCAACCTGACCCCTAACAATGCCAGACAAAGCTCATGACACCGCGACTGGGTCCTCGCGTGCTGACGAAGCGACCTGCATTTGGACCCCACCATCGGTGGGACGTGTGAGTCTCACAGAAGAGAAAGAATGACAAGGTAACAGACGCGACCACCCCTTCCCCAGACAGAGCGTGGTCTGGCCACAGCGGGGCTTGGCTTTGGGGGTGGGGACACGACCCCTGTGGACGGTGTGAGCAGTGGGTGGGGGACAGAGGGAAGCCCCTCGCCAGATCCAGGCACCGCACACCCGGTGATGCCCGGGAACTGAGTGTGTGGTGCCTTCGGGGAGCAATTCCTGAGCACCCCCCTTGTGCATGTGAGTCATTGCAGCCACCCACGAGGGCCATCTGCACAGGGAAGGAAAATGATGCCCGGAGAAACCAGATGATGGTCCCTGTCACACAGCCTGGGAAGTCACAGGTCTGGGCTCAGACCCAGAAGCTGACCCCACACCCCTCTATTTCCCCACTTCCACCAACTGCCAGCCGGGGGCCTCGGTGGCAGGGAAGCCACTTGGAATTCCAGCATCAGAAGAAAAGCGAGTCCGGGAGGCCACTTGGCCTCCTGCCACCTCGTCCATACTGGGCAGCATGCAGCTTGAGCCAAGAGCATTGGCTCCAAACAAGGCCGTGGCCCTCCACCCTGGTCCCCGTGTGAGCTGCGCACTGCTCTGCGGTTCCAGCCACCAGACAGGCCAGGGAGCGCTCTAGGAACCTCCCTGAAGGAC
Organism: Marmota monax; assembly: GCF_021218885.2. NCBI lineage: Eukaryota > Metazoa > Chordata > Mammalia > Rodentia > Sciuridae > Marmota > Marmota monax. The sequence continues at coordinate 34,617,437 of NW_026695224.1, forward strand.
GCTCGCCTCGTCCCCAGCCCAGCACCTCCCCGGGCCTCTAACAGGCCCCCCTCGGCCAGACACCCCAGGAGAAAGGCGCCCCAGGAACAGAGCACCTGGGGTCGTTCTGGGGTCGGTCACCCCTGGTCGTTCTGGAACATTCTGGGTTGTGGGCACCAGTGAGTCACCCGTGAGCCGCCCTCGGGCCTCCCTTTGGTGACCAGCACCGTGCTGAGGCTGAGCAGGGATGCTCACGGCCGTGGGCCTCGGCCAGCCGGGGGAACAGCGCCAGGGCCTCTGCGGAAGCCGCTGTGGCAAGGTCACAGAACTGAGGTTGACCGGGGACAGTGGGAGGGGAGGGTGTGTCAGTCAGGGGGACGGCAAAGCCCATGAGGAGGTGAGAGAAAGCAGAGCGAGGGCGAGGGGCAGAACCACCGTCTCCATTCTCAGGAACCCAGGCCCCGTCGGCCCCTCCAGAGCCCACTCCAGCACAGGCGCTGGGCCGGGGCCCTTCAGCAGGAGGATCCCTGCCACACACCTCCCGACTGCCCCCTGCCAGACGTCCCCAGTCCAGCACAGGCCTCTGGAAGTCCCACCCTGAGGGTCACTGTTGACAGTAAACAGCAAAGATAAACCAGCACAAGATGTCCGCAAGGTGCGGAGGGGTGAGGGCAGAAAGAGCTGGCTGCTTCTCTGGAGGCTTCCAGGAGGACACTGACCCCATCCCCAGCCCAGGTGCCTATCCCCCTCCTAAGGGCACCCGCGGGTCTCGGGGTCCAGAGAGGAGGCACACGAGCAGTCAGGCCTCCCGTGCAGAGCGGGGCGGCCTCAGGACAGGAGGTCCAGGAAGTGGGCACAGATCACTGCAGGATCTCACCTGCAGGACAGCCATGCAGGCGCTGTACCCCACTGCAGCCGTCGGTTCTGGGGGGGCTTGCTGCCAGGACAAACTAAGAAGTCAGGAGCCGGGGTTCCCTCCCCTTCCAAGACTTCTGAGCACAGGGAAGACAGCATCCCCAGGACTGAGGATGGAGACCAAGACGCCCCCCTCGGCCTACAGGCCAGACACTTCCGGATCTGGACCCTGAATGCTGACCCCTGGCGCCTGCCCGCCCCCAGGCCCTCAGTCACGGAGCCTCCTATCACACCGAGCCCATTCGTGACTTTGGGCCCTTCTGGAAGCTTTTAGAAACTTTTCCTCTCCTGCACGGTTCACCCCTCCCCCCCCTCCATGGCTTGCCCCCTTCCAGGGGACAGCTCAGAGGCCACCTGATCTCAGAGGCCTTCCTGGACTCCACTGGCCCTCCTCCCATTAGCTTCTAGCAGGCAGCCCAGCTGGTGGCGGGGGTTCACCTGCTTCCGTCTCTGTGTGTCTCCCTCTCCTCTCAGTACACAGGGCAGGGTCTGTCCACTCTCCTGCATCCCCAGAGCCCACTGTGTCCCGAGGCCAAGGACCCGGCCAGGAAATCAACACATTGGCTTCCAGAAGTTCTCTGCCTTCGAGGAGAAGCTCCTACAGTCTCCATTAGAACAGGGGACGGTGTAGGGGTGGCAGCTGGCCCCCAGAGCCACCGGCCATGTGGGGGTCTGACGCCCTGGCTCCAGGACCTGGAACTGTGGCACCTCTCCTGGCCAAGGGGGGGAACTGCAGCTGCTGACCTCGAGGTGGAGGTGGAGCACCCAGTGGGCAAACGGGGTCACCAGGGTCCTCCAGCAGAGGACAGGGAGGCAGAAGGAGAGGGTCAGAGACAGGAGTGAGGCAGAGCCAAGGTCAGGGAGGTGTCCTGCTGCTGCTTGAAGGGAGGGGCCAGGAGCCAGGGCGTGGGGCCCAGGGGCCGGACAGGTGGGGAGCAGGCTTTGCCTGGAGCCTCCAGATGGAGCAGCCTGCCCCCGTCAGCGCCAGCCGAGGGGGTCAGCATTCTGACTCCCCAAACCTGGGTGGTTTCAAGCCACTGAACCTCCAGAGCTGCGCTTCAGCAGCCGTAGGAAGCAATACCACGCCACGATGCTGTCTCGCAGCCTGCCAGGGCAGTGATGCTGACCGCGGCTCTGTGCAGGGGGCACCACCCCATCCCCGCTCTCTGGATGAGGAGAAGTCAGGCACAAGGCATCGCGTGTTTCCACAGCTGGTCGGTGGCAGAACGAGGGCCAGGCCAGGGCAGCGGGTTCGGGAGTCCGAGCTGGTGCCCGTGAAGCAGCTGCAGGACTAGACGAGACCCAGGTGAGCCCAGCGTGGGGCATGGGCAAGCCTCGCTGTCCTGGGTGCTATCCTGACCTACTGACTCACTGTCACAGAAAGCCCGGGGCCACGGGCCAGTGGCAGAACCTGTGCCCTGCGCCCACCAGTGGTGACCACAGGTGTGGATCCCCTGGGAAGGCGGCTGTCCCGCCCAGCACTCCGAGGCCCGTGCCCAGGTGCCCGCTCGTCCCTCCACACAGGCTCCGATCCCCTGCCCTGTGAACTGCAGAGCTGGCGCGGCTTCCTGCCCAGCCCAGCGGGCAGCAGAGGTGGGTGCGGCCCAGGGAAGTGGAGTGGCCTTGCTTTTCCTCCCTTGTCCCCACAGCCGAGGGCAGCACAGCGTGTGGACGTGGAGATGGATTTCTCCCGAAATGGTCCCCCCAGGAGGGCAGGCGCAGCCCTGTGAGATCCAGCTGCGTCCTCATCTGAGAAGAAGGCAGGCCGCCATGGACAACAGCCCTGCCCAGCTCCCCGCGCGGCACACACCCCCCGACGGCTCCCTCCCCGCTGCCCGTCTCCCCAGGACCCTGGCGCCGACTACCTTTGGCCCTGAAAACAAGAAAGGGCTCGATACAAAGCAGGAGGCAGCCCAACTCTCCAAGAGGCTCTGCACTTTTAGAAAATAAAAAATAAATCACTAGTGACTGGGCGAGGGGGCGGGGGGGCATTTCACTCCAATTCAGGAATTTTGGACGTGGCGGCCTTGGACACCTTGGGAAGCCTTTTGACACACACCGACCCTTCTCAGAGTGTCTTTTAATGTATTAAAATTTGCAGGATTGCAAAAGAAACAATCATGTTGAAATAGTTACCAAAATATCTTAAACTCGATGCAGTCAGATAAGCGCTATTTCAGGGAGGCGGATCTCAGTCTAACAACTTCCTCAACTCAGAGGAGCACTGAGATTAAGTTATGTTTTGCAAAAACAGACCCGGCTGGGCCATGACAAGAGGACATCTGTGATTCTGCTGGTGACAAGGTGACAGATTTTGCTAATGTCACTGGCTTGCTGCCTATGTCCATAGTGGAAGGACATGCTGGATTTCGGTCGGAGCTATGAGAGAATAAAGATGCAGTGTTTTTCCATCCGGTCTCTCGAGCCCCTGAGCTCTCTCCACAGATGCCTGGGTTAGATCCCAGGGTGATCCTAAGGCCCCTGGGGCAATTTGGACCCCGCCAGAGAATTCACGGAGAGAACATGCTCAGCAACTAGTCTGCAGCAATTTTCAGCCCCGAACATGAAGTATATTCTAAATATTTTGTTTAAAACAACAAAAAAAAAAACACAAAGCTCCCTTGTAAAAAGGAGAAAACTTGAAATAAATTTGATGGTTATTTCTAGGTACAGAATTTAGGGTGATTTCCCTTATTGCTAATCTGCCACATATATGATATCCATGTATCATTTATCATCACCAAATCTGTATGATAGAAAGCAAGCCTGCCCGGGGCCAGGGAGGTAAACGGACGCTGCTCTAAGGTTCTGTAAGTCGCTACAGTTTGAATCCTCCACAATGGGTGAGTGTTACATTTTCATTTAAAAGCTAATAAACCAATTTGCAGTCCCACCAGCAATGTATGAGGGCACCTTTTCCCCACATCCTCGCCACCATTTATTGTTGCCTGTGTTCTTGACGATTGCCATTCTGGCAGGAGTGAGGTGGAGTCTTAGAGGAGTTTTGATTTGCATTTCTCTAACTGCTAGAGGTGTTGAACACTTGTTCATATATTTGTTGATCAATTGTATTTCTTCTTCTGTGAAGTGTCTGTTCAGTTCCTTGGCCCCTTTATTAATTGGGTTATTTGTTGGTAGTGGGTTGTTTTTTTTGTTTTTGTTTTGGGTGTTAAGTGTTTTCAGTTCTTTATAGATCCTAGAGATTAATGCTTTATTGGAGGTACATGTGGTACATATTTTCTCCCAGTCTGCAGGCTCTCTCCTCATGTTATTGTTTCCTTGGCTGAGAAGAAGCTTTTTAATCTGAATCCATCCCATTTATTGATTCTCGATTTTACATTTGTGCTTTAGGGGTCTTGTTAAGGACGTCAGATCCTAGGCCCACGTGGTGAAGATGAAGGCCTATTTTTTCTTCTATGAGGCGCAGGGTCTCTGGTCTAGTGCCTAAGTCTTTGATCCACTTTGGGTTGGTTTTTGTGCAGAGTGAGAGATAGAGGTTTAATTTCATCTTGCTACATATGGATTTCCAGTTTTGCCAGCACCACTTGTTGAATAGGCTGTCTTTTCTCCAGTGCATGTTTTTGGCACCCTTGTCTAGTATGAGATAACTGTATTTACATGGGTTGGTCTCTGGGTCCTCTATTCTGTACCATTGGTCTACAAGGGGTAAACAGTATGGATATTCCTCAGAAAACTGGGAATGGAACCACCATTTAACCCAGCTATCCCACTCCTTGGTTTATACCCAAAGGACTTAAAATCAGCACACTACAGCAATGCAGCCATGTCAGTGTTATAGCAGCTCAATTCACAATAGCTAGACTATGGAACCAACCTAGGTGTCTGTCCCTCAATAGATGAAGGGATAAAGAAAATGTGGTGTATATATTCAATGGAATATCACTCAGCTTTAAAGAAGAGTGAAATTGTGGCATTTTCCAGTAAATGGTTGGAGTTGGAGAACATAATGCTAAGCAGAATAAGCCAATCCCACAAAACCAAAGGCCAAATGTTTTCTCCAATGTGCAGATGCTAATTCACAATAAGGTGGGGTGGGGGCACTCGGGAAGAATAGTGTTACCTTAGATTAGGTAGAGGGAAGTGATGGGAGGGGAGAGGCGGGGATGTGGGGATAGGAAAGATCGTAGAATGAAACAGAGTCATTACTGTATGTATACATGTGACCACATGACCACTATGATTCTGCAACATGTACACTCAGAAAAATGAGAAATTATATTCCCATCTATATATGATATATCAAAGTGCATAACTTCATTCTACTATCAAGTGTAACTAATTAAAACAAATTAAAAATTTTTCATCCCTAAAAAAAAAGCTAATAAACTGTCAAATTGTACACTGCAGGTGGGTGAATTGCACATCACATAAACTACATCTCAATTAAGTCCTTAAAATGTTTAACTAGTTTTGGGCACTCAACCTGGACAACTTGCTAACTAAAAACTAACCAAACTAGAGCGGGAAAAATTATAAGCCATTTGGGAAATGTACACATCATCTGTATATTGGATGGTATTAAATAATCATTATCAAACATTTTAGGTGTGAATAATAATTCTATGGGTGTGTGTGATGGAAAGATCCTCAAAAATGTCAACATCCCTTCCTGCCATTTCTTAAAATCGCACATGAATCCACAATTATCTCACCATAAAATGTTTAATCATAAAGCAAGCACAACCCTATCTTTGGAGACACACACTAAAATGGCAATGAAGAGACACAATATCAGGACGCGCTTTGCAATGACCCTGGCCTGGGGCAGCGGGTAGGGTGCGGGGTGGACACCCCGAGGCTGACGGCTGGTATCGGGTGGTTTGCCAAGTCCATCTGCGTCTACCACTTTGGAAATTCTCCACGATGAGACACTTTCAGATGCTGACTGTTTTCAGTTCATTGGATCAGCAGTAATAAAGTCCCAAAAGGTAATCAGGCTTCTAGAAAAATGAAGGTTTGTGTTTGAAAACTCGAGAAAGAAAGGCTCGCTGTGTGTGCCACTGGACGCTGGCTAGGTATTTGAGGGAGCTTTATGAAAGGAACCTGCTGTCCTCCCTCCCCGGGTGAGGCCGGCCCACACCCCACCAGAAGACGGCTGTGCGCTGGACGCCCAGGTGGCGCAGAGTCCAGGAGCAGACGGCCAGCGCAGGGCCCGGGCCTGCCTCAGCCATGGGCCATCCTGCTCCTGCTCAGTCCCTGTCCCGGGGAGGGCTTGTGCACTGGGAGGACCCTTCTGGCCAGTACACTCTGATCTTCCGAACTCTGTTTACTTGGGCACTGGTGGAGCAGGGCCTGGGGCCACGGCCGCTGTCCATCATGAGGCTCTGACGCACCCCAGGAAAGTCACAGCGCCCCGCCACTTCCAAAAACACGGGTGTTCCCCACCCCGCCGCAGGCCCAGCATGGAAGGCCAGGCAGAGTTTCCACTCGCACGCTCCCCCGTTGCAAAGGGCCAGGCCCAGGGTGTGCACCCGGACCCTGCAGGCAGGGCGGGGCGGGGAGCAGCCAGCAGGCCAGAGGATGGCCCCAGCCTTCAGCCTCACCCATCCCACCCTCCAGCACCACAGCTCCTCCTGCCAGTGCTCCCTGGGCATGACCTGGGAGGTTGCAGACCCGCAGGCCCTGGCAGGGCTCTGGCGGTCACTGGCCAGTGAATGTCCTTGATTCTCTCCTGCAGATCAAACCCACACCCCGCAGGATCATCCTGGGCTGCCCCACGGCTGGCTTCCTCCTCACCACGCTGCACGCTCCACGCTGCACGCTCACCCTGCCTTTGGGGCTCTGGACCCCAGCCCCAGCCCCCCATTTCAGCAGAGCTGGAAACCTCCGTGCTGAGGAGCCAGGGCTCCCCAAGGCAGCATCCATGACAATGGGTTCCACGAGACCCTTGGAGGGTCCTGTCTACTTGCCCAGGCCCCTGGGCAAATGGTTGCCAGTGGCGTGATTTCCAGGGGGCCTCAGGCCATGTGGGCTCCGCTTGTCTTCGAGGGGCTGGACCGCAGAGCACACCTCTCGATGGCAGGAGTCATGAAGGGCTCAGGACCCTGCCCATCAACTCACCCCTCTGCCCTGGACTTTGCCAAGTCCTCTCACTGCCCTGACTTTCTCCTCCCAGCCAGGGCCGCCTGTCCTGTCCCCTCCACTGCCACCACCACTCTTCATGGCCCAGGAGGATCCGAGGAAGAGCCGGCAGGTGGAGGAGCCTCTCCCGCCTCCTGTCCTCCTCCCTCCCTGGGGGCTTTGTGAGCTGTGCTTTGGGCATCTCAGTGCAGGTTCCGCCAGGATAGCTGCAGGGTGGACATGAGTCTGAGGGGGCGGGGGAGGTGGACATCGGTATTCCTGGGGGTTGACTGCCCAGCTGGGTTTGCAAAGTCCCTGGAGGTGGCCAGTGTCATCTGTGCTCGGCGTCCCCAGGAGCTGTCTGCCACCTTCACTCAGCAGGACCTGCGACTAACAGGGGCACAGGGGAGCCGTCTCACTTGGAGACCTGAGGGACAGTAACAAGAGATGTGCCCTGCACAGGGGCACACTCCTCAGCCTCACGGGGGGACCCTGACACCTGCAGGACAGATGGCCCCTGGAACACCCAGGAGAGGGAGAGGGAGAGAGAGAGGGAGAGAGAGAGGGAGAGAGGGAGAGAGAGAGAGGGAGAGAGAGAGAGAGGGAGAGAGAGGGAGAGAGATAGAAGGTGGGTGTGGGCACTGGTGCAGCGGCAGCCCGAGGGACAGTCTCAGATAGGAAGGTGAGAACGTTCCGGAGCCGAAGGTGACGATGGCTACACAGCGCGACCTTTGTGCCCAGTGCCACTGAACTGCACTCAAGACAGAGACAGTGGCAACCTCGAGTCACCTTCATTTCATCAGTCCTAAGAAGGCAGTGGAACTTCCAGGCCTCCTGTGAGGGCACAAGGCCAAGCAGGGCCATTGAGGGCAGACCTCTGCCGGCCACCCCACGTGAGAGGGGACAGTACACCAGATGGCAAGACTGTGGCACTTGCCGGCCTCATACCACCAGCCAAGCTCCTCCCCCGGGTCCCCAGGCGCCATCAAGTAGAGTGCAGGGCCTGGGCGCTCACCTCCGCTGTCCCCCACACACGTGTCCCTGGAATGGTGTGCCACTGAGACGGAAGGACAGCAGCAGACCCACTGGCGGGAGAGCCTGGTGGTCAATCACGGGCAAAGCCAGCAGACGCACACAAAGCCCGGGTCACACTCAAGGAAGCCCCGTTTCCTCTCTGGGACAGGAATTGGACTGACGGCCGCCCAGACGGCGAGCCTCTCCGCTCACCGGCCCGTCCTGGCTGACCCTGGAGCTCCGCTTCTGCTGACGCAGCTGAATGGCCACACTGCCCTCAACCCCCAGCCGACAGGCGAACCCGGCCTGACCCTCAGGAGCCACAAGAAGCCTGTATGAGCAGGATGGAGTCTTCCAGAAGCCGCCTCCCAGGGCCCTGCTGAGCTCAGCAACTGCCCCAGCAACACTGGGCCACCGTGCGACGCGGGTCACCAGTTCTGCTCACCACAGACTGCAGGAACACTGAGTTCCAGGTGCGGGCCACGGGCCACCAGCCCTCAGGAGCCCAGCCCAGGCCCCTCCCCTCCTCCCTGCTGCGCCCCGATGCCAGGAGCTCCGGCTGGAAGGGAAGCGGCTCTGGGCCCCGAGCAGGCCCTGGATGCTGCTGCTCGGAGGGGGCCCGGGGCACATGGAACTGGCGGGTCCTCCCCCTTGTGGAGGAAACAACAGCTTCCATTAAGCGGAGGCCACCCTGGCGTCTGGCCCCAGCGTCCATGCCGCCTGCCTCGCTGGGCTGAGCCTAAATGACAGGTCGGGTCAGTGACTGTCCCCAGGACGCCATTTCTGAAAAGCCAGGCAGGTGGCTCCTTGCCATCTGTGTTCCCTAGAAATACCCTCCCACCCACCCACAGGCGGAGAGCCACAGGGTCGGCGGGTCCACCACACGTTAGGGAAGGGGACCACAGGTGGCAGCTGAGGGCACAGGCTTCCTTCTGAGGTGATGAAACGTCCTGCAGTCGTGGTGACAGCCGCTCACGGTGACAGAGCAGACCCCCCATCACGTAAGGGACGGACCATGCCTCGGTGCAACAGACGGAGACAAGGGCAGGACCCAGGCCACCAGTTTCTAGCTGAGTGACGTGGCGTCGGGGACGAACCCCGCTGCACCTCAGCTTTTCAGCTAAAGGAAAGGTCCTCCTTACGCCAGTTGCTCTGTCTCAGAGCACAGGCCCTGGGTTGGACACTGCGTGTGGAGCCAGGGGTCAGCACCCAACCCTTGCCCCCACCGAACAGAGAGCATGGGCACAGGAGGGGCAGCTGAGGTGGACGCGGTGGGGTCACTGGTGAAGATGATCCAGGTGCTTGGGGAGAGCTGGTGGGTGGACCGGCTGTCACTCCTCCCCAGCCACAGCCTCCCTACCGCCGGCAGAGCCACAGACCATGGCCTCCTCTTGGGGGCTGTTCCCATGGGCCTCCAGCCTCTGCCTGGAACCAGGAAGAGGCACACACCTCATCCAGCGGCAGCCGGTGGGTGTGCAGACCTGCTGTGCCTGAGGAGGCTGCCATGGGTGCCCAGCAGGCTCGGCGCTCAGCAGCGTTGGAATGGGGCAGGGTGGGCGGCCACGCCTGCTGGCGTGTGTGTCTGGGACCAGGTTGGAAGTTCAGCCACGACCTCAGCTTGCACGGCTGCCAGTGGACAGTAAGGATCCTTGCCTCCCTGGACCTGCCTCTGGGCCTCTTTCTCAGGGGCACATTCTCGTGCTCCTCTAAGGAGCCATTCTCTGTGGGCTTGTAGGATTTTCATAAATACTCCCTGTTCTCAAAGCTGAGGAGTATTTATGAAAAGGTGCTTTGTGAAGAGGACCACCACGGGGTCTGGTCTTCAGTCCAGGTAGGTGGGGAGCAAGGCTCAGGGCAGGCAGAATCCTGGGCAGGGGCCACTCGTGAGGGGGAGTCCAGCCTGGTATCCAGGTGCAGGACAGTGAGTGTCCTCTTTCTGGGGACGGTCCTTGTTCCCACCACTCTGGCTTGCCTAAGTGTCCCCCAAAGTGCACAAGTTAAAGGCTTGGTCCCAGGGTGGTGATGTTGGGAGGTGGTGGAGACTTGGGAGGGGACCTACTAGTGCATCCTTAGAGCACTGAGGACATGTTGGGATGGACATGCCCTCAAAGGGCATTGGGGACTCTGGCCCATCCTCTCCCTTCTGCTTCCAGGTCGTGAGGGGAGTAGCTCCTTGCCACGTGCTCCCGGTCACTGCTGTCCAGCACCCCAGCTGAGCCAAAGCAAGGGACCACCCAACCTTAGACAAGAGCCTTCAAAATGGAGCCAAAACAAACCTCTCCTCCTTAGACGCTGAGTCTTCAGGTAGTCGGTTATAGTGCTGGAAATCTGACCCACACGCCTCCCAGCCTCATAACACTCTCTCAAAGCCAGGTTTCCCGGATTTTTTTTACTAAAAGGCCATTTTCTGATGCCAATAAAAATAATAATTTGCAATAGTTTTAACTTTTACATTTGATGTCTAAGCATCTGAAAGAGTTCCCAGCCACTTTGAGTCTGCCTTGGTCCTGTCTGTGTGTTTATGTGATTGGTTTAAAACGTCGATGGTGGGAATCCAGCACCAATCCCTCTCCTTGTAGGGCCTGGAAGACTGGGAACTACATTCCCCAGAACCCCTGCCCTCTAGGGTCTTCTACACTGGACTCCATCCCGGTGGGCCAGCTCTGGCAGAAGCTGCCTTGTGATGTGGCCGCGGTGTCCCTCAGTTCCTAATGGGCCACACTTGGTGGCACACCAGAGCATGAGTGACAACGTTCCCTGGCCCTTGCTCCCCTCAGCAGTTCTGAAAGCCACCGTGCTGCTGAGTCCCTTCTTGATCCAAGCAATGCGAGGACTTTTCCTTTCAGTGAGGCTGAAGAAGCCCCACAGACCCAGCGCCTGCGTCCCTGAGCATGGAACAGGACGTGAGCCCTAGCCCCTGGGCAACAACGCTCATCCTCCAGGTCACAGCGGGAACGGGAGGGCGGCTGGGGTGGAATCCCGTCAACCTGCTCCCAGGCCAGGAAACGCCCTGCTGCGTGGGACTCCCCGGAGCCACACCGTCAGGAGTCTGCCTGCTGCCCGTTCCTCTGTGTGCCCAGTTCCCTACACCCCAGTTCACCTCCTTCTCCCCACCTTCGCTCTTCAGCGGGCCAAGTCCTTCGGGTCCCCAGAACACGGGGAACTGAACGTTCTTCAGAGGAGGGAGCACAGGCTGCCACCCACCAGGGGAGGAGTCCCAGCCAGCACTGCTGTCAGGACCTGGGTCACCTTGGTCCCGGCCACACAAGCCCCCAGGGAGGTAACGAGTCATCACTGTGAACAAGGGGACGCATACAGGCTGCAGACCGTTTCTGAGGAAGGACTTGAGGCTTTGACGGTCTGTAGGAGCTACAGATGTCTGCCACCGCCTGCCCTAGAGGCGGAGTCTCAGCCAGCCAGGCCTGGGCTCAGGCAGAGGGCTGGACTCAGCACCAACAGCCCATCAGTGGATGCCTTTGGGGATTTGAATGCTTCTCTCCCCCTAGGTTTGTAATTGAAAAAATAATGCAAGAACACTAGTTTTAAAATACCTTAAGCTCCCTTCTCTTCAGAGCTACTTTTAACAGCTGTGCTTTTTCCAGAGTTCCTCTGTGCTTACACTGGAGTGGACAGAGATCCTCTCCTAAATGTTGGGCTTCTCCTAAACAGTCTCCACCTCTTGCTGTATTGACCCCAGTGCTGGGGCGGAACCCAGGGCCTCGCTCAGGTGGGGCAGGCACTGCACTCTGAGCCGTCCCCCAGCCCCTGCCCCTCACTCTTCAGCCCTGCACCTGGGCCTCTGCTGCTCCTGCACAGGTCCCTGGAGTCTGTGTGGGCCCTGGCCGTGCTTGCAGGAGCGCACGTTGGCTTGTGTGTCGTCCTCGGCCAACAGACTGCATTCAGCAGCTTGGGCAGCTCAGCTTCAACACACCTTTCTCACATTGGCTCCGTCAATGTCAAAAGACATGTGTTCACTGGGCTATTTCATACGGATTGGTTGTGCGGTATCCCTTGTCTCTGGGCACACTTATGAGTCCGTGTGCAAAGTGGGTTGCAGATGTGAAACTGCTGATCGGGAGGACGACACTTTTAAACTCCGAGACGCGGGTTAACTTGTCTTTGAGAGGCTGCCCTCACTCATGCCACAGCCAACCCAGCCAAGGAGTTTGCAAGCAGCACTGAGACCCCTGAAGCCCCCTGGTAGGTCAGAGTGCTGGGTCCCTCAGCCGGGCTGGGCCTCACCTCTTGCCTGCAACATTGATGGCCAAAAGGTATTTTCCCTGAATCATAGAAAACATGAACCCAGGTAAACGAGCTTCCTCCAGCCCCTCTGGAGAGGGAGGGGGCTGGACATAGCCCCTCAGCTCCTCGGAAGGCCAGCCGAGAGGGCCTCTGCCGATCGCCCAGAGCTGCTGGCTGGGATCACCGGCACACGCAGGACTGTACATGCTGCGACTCTTTACGAGGAAGCACGTGACGCTTTTACTGTCTTTACAAGCAATAAATGTCTACGTCGATTGAATTATTTGCTGCTTCTCTGCTGCCACCACCTTCCCCAGGGAATCTTGGTGGTCACCTGGTCTGTAGCCCCGCTGGGGACCCCTGAGTGCACGCAATGCTGTCCTCAGGCATGGGGTCTGAACCCTGAGCATCCAGCTGGACAGAGGGGCAGGGATTTCTGGCTGTCCATGGCTCCCAGGTCCACCAGCTCGCCACCCTCAGTGTCCCCTGCTTGTTACTACACAGCAGAACTGCAGAACTGGTCGCATTTGATAACGCATCTGGGCAACAGGCACACTCCACAGCCTCTCTGAGCCCTGAGGGCCTCCTCTATGGAAGGACCTGGTGCTCAGGGAGCTGGATGGACCTCCCGGGTACAGCTGTCACAGGGATTCCCAAGGCCAGTCACTTCGTCCAACGGCCATCTGTCATTCCTCAGAAACCTGCCCTCTGGTGGCGCCCCTCAGCCTCAGCCACCGACCTCCACGCAGACCTCGTGCCCCCCACCAGGCTTTCCCCGCTCTTGGCCAGGCCTGAGGATCATCTCCAGGTCTCCACGTGGCTGCCCGTCTAACCGCTGTCCACACTCCTCTCGAACGTGGCCTTCTCGGGGCCTTGGACCGACGTCCTGTTTGCAGTTGTCGCTCCCCACCCCCTCACCCCCTCCCTCCTCGCTGCTTTTGGGGGCCTGCATCAGCAGCATACCTTGTATTGGCTCATTTTTTGTTGGATTTAATTTTTTATCTGATATTCCCCATAAAGTAACCCCCCTGAGGTCAGGGTTTTGTGGCCCTACTGTGTTTTGGCTTTGCCCTTCGCTACTGCGTCCCCAGTCCTAGAGCAGAAGCTGACTTGCAGGAAATGCCTATGAGTCATTGGAAGGTGACAAGCTGCTACGGCTGGGACATGGTGACAGGTTCATCTGGCCCCCTTCCCCTTCCTGGATGTGCAAGAAGCCCACCCTCCCCAGCCTCCCTTGCTACTAGGTGGGTGCCATGTGACAAACAGGGTGAGGTGGCCTCCTCTGGGAGACGCCCTGTAGGATCCTCCAGCTCTCTCAGCCCTGTCAGCAACGATGGCCACATGGAGCAGCCAGTCTGGAGAGCCAGAACAGGAAAGAAGAACCTTATTGGATGCAGCTGTTGGGATTCCAGGAGGTGAGTGTTACTGCAGCAGAGCCTAGCAGAGCCTAGCTGTTATGGGTGGGAAAAAAATCCCAGGCTGTAAATGCAGGTTACAATGTGGCACAGATGTTCTTTAAAATCCTTCTGCTATGAAAGATTGCACTTCAAAACCATGGGGCTTGGGGGGCAGGGGCAATGGGGTTAGACACAGCACCAAAAACTTCAACAATAACACGTCAAAACCAAATGACGGGAACCTGATAAAGTTGATACCGCGGCTTCACGCATGTTAAAAGGTTAGGAAACACGTGGAGACTCCAGTAACCATGATGCGTGGCCTGGAGAAGACCTCGGGTGTGCTGGGAAGGGGCTGCGGACTGCGGCCATGTCGAGTCTGCGGGTGATGGACAGTCGTCACTGTCAGGCAGAAGTCGTAGCCCAGATGAGGACAGGCGTGGTGGACATTGGCAGAGCACCGGGCAGCTGGTGGGGCTGGAGGGTGCGTGTGGGTGTGTTTCATGGCCTGTGTTCACCCTGTGTTTTCCCCAACAAAACTGTACCCAGCCCTCCTGACACACCCACAAACATCCATGTGCCAAGAACCGCCTGAGACCCAGCAAGGGACCATCAGGGACCCCAGGCTCAGAAATTCTGAGGCTGGAAGTCACCTTGTACCTGTGCCAGGAGCTGAGGCCTGAGACACACCCCAGGTGGCCCTGCCCCACGCCACTCTGACTCTGTCCCTGGGTGAGCCTTGCCCAGGAGAAGCACCCACAAGCCCTCCTGTCCACTCCAGTCAGTCAACACTGAGTGCATTGGAGGGGTGGGCCCAGGGTCATGGGCTGACCTCCCAGACCAGGTCTGGACTCCAGGCGGGGCCGGCAGGAGTGCTCTGATTCTGAGCCCACTCTAACCGACCTGCAGGACCTTCGCGCCCAGCCTTCACGCCCTGCCCTCCAATCCCGCGTCTGAAAGCTGCTGTGCTAGTTTGAGGGTCAGCAAATCTGGCCAGTGCCCAGCCAGCCAGTGCCATGGAACCCACGTGCTCTTTCGTGTGTGTTCGCTGGTGCCTCTTCTACAGAACGAGAAGATCCAGCCCCAGCCCCAGCCCCAGCAAATCCTGGCCTCCAGCCCCAGCCTCCAGGCCCAGCCCCTCACGGGAAGGGCTTGCTGTCTGCATTGATTGGACTCCGGATGCAGTGGCTGGGCCACCATCCACACCTGACCCTGCTAAAGGAGTGAGGCCCAATCACCTCGTTCTGATCCCCAGCAGAAGGAGGCGTGGGCGGCTCTCACGCACACACATGCGCACACCACTCTGCCGGCAGCCTCAGCTGAGCAGACGCCCCGCCTGCATGCAGCTCGGTGCCCGGGGCACTGTGCCACATCTGGGCAGCCTCCACCCCCCTCAGTGCCTGGGTCAGCCCGCACCGCCCTGGGCTGAGGGCGCTAGAGTGTGACCCCGGCTTCCCTTCCTCTCGGGGGAGCCTGGCGGGCCGTCTGGCTGGTGGGGCTGGGGGGCAGGCACGAGGCTGACCGTGAGCCCAGCGCGGCGCCCAGACTAAACATCCTTGATTAAGCTGCAGAGGCTACGCGGCAATTAGCCCTGCAAGGGGGCCTGCGAGGCCAACCCCTGACCCGGGCCTGTGGCCGCCTCGGGAGGCCCTCCGCCCCGGGGCAGCTGTGACCTCTCACCTGAGCTCTGCTCCGGTGGCCCCAGGGTCTGGGGCTTACCCAGGCCTCCTGACAAAGGGCCTCCTGGGAGTGGAGCTGGCGATGTCCTCACCAGCCACTTGCTCACCTCCCCGTCCCCGAGCGGCAGGTCCTGAGGACACGCCAGGTGGCAGGAGCTGCATGTGCTCTCCCTCCTGCCCTCTGAATCCTGAAGGGCCTTCAGAATGGCCCCCTGGTCACCCCGCCACCACCCTGGACCCAGCCACCCCCTCTCCCGTGGCCACACTGGGAAGAGCCCTTGCCCCTCGTCCCCAGCACCCAGAGGGACCCTTCCACACTGAAAGTCAGACCCGTTGGGCCCCCACCCTGCAGTGGCCCTCTTGTGGAGGAGCCCCAGGGTCCAGGCAAGGCCAGCAAGGCTCCGCAGGCTGGCACCACCTCCTCACCTCCACCTCCTGGCCAGTCGGCTGACCTTGCTGGCCCCGACCTGCACCTGGGCCTTTATGACCTGCCCCCACCTTGGGTGCCCCTCTCTGAGACACCGAGACACGGCACAGCTCCCTCTCATCTGCAGGTCACTATCTGTCCCATCAGAGGCTCTCCCAGGGTCACTTCCCAAAGCAGCAGCGCCACCTGGCCCTGCTGGGTGTCCTCCACCATGAGCCGCCACCTGATGTGACCTGAGGTACAGGTCCACTCTCTGCCCCTTCACTGGAGCCAAGAGGCCAGGCACCTTCCTGGGATGCCCCCGTCCACAGGTGCCTCCCAGCACAGCACCCGGGCTCAGAGCAGGTGCTCGGCGAGTGTCTGCCCATCCGTACCCTTGTGCGTGCCGTGTGGGTACCAGCCCTGTGCCACGTGCACGCTCACCGACTGGGCCAGTCTATAGGCAGGGAAACCAAGACCTTGGGCCATTATATGGCCTGCCCGAGGGAACCCAGCAGATCACATGGCAGGACTCAAACCCAGCCTGGCTCACAACCGCTGCTCAGCACAGGGACAGCTTGCAGAAGAGTATGTGCCCGGTGGACCGAGTCACCCAGGATGCGTCACGACATCAGCTAGTAGTGTCCGCACAACTGGGACAAGGTCGGCCCTCTCAGCCACTGGGTCCTGCCCACATTGCGTAACAACAGCTTTTCATGTGGAAAACTCTCAGAAAAGAAGGAACAGGGACTTCCTCAACCTGATAAAGGTGTTTAGGCAGACCGACGTCACCCCCGATGTGAAAGGCTGGACGCCTTCTCTAGGATCAGGAGAAAGACCAGGAGGCCTGCTCTCACCACTGACCCTGACAAGAAAAAAACGGAAGTCATCTAAACCGCGAGGGGAAAACGCGGTCGTCTGTGCAGGACACCACGACAGACTTCCCACTCTTGCCTCCAAGGCCTTCAGGGCTGGCCTCCGCCGCCCTGCCCAGCCTGACCCATGCTTCCTGTCTGTGCTGGACCCACTGGCTGCCTGGCTCTGTGACAGGCCCCTCACTGCCTCACCGCAGGGCCTTGGCACCTGTGTCCACCGGGTGTGCTTCCTTCTCTTCCTGACGCCCTCATCCTCACGACCTCAGCACACGGCCCACGCTCAGGGGGGTCCCGCCTCACCCCAGGCGAGACTCTCAAGCTCATGCCGCTGTGGCGGGTCATTTAAGTTCCCTGTAGATAGTGTCCGCCCTCTGTCCTCTGCTGGACTGAGAAGCTGAGGGTGGGGAGCAGGCCCACTCTGCTCACTGTGGCACCCTCGGGTCAGCTCCAGGAGACAGAGTGGGGACCAGTGACGGAGTGGAGGGGCAGGGCTGGGCCAGGTCCCTGAGCCTCGAGCCATCCCTGATCTCTCGTGGGAGGACACGCAGCCACAGGGAGTGGCTGCAGCATCTCCCCAAGTGACCACCGCGACGGCCTGTCCCAGGCTGC
Organism: Marmota monax; assembly: GCF_021218885.2. Lineage (NCBI taxonomy): Eukaryota > Metazoa > Chordata > Mammalia > Rodentia > Sciuridae > Marmota > Marmota monax. Next base: position 34,634,634 of record NW_026695224.1, read on the forward strand.
ACCGGAGAGCCTGGTGGGTGGAGCCCTGTGCAGTCCACCCATAGCCCTGGGGCTCCAGTGCCATCAGTGTGCCCACGTCCCCGGGGAGAATCCAGGCCGACTCTTCCTCAGGAAGCCCAGGCCCAGGGTGGACTCGGCCCAGGGGCTCTCCACACTCCTGCTCTCTGCCGCACACAGCACCACCCCTGAGCCATGGCAGGACGGGGTGGACTCTGCGCCCAGCCCGCCTGTTCCCCACCAGGAACATAAGGACATATGTGGAGCCACCGTGGAAGCGACCTTTCACCCTGCTGACCAGAAGGAGGACCACCAGGGAGGCCAGGAAGGCCAGCAAGGGGTCAGCCCAGTGCTTCCAGGAGGGGAGCTTCTGGGGGGTCTGTGTGGGGGGAGGGAGGACAGGAAAGGCACAGAGAGGAGGGGGGAGGGAACCGGGGGAGGGGACCAGGGCTCGGGGACACCAGCTGGGCACAGGAAGGAGACCCGGGCCCCTGCGCAGCCAAAGCCTCCTTCCTCCTCACCCATCTGTCCGAGGGACCCGGAAGGGGAAGAGCAAGGGAGGCGGGAAGGGGAGACAGAAAGAGTGAGTGGCCAGGAGAAGGGACAGAGAGGGACTTGGGGACAGGGCAGGGGCGGATGAGAAAAGCCGCGAGCAGAGGGAGACAGGGTGGAGAGAGGCACAGATGCTCCACAGGGAGCTGGACCCCCCCACCAACGGACTCCAGGTCTAGGACAGGCAGACCAGCTGCCCCAGAGGTAGGGCCCCAGACACCAAGGCCAGCCGGCCAGCAGCCTCTCCTCCCCCTCCCTCTCTCTCCATCTCTCTCCATCTCTCCTCTCTCCCTCCCACCTCCTTCCCTCCCTCTCTCCTCCCCCTCCCTCTCTCTCCTCTCTCTCTTCCCCCTCCTGTCTCTCTCTCTACTCTTTCTCTATCTGTCCTGCCCCTTCTCTCCCGCTCTCTCTCTCCCTCCCCCTCCCTCTCTCTCCCTCCCCCTCCCTCCCACTCCCTCTCTCTCCCTCTCTCTCCCTCTCTCTCCCTCTCTCTCTCCCTCTCTCTCCCTCTCTCTCTCCCTCTCTCTCCCTCTCTCTCCCTCTCTCTCCCTCTCTCTCTCCCTCTCTCTCCCTCTCTCTCCCTCTCTCTCCCTCTCTCCATCTCTCTCTCCCTCTCTCTCCATCTCTCTCTCCCTCTCTCTCCCTCTCTCTCTCCCTCTCTCTCCCTCTCTCTCCCTCTCTCTCCCTCTCTCTCCATCTCTCTCTCCCTCTCTCTCCATCTCTCTCCATCTCTCTCCCTCTCTCTCCCTCTCTCTCCCTCTCTCTCCCTCTCTCTCCCTCTCTCTCCATCTCTCTCTCCCTCTCTCTCCCTCTCTCTCCATCTCTCTCTCCCTCTCTCTCCATCTCTCTCTCCCTCTCTCTCCCTCTCTCTCCATCTCTCTCTCCCTCTCTCTCCCTCTCTCTCCATCTCTCTCTCCCTCTCTCTCCCTCTCTCTCCATCTCTCTCCATCTCTCTCTCCCTCTCTCTCCCTCTCTCTCCATCTCTCTCTCCCTCTCTCTCCATCTCTCTCCATCTCTCTCTCCCTCTCTCTCCATCTCTCTCTCCCTCTCTCTCCCTCTCTCTCCCTCTCTCTCCCTCTCTCTCTCCCTCTCTCTCCATCTCTCTCCATCTCTCTCTCCCTCTCTCTCCATCTCTCTCTCCCTCTCTCTCCCTCTCTCTCCATCTCTCTCCATCTCTCTCTCCCTCTCTCTCCATCTCTCTCTCCCTCTCTCTCCCTCTCTCTCCCTCTCTCTCCATCTCTCTCCCTCTCTCTCCCTCTCTCTCCATCTCTCTCCATCTCTCTCCATCTCTCTCCATCTCTCTCTCCATCTCTCTCTCCCTCTCTCTCCCTCTCTCTCCCTCTCTCTCCCTCTCTCTCCATCTCTCTCCATCTCTCTCTCCCTCTCTCTCCATCTCTCTCCATCTCTCTCTCCCTCTCTCTCCATCTCTCTCTCCCTCTCTCTCCCTCTCTCTCCATCTCTCTCCATCTCTCTCTCCCTCTCTCTCTCCCTCTCTCTCCATCTCTCTCTCCCTCTCTCTCCCTCTCTCTCCCTCTCTCTCCATCTCTCTCCATCTCTCTCTCCATCTCTCTCTCCCTCCCCCTCCCTCTCTCTCCATCTCTCTCTCCCTCTCTCTCCCTCTCTCTCCCTCTCTCTCCCTCTCTCTCCCTCCCCCTCCCTCTCTCTCCCTCTCTCTCCCTCTCTCTCCATCTCTCTCCATCTCTCTCTCCATCTCTCTCCATCTCTCTCTCCCTCTCTCTCCCTCTCTCTCCCTCTCTCTCCATCTCTCTCCATCTCTCTCTCCCTCTCTCTCCATCTCTCTCTCCCTCTCTCTCCCTCTCTCTCCCTCTCTCTCCATCTCTCTCTCCCTCTCTCTCCCTCTCTCTCCATCTCTCTCTCCCTCTCTCTCTCCATCTCTCTCTCCCTCTCTCTCCCTCTCTCTCCATCTCTCTCCCTCTCTCTCCCTCTCTCTCCATCTCTCTCCATCTCTCTCTCCATCTCTCTCTCCCTCTCTCTCCCTCCCCCTCCCTCTCTCTCCATCTCTCTCTCCCTCTCTCTCTCCCTCTCTCTCCCTCTCTCTCCCTCCCCCTCCCTCTCTCTCCATCTCTCTCTCCCTCTCTCTCCATCTCTCTCTCCCTCCCCCTCCCTCTCTCTCCATCTCTCTCTCCCTCTCTCTCCCTCTCTCTCCCTCTCTCTCCCTCCCCCTCCCTCTCTCTCCCTCTCTCTCCCTCTCTCTCACTCTCTCTCCATCTCTCTCTCCATCTCTCTCTCCCTCTCCCCTCCTTCCCCCCCTCTCTCCTCCCTCTCCCCCTCAGCTGAGCAGCAGGTACTGGAGCACCTACAGGAGGGGTCCCAGGTGGGGAGGTGTGGGGGTCAGGTTTGGTGGGGGTCTGCCCTCCTCCCTGGCCCAGCCTCCCCCCAGCCTGGGGTCAGTGAGCTGAGCTATTGTGATTCACATTTCCTGTCTGGAGCTCAGACTGCAGTGCTGGGCCCCGGCCAGGACGGGGGCAGGAGAGCAGGGCAGGAACCTGCCCCACACTGGCCAGAGCCTGCTGCAGGAAACGGGGGACTTTCCGTGGAGGCGGGGCTGCTGCACCCCACCCCACGCCACGCCGCGTCCACGGGAACAGGGAGCATGCTGGCCTCTGGCCTGCCTGGAGCGGGAGCTTGGAGTTGCGCTCAGCTGAGTTCAAATCCTGCCAGGGCCACGTCCCAGCCGCGTGGCCTCAGCCAGCCCCTCCTCCTGAGTGTCACCTGTAAGGTGGCGCTGTGTTCCACTCTCGTGGGACGTGGGAGCAAAGCCCTCAATACTGTGGTGCAGACGGGTTTGCTCTGCTGTCGCCCCATCCTCTTCCCGCCAGAGCAGGAGGGACCAAGGGCAGGAACCTTCTCGGAAAGAAACGCAACTGGTCTGTCAGAGGCTCAGCCTGGGCTGGCCAGAGCCCCAGGCTCCTCTGGGTCCCCTTCCTCCTCTAACTGTGCCCAGCCCCGACCCCGGGGAGCCGTGGCAGTCAGTGAGCTCGTCCTGTGTCGTGCTCAGGGCAGGGCTGGCCAGGGCGGCTCAGGCCTGGGAGCCCACGGCAGCGCCACAGCCATCCACAGGCCCAGGGGCTCCCCTCAGACTTGGACCCCAGACCCCTGGGCCAAGGAGCTGTTCCTGCTCCTTCCCCTCGGGCTCCGAGGCCTCCAGGACGGAGGCGCGCAGGTGAGACTCGCATGTGTGCGCACACCCATGTGAACGTGTACTCACACACACGCACACGCATGCACAGCATCTGTAACGTGCTTGGGCGTGCGTACGTGCACACGCCTGCCCTCAGGTGTATACCTGTGTATACACCCACACGTGTCGCTCACAGATAGTGTATAAAGAAGTAATTGTTAAAGGACAAGCCCCTGCTGTCCTGGGGCAGCCAGGTGTCCGCCGACAGGTAGGGATGGGCACAGGCAGCGTGCGCCACAATCCCACGTTCTACAGTCGTGAACAGAGTGATGCTGCCACGTGCTACCACAGGACGGGACTCGCACTCCGTGCTGAGCACCAGGCACAGAGGCCACGTGCTGTGGACCCATCCACGTGGACCCTCAGACGGGCAAGAGTGTGGAGGCACTACAGGTGGCCGTGGGGCTGGGCTGGGGTGCACAGAGGGGCCCTCCTGAGGGTGGGCGCCTCTGAGCCGACTGGACAGGCCCCTGAGACGCAGCGGGGAAGCCACCTTCCTAAAGCCATGTGCCCTGTGCCGGCCGCGTGGGCAGGGCGAGGGGTCGGGTGGACGGGACAGGGGCTCCTCGGCTGACTGCAGCCCGGGGGCACGTGCCATCCACACTTGCTGACTGAAGACTAAGGACACTGTCCGTCCAAGGGGACCCGATGGCACTTGGCTGCTTGTGCTCCAGGAAGGTGGCAGTCACTGCCTGCAGTGGCCGCCTTCTGACTCCCAGAGAGCCTCTTCATGGGACAGTGACGGTGACAAGGTGACAGCCTCCGTAGCCGTGGGGCCAGGTGACAAGGCTTCATGCAGCCTAACTAACAATACCTCATCTTCCTCAGCCCACTTTAAAGAGGGGAAACTGAGACCCGAGAGGTCAAGGGTTGCCGCCCGCGAGGCAGCTCCTGGCGGGGAGGAGAAGTCTGGGCCAGAGACGGCACCTGGCCACAGTGTCCCTTCACGCTGCTTCTGAAGGAAGCCAGGCTCCGGACCTGCAGAGGCCAAGGCCCCGGTGACCCTCGGCCAGACCAGGACCATCCTCTGCTCCCAGTGGAGGAACCAGAGAGAAATGGGGGTGCCACCGTGGAGCAGATCTGTCCCCCCTGCCCTGGGTCCTCTTCCTCCCCCACTAACATTGCTGCCTCACGGGCAGCCGCCCTCTTTCTGTCCACCGCAGGCTCTAAGGACGGCACAGGGACATGTGCCCTGAGCATCGCAGTCCAGCAGAACCTGGCCCTGGGGCTACGCGCCCTCGGCCTACTGGTGGCCAACAGCTGCTGTGCGCGCCTCCCGCAGCCAGAGGCAGCCCCCTCACCGCCCTGCGCAGCATCGAACCCCGTCCCCTTAACGCCACGCACACTGCTTTGCCCAGGAGGAACGGGGACTTCGTAGCATTGTGTTCTAACCTCCTCGCTGAGTCCCCTGAGGTCCACTAACACAACCAATGCCTGACTGTCCAATAGCACCTGGCAAAGGGCCGGGCAAGAAGCTGAAAACGAAATGGATGCCTTCTATTTCACGGAAATAAAATCCGTGCCATAAATTTCACTCCTTTTTAAAGTATGTAATTCAGTTGCTTCTAGTATATTTACCAAATTGTACAATCATCCCATTAACTAATTCCAGAACATTTACATCGCCCCCCAAAGCAACCCACACCTATTAGCACTCGCTCCCCTCTCCCTGCTGACGCCCACTGGTCTGCTCTCCTCCGCGGACTTGCCTCTCCTGACTCCTCAGCCAGCAGGACCGGGCAGTCTGTGGCCCTTCACGTTCCGCGTCTCCCTTCAGCATCACATTTTCAAGGCTCATCCATTTGTGGTGCGTCGGAGCCTCTCACCTTTCTGTGGATGGACAATATTCTGTGGTATGAGGTCTATTCCTGATGCTGTAACAAAACGCCTGAGGCTGTATAACATACAAGGAACAGAAGCCTAGTGGCAAATACCTGTAATCCCAGTGGCTCAGGAGGCTGAGGCAGGAGGATCCCAAGTTCAAAGCCAGCCTCAGCAATTTAGCAAGGACCTATGCAACTTAGTGAGACTGTGTCTCTAAATAAAAAATAAAAAGGGCAGGGGATGTGGCTCAGTGGTTAAGTGCCCCTGGGTTCAATCCCTAGTAAAAAAAAAAAAAAAAAATGGAAGAGAAATCTATTTCTCACTATCCTAGGGCTTGGAAGTCCAGGGTCAAGGTGCCAGCAGGTTCAGGGTCCGTGAGGGCCCAGCTCTGCTTCCAAGAGGGCACCTGGAGCATGGCATCCTTCATGGGGCCTGAGGTCTGGGTGCAGCCACTCGCTGGCTTCCCTGAGCACAGTGGACAGGACGGGGCGGGAGAGGGCCTGGCCTGCCTAGGCAGGAGTGACCGTGGCAGAGACAGCAGGGCTTGCAGGGGCACACCCAACAGACCCGGGGCCCACTGTGGGTTGGAAAAGCAGGGCCTTCTGCTCAGAGGACACTGAGCGAGGAGGGAGGAGTGGGGACGTGGCGTCACACATGACCATTCTGAGTGCCACCGGAAACCCTGGCCTTGAAGAGCAGGTGACCCGGGGAGACGCTGAGACCTGGTCCAGGGAGCCGGGAAGGCCGGGCTAGGGGAGGAGGTGGGAGCCGCACCCGCCCAGAGCAGGCTGGCCGCAGCAGGGCTGGGGGCCAGTCCCTGCTCAGAGGATACCTGGCCCCTGGTCCCAGAGGCCGGAGCGCACAGCCCCTGGGGGCACCCCACCCTCCACCCACCCCCACTCCAAAGGCTCTGTTCCCCCGAACCTTCTGCACTAATGTCATGCAGAGAACGAGAGCAGGCTCCCCTCCCAGAGGCTGGGCGCGGTTTCGGGGTGTGCTTTCACGGAGCCTGGGAGACGAGGGGCGAATGTCACAGGGGCCATGAGGGCACCTTTGCAGGGCCCCGGGGAGACTGCGAGGGGGTCCTGAGAGGGAGGCTGAGGGCTTGCAGGGCTCCCTTCCTAAAGGCCAAGGCTATGGTGAGGGTCCGTCCCCCGAGGCTGGCGTGTGAGGCAGGGACCCCAGTGCAGCAGTGTCTGAGGTGGGCCTGGGCAGCGACCAGGTCCCAGGACTCGGCCCTCCGTGGGCTGAGGCATGGATGGGACCGTAACTGAGGGCACCACGGGAGGCCGTGAGAACCGTGAGCGGTGGGGCCTCGACGGGGGCAGGAGCTCGCTGGGGCGTGTCCTTGAAGGTGTGCTGTCCCGGCCCCTTCCCTCCCCTCTGCCTCCCAGCCACCACCAAGTGGGCAGCTGTCCACCTCATGCCCTTCATCGTGATGCCCTTCCTCCCCTCAGGCCCAAGACAATGCAGCCAGCTGGCCATGAACTGCAACCTCAGGACTGAGCCTAAACAGACCTGCCTTGAGTGATCTTCCTCAGGCATTTTGTCACAGCAACAAAGAACTAACCCTAATCTCTTTGTTCTGGTTTTCATTCAAACAAGGGAACTCATACTTTTCTGCACCAAAAGTCTATTTTAAGCCATTGCTGGGAATAAACATTTAGTGGTGAAGCCTGAAGATAATGTCTCTTGGGTGCTGTGGCTATCAGACGACAATGTAGACCACTATGGCTGTTAATAACGTGCATAACCAGCTACCCAAGCGCAAAGGGCCTGCAGTCCTTTCTCCTGCGGAGGGCAGCTTGGAAATGACATTGGTGCACCTCGCTTCCATCTGCCCGTCCACACGCTGAGCCCTGAAGCCCCAGGACAAATGCGCCAGTCAGCAGGGAGATGCCTGAGAGCAGACGGGCCTGACCAGGCGGGGGTGTGAGGGACTCCTGCAAACCAGTCTGTAAAAACTCACCCACAACAAGACACAGAGCCCCAGAGAGCAGGTGGGCAGCCCTGGCCAGCAGCCCTCAGTCAGCAGCGCCGGGCAGTCTGTGGCGGGGGAAGCGACCTGCGCGTGGCGGAGGGAGATGAGCGCCCCTGTGCCAGAGAGGACGGACGCCCCGTGGGGCAGACTGAGCTCCGCGGGCTGGACTGCCACGCGACTCTGGTCCCCTTAGAGGTGACACTCTGACGCCTCTCAGCTTCTGCCTTAGGGGCAACCTTTATGAACCAGAGAGAAGCAACTGGAATGTCTTCCTACACGCGAGCTCCCTGTCTGACGGCTCTCCCCCGCTGCCCGGCTGGGAGTGCAGCTGGACAGCTCAGGACCAGGCGCCAGCGGGCGGCTGCAGGGAGGCCCCAGGAGACCCGGGGGAGACGGAGGGAGACGGGGGGAGACAGAGGCCGGGTGTTGCCAACACCACAGTTAAGGCCTCCCCTCGAGGCCCCAGCCCTGCCCCTGTACGCCACGGGGGTCTGCCGGGACAGCTGGAAGGTCCAGGCCAAAGCCCACCTACAGAGGACGCCCAGCATCATGGGTACCTGTGACCCCCCTGGACAAGCAGCTCAGCCGGAGCCCACGGAGCAAACGCCACACCACGCCACGCCAGGCCGGCTGCAGGTCAGCGAGGACAGCATGAGCTCTCCCAGCGTCCTGCAGGCGAGAGCCCAGGGCAGGCACCCCGCCTCCCTCCGCATGGCTCTCAGTAAAGAAGTGCCACCCACTCAGTAAACACCTCGGGAACCTCCCCGGGTCAAGGACACCGCCATCAACCAGCAGAAGGTCGGAAGTCCTGCGGGGGGCCCGCTGTGTCTTATGGGCCTCCTCGCCTCCCCACCCCCCGCCCCGAGGCTGGTGCAAAGATCTTTATTTAAACTATAAATTGAATTAAAAACTCCCGTTTAATATTTAGTTATGGTGTGGTTAACGGTTATTTGCCTACAATGTTGTCCTTCATGTTTGCCAAACCCAGGCTGCTCAAATGACGAGGCCGACGCCAAGTTATTAACAATTATTACCTTTTACAGTCATTTTTGGCCCCAGCATGCTTTTTTGGTGGTCTCATAATTTCAAAACAGGGACCTTTGAAATCTTACCCCAGGACCAAGCGGCCTGTGGACGGCGCGTCTTCTCTCCGGGCTGAGAGGGCCCATTACCACTCCAAAATGCCTTCCCACCCCCACACACCCAGCGCGAGCTCCAGTGGACCAGGGCAGGCACCACCTGGAGGCCAGGGGCCTCCCAGGGCAGGGGCAGCACCAGCATGCCCCCCTGGGGTGGATGGCGTCGGGCTGCAGGGGGCGTGCACCAACAGGGACACGGTAGCCTTTGCTGTCCCCAGGCCATGAGCTGAGCTCATCCTCTGCTCCTGCCCCCCACCACCAGTGAGGCCCCACAGGGCTCTCCTGGCGTGGGCTCCTGTGAGTCGCTGGCTGCGTTAGGTACCCGCACACACGTGGCAGGGAGACAGGCGGGGTCGCCTGTGGGCACCTAGGCACACGTGTGTGTGCAGAGGACAGAGCCCAGGGCACGGCATGAACCCCAGACCCAGCAGCTCTGTGGAACCCACCTTCCTTGATGGATTCTGTTGATTTTATGTTGATTGCGTATTTATACCCAAATGCTTTTCACATTATCTATTTATGATATGTCCCATAAATACACGTTATATAAATAATTAAAACATATATAAATTTTATGTGCATCTGTGCAAAACCAACGGGCGAAAACAAAGTCTCTGTTATTCTTCCTTTCAGGTCCCCTGTTCTCCGAAAGTGAGCTCTTGGTGTGAGTTTGGGACACAAGGGGGGGAGTCGGCCTCAGTGGCTGGGTCTGTGCGCTGCTCTTGGCCTCTCGCTGTGTCCATGGGAAGCCATGTCTGGAAGCCGGGGGCTGGGGACAACTCCGTGGAACTGGACGCTGGCTCTCCGCCATCTCTGTGCCCGGTCCCAGCGTGTGCTTTAGCAGTGGACACACACGGTGTCTGTCGCTCTAGGAACGGACAGGTGAGCACAGTGTGGCAGCTCCACCCATGGGGTCACCAGCAGTGGGCAGCAATGGAGCTCCGTTCAGCCTGCAGTGCTGGAGAGCCTGGAAGTTGTGATGGCCACCTGCCCAGCGACTCCCTCCCTGTGTGTGGAATGTCCAGGAGGGGCGGGTCCACAGAGGCTGCATGCCTGGGCTGGGGAGAGGCGTGGGCAGCGCAGCACAAGGCCCGGGCTCACTTTGGTAGTGATGGAATGCTCCAGAATCAGGAAGAGGTGGCAATGGCTCACCTCTGTGCTGTGCTCGGAACATGGACAGAACATCCAGACGGGCAGGTCACACGCAGGCAAATGTCCTATCAGTAAAGCCTTTTGAGTCAAAGCTGCCCACTGCACCCAGCAGCTCTGGCCCTGCTGAGCCCCTCCGCTGCAGGCCTGGGTGCCCCCGAGACTGGCTGAGGCTTCCTGGGTGACCACTGTCCAGGCACCACCTCACCTGGCTCCAGAGACACCCTGTGCACCCTGCAGAGTCGGGGTAACTGGGTTCCCACTTTTCAGGGATCCAGACCAACGGCCTGTGCCAGAGCCCAGGGTCCCAGTGCCACTGCCACTCTGCAATGAGACGGGCTCTCGTGGCACCCTATTGACCCCACCAAGCTGAAGCTGCAGCCTGAGTAGACGGCCGGGTGTGCTGCCCCTTGTTACTCAATAGTGCGAACGTGGGCACCAGGGCTGTTTGAACGCAGGCGTGGGGACGACTTTTAACTGTTTTTAAAGGACCAGTGGCCCCGGCCCCTGCACCGAGAAAGTCCAGCGCCTGGTGCAGATGAGCGCCTAAGAGGAGGGGCTGCGGCCAGCCAGAGACGGACGGGTCTTTGCTCCTCCTCCCCTAGATCCTGGACCACCTTGTGAGCTGCTTGGCCAGTGGGCAGCAAGGCGGACGAGGGACAGCGAGGCTGGCCCAGGAAGGCTTCCCGGCAGCACTTGTCCTTGAGCGGTGCGTGTAGATGGCTTGTCACACAAGCTCCACGTCAGAACCCGAGGGAGGTTGCGAAGCAGCTGTGTCAGGAGGAGCCATCGGGTTGGGCGGTTGGAAACCCTGTGCCATCAGGGACAGAAGCCGACTCCAGAGCGAGCCGTAAGACCCTGAGGCTGCCAGCCACAGTGTGGGGACGGTGACCAGCCACCGTGTGGGGACGGTGAGGGTGAGAAGCCAGACGGCGCTCGGCGGGCACCAGGGACAAGCAGAATGAGCAAAGCTCTTCTAAATCCCCTGACAGACCCCTGGAGCAGCCCAGGCTGTGTCCTCGCGGCTCACGGCCCGTGACGCTGGCTTTCTAGTCCACACGGGAAACACCTCCCAGGGGACGCAGAGTCCTTGACGGGGAGCAGCTGTGCTCTTCTGCTTGGGAAACCCCTGGACGGTGGCTCGTCCACCGCGGCCCCCTAGATCCTCAGGCGGGAGGGCAGAGAGAGGACATCCTCTTCCTCCTCAAAATCAAAGCCACCTTCCGCGCTGACGCGGTAAAGACGGGAGAAAAACACGCGGCACGTTAGGGCCTCGGCTGACGCAGGGCAGAGCCTCGTCTGGGAGAGAGTGGAAGAAACGGAGCTTTCAGTGGGGAATAGAGTGTCCTTTAGCAGGCGATAATTACATACAGGAAGGCAATTAAAGTTTTAATAATTTAATCACCTTCCTGCCAACCCATCAAGAGAAAATATGGAGTGAAAACATTTTGAGGGCCGGCAGCCACGAGGCGGGTGATCAAAGGCCCCCGAGATGGCGCGGCTCTGGGGAAGTTGACACATTGATTTTTACAGGCTGACCACCGTTATTAATAGGAGAAGCTAGATGCAAGTATTTTTCCACGGTGGGGGGGACCACATCATCATTTGATGCCTGATGTTACAGCAAACACGGCTTTGGCTTCTCCCTGGAAATAAATCTTGTTTTCTTTGACCTTCATTTGGCTTGAGGCAGGGCCAATTCCTGAGGCTGGGCTCCAGAGACAGGGCTCCCGCTCAGGGCTGCCATCTGGGAACATCAACAGAAACCCAGAGAGGAGATCAAAGCGTGGGTCAGAGACCACGGGCAGGCTGGTGTGGCCCAGCCCCGGGAGGCAGAGCCCGCAGCTGGCCCACCCATAGGAGACGGCCACCCGTCGGCCCCACGCCCACCGCACGCGGCCTGCGCCGGCTTCAGCTTGCCCTTCTCCAAACCCACCCGCTCTTTTGTCCTCTTGTGTTTATTGTAAAATGCACGTGACATAAAACCCACCATTCCAACCACGGCTCAGCCACACCTCTGGTGTCGAGGACCCCCTCCCCCGTCACGCAGCCACCCCAGGATGCCCCCCGGCGGTCCCTCCCCCTCACGTAGCAGCCACCAGCCTGCTGACTGCCTCCCCCTGCAGCCCGTCCTGGGCCTTCCGGACGTCTCCTGCAGCTGGACGTCTCATGGCCACCAGGCCCTTGGTGACGGCTTCTCCTCCCCTTCCTTCATCAGTCACGCTGCTGCGAATGGGCCTGAGGAGGACCATTCTGTCATCTGCACACACAGGGCTGCTGGGCATTGTGTCCCCAGTCCAGGCAAAAGGGAGAGGGTGTCTTCTTCAGGGTACTGTCACATAATGTCCTGTGCATGGTGAACAGGCGGCTCAGGAGGCCATCTGAGAAGGTGGCCCGCGTGGGGCCAAAGGCCCGTCTCCACCTGGCCCTCGGAGGTCCCTTTGTGACTCACAGGTCAGTGCAGGTGAGAAGTGCGGGGCTGCAGGCAGCATGCTGGAGGCGCGTGGCCACTCAGAGTGGCCGTGGCGCTCAGTGAGCACCTCTGGGGCCGCCTGTCCAGCACCAGGCTGCGTGGAGAGAGGGCCTCCAGATGGGACATGTGGGTGCCACTGTCCACTGCAGGACGCCCTCGGGCAGCCTCCACCTGCTCCCTTGGCTCCTCCCTGGGCAAGGGTGGTGAGTCTTGCTGCCCCAGGGCAGGTCCTGCACCCCGCCTGCTGGAGCTGGTGTGCACCCCTCTGCTGCTGAGGGGAGCCCCTCCACATCCGGGCATTGTGTCCCCCTCTTGCTTGGCAACAGGGTCTCTAGCTGGAGCCTGCCCTCTACCCGGCCAGGACCACCACGCAAGGCCTGACCTGCAGCCACGGGCGGGTGGGGCTTAGAGGTGCTGGCCTGGGCTTGCAGCATGGATTCCAAGAGCTGGTCACAGAGAACCAGGAGATGTCCTGGAGCCCCTATCCTGACCCACTCCCAGTCCAGCCAGGTCTGGCTCCAGGGGGCTGGTGGCTCCTGCATGATCTCAGGGGCAGTCTAGGTGTCTGGGCTGAGCTCCACCCGGCCTCTCACAGCCTGTGAGGGAAGGCTACCCCTGAGAGCCCACGTGGGGGACATGCACAAGGAGTCAAACCAGAGAACCCCCCCACCAACAAGACGAGCCCCCCACGGGACCTGGCCCTCACTGAGCCAAATCCACTCAGCCAAGCCCTCTTCTCCCCCGCCTCCCACCCAACACCCTTCTTTGGAGAATGTCCCTCCCCCACAGGGGCCAGGGTGCTGTCTTCTGTGTGGGTCTGGAGACCAGAAGGCTGCTCTCAGGTGACAGGGCTGCAGTCAGTCACGCACAGAGCCTCCTGGGACAGACATCCACAGCAGGGGGCCTCACGCAAGGCCCGAGTGGATCTTCATAGATTAACATCAGTGCTCCTCAAATTACGCCATGAAAGAAACAGAGGGGACCCCTCCAAACCCACTCCACAAAGCCAGACTCACCCTGAAGGAGAACCAAAGCCACACCAAGGACAGAAACTTCAGACCAGTATTCCTGGTGAACACAGATGCAAAATTTCTTAATAAGATTCTGGCAAATCGCATACAAAAATACATTTAAAAGATAATGCACACGATCAAGCGGGTTTCATCCCAGGAATGCAAGGCTGGTTCAACAGATGGAAATCAATAAATGCCATCATCACATCAACACACTTAAAGACAAGAATCATATGATTATCTCAGTCGACCAAGAAAAAACATTTGACAAAAATCAGCACCCCTTCATGTTCTAAACACTAGAAAAACTAGAGAGATCAAGGACCTACCTCAACATCGTAAAAGTTATACAGGCTAAACCCGAGGCCAGCATCATTCTAAATAGAGAAGAAGTGAGAGCTTCCCTCTAAGAACTGGAACAAGATGCCCTCATCATCCCTGAAACGCTAGCCAGAGCGATCAGACAGAAGAAAGAAATTAAAGGGATACAGATAGGAAAAGAGGAGCTCAAACTATCACTGTTGCCAATGACATGACTCTATACTTAGAAGGCCTAAAAAACTCCACCATGAACCTTCTAGAACTAATAAATGAATTCATCAGAGTACCAGGATATAAAATTTACACCCATAAATCAAATGCGTTCCTATACATCAGAGATGAATCCACTGAGAGAAAGATCAGGGAAACTACCCCCATTCACAATAGCTTCAAAAAAATGAAATATTTGAGAATCAATTTAACAAAAGAGGTGAAGAAATCTACAATGAAAACTACAGAACACTAAAGAAAGAAATTGAAGAAGACCTTAGAGGATGGACGGACCCCAACCCCCATGCTCCTGGATAGGCAGAATTAACCTTGTCAAAATGGCCACACTACCCAAAGCATTAAACAGATTTAATGCAATTCCTATTAAAATCCCAATGGCGTTCTTCATAGAGATAGAAAATACAACATCCCTCCATTAGAAATACAAAAAGCAGTCATGAAGTTCATTTGGAAAAATAAGAGACCCAGAATAGCCAAAGCCATCCTTAGCAAGAAAAGTGAAGCAGAAGGCGTCACAATGCCAGACCTAAATTATGCTCCTCAGCCATAGTGACAAAAACAGCACGGTGTTGGCACCAAACAGACACGTACGTAAACCAATGTAAAGAATAGAGGACACAGAGACTCACCCACATAAATACATTGTCTCACACCAGACAAGGGTGTCATACACATGCACTGGAGAAAAGACAGCCTCTTCAACAAATGGTGCTGGGAAAACTGGAAATCCATATGCAACAAGGTGAAATTAAACCCCTCTCTCTCACCCTGCCCAAAAATCAACTCAAAGTGGATCAAAGGCTTAGACATTAGACCAGAGACCCTGCGCCTACTAGAAGAAAAAGTGGGCCCAAATCATCACCACGTCCATTTAGGAGCCGACTTCCGTAAAACATAAGAAGTAAAATCAAGAATCAACAAATAGGATGGAATCAAACTAAAAAGCTTCTTCACAGCAAAAGAAACAATCAAGATGTGAAAAACGAGCCTACACCTGCACCTCAGATAGAGCATTAACCTCTAAGATCTATAAAGAAAGAACTCAGAGAGATTAACACCAAAAAATCAAATAACCCAATAAATAAGTGAGCAAAGGAACCGAACAGGCCCATCACAGAAGAAATATGATCAGTCAACAAACATATGAAAAAATGTTCAACACCTCCAGCAATTAGAGAAACGCAGATTAAAACTACACTGAAATCTCATCACTCTCCAGTCAGAATGGCAATTATCAAGAATACAGGTAATAATTAATGTCGGTGAGGATGTGGGGAAAAGGTTCAGTCATTGCCGGGGTGGGGGGCTGCAAATTGGTGCGACCCACTCTGGAAAGCAGTGTGGAGATTCCTCTGAAAATCTGGAATGGAACCACCATTTGACCCAGCTGTCCAGAGCAGGTCTGTTGTCCAGAGCCCAGTCAGCTCCAAGGGAAAGAGTGGCATCCACAGGTGCTGGGCGCCCTGCCCTCTCCTCCTTCCCCAGGGAAGCTGCGCCCCCAGCCTCAGCCTCAGAGGCTCACACCCCCAGCCACGCGACTCGCAGAGCAGGAACGTGTGCGCCAGCTGGTCCAGTGAGACCCTTCCCCAGGGTCTCCATGCAGACCAGGACAAATGCCCTCATTCTCTTTGGGGAAGATACTGGGAGGAAGGAACCTCAGATTAGTGCCTGGCCATGGGCAGCCCCTGGAAAGGTCCGATTGTGAAGGAGAGGACAGACTGACCATCTAGAGAGAGGCAGAGACCAGTTGGGAGGGGAGAGATGGGGCTGAGGGCACTTGAGTTGCTGGACCCAGGGATGCCCTGCCCTCAGTTCAGGAGAGAAGTAAACATCCATTTACCTAAACTTTGTACTCAGGCGGCTCCTAATTGCAACCAAACCTGTCCCTAGTAGAACAGTTGAGAAGCCATTTTTAGAAAGCCCTAGATGGGGACAAGATGGCACAGCACACCCCGCCCCGGCATAGCCACTGCAGGTGAGCAGGACGCACAGCTAAAGGGACACGAATGAACCCCGGGTCGCTTTAAAACAGACAAGGCCAGATAAGGGAGGGAGAGGTGAGTGGGAAGTGAGGGGCGTGGACCCCTGGGCCCCTGCCTTCCCCTGCACTCAGAAAAGAGCTGCCCGGACCACATGACTCAGCAATTGACCCTGACTGTGTCGGTCGACGGCTGGAGAAGGGGAGACCCTCCCCTTGGAAAGCAGAGAAAACCCACGTCTGTGCTGGAAGTCGCAGAACCATAACTCCCCTGCTCAATTTCGCCTGAACCTCAAAATGAGGCAGTGATTATACAGCCTGAGGAATCTTAATGGCTCAGGGAGACACCAGCCACTGCCAGCAAAGTTCCACCAGAGGAGGGAAATTTGAGCCCAACCCGAGGCTGGTGGTCGCCTTCCCGCCCAAGAGAGCGAGTGCTGGGCCAGGGCAGGCTTGGTCCCCCGAGGTCACCAGCCTCCAGGTCTGCAGCAAGCAACTGGCGCAGAGGGCGGATGTGTGCAGAGATTCCAAGCAGACCCTTTCTCACCGAGGCCTCTGCCATCCTCCATGGTTCTTGACCACACCGAGGAGCACGCTCGTTGCAGGACAGTTTGATTTCCTGGCCCCTGGGCCATAAGGGCAGTAGCTCTCCCCAGTCACGGTGACAACCCAGACCTTCCCTGTGCATCGCCAAACAACCCTTAGTTTTGACAATGGTAGATATAGTGGTAGAGATAGTGGTGTAGAGATCATGAAGATAACAATGGTGATGGTGGTGGTGGTGGTGATGATGTCACGTGGCGGTGGTGATGTCACATGATGATGGTGGTGGTGATGACGTCACGTGGCGGTGGTGATGTCACATGATGATGGTGGTGGTGATGACGTCACGTGGTGGTGGTAATGGGGATGGTGATGGTGATGATGTCACGTGATGTTGGTGATGATGTCACATGATAGTGATGATGGGGATGGTGGTGATAGAGACAGTAATAGTGGCACAGGGTGATTTTAATGATTTATTCAGGACAAATATTTAAATCTTTCATGTAATTCCCAGCATGTAATAAGCCCCCAGTGAACACAGCTATGATGGCCACTGTTGTGGTCAAGATGAAGCTCTGGTTTGAACTTGATCATCTGAGCAATTTTAAGTGCGTTTGCAAGCACCTCTCAAAACACCACCTGCATGGACTAAGACCCTTCAGGGTTGCAAATAACAGAGGCCCATTTTAAGCCGCCACAGCCCACTGGGGTGCCCTGCTCCTCTCAGCTCGAGGGCCAAGCTTCCCTTAACAGGGGCCTGAGGCTCTGACAGCGTCTGCAGCTGCTGGCCTCTCCAGCCCTCTGCTGATTTCCTGTGTCGGTCACACTCTAGGTGGGACTTCCCACCAGGTGACAAGGAGCCCGATGCTCACACCCGATCCTCACAGCTCAGCAAGCCCAGGACAACAAAGGCTTCTCTTTCTCAGAGTCGCAGCAAGAGACCTTCGTGGACTGCTCTGGGTGGGGTTGCTGGGATACTCAAAGGGCTGGACCCTGTGCTGAGGTCAGAGAGGATGAAGAGCTCTCGCTGGGTCTCACAGCTGCCCTGAGCCAGGCAGCTGGACGGGCAGAGGCTGCGGTCCCTCGAGGCGAATGCAGGTGCTGTTCCCACAGGGAAGCTGGACGCAGAGCAGGCAGATCAACAGGAAACCACCACGTCCAGGCACGGCCGACCCTGCCCTGGGGAACCTCTACCGTAGACTTGCACTATGCCAAGCGAAGCTCTGTGCTCCTGGGCCAGGCCCTCCCGGGCGGCCAGAGGAACATGGGCCAGGCGCTCCTGGGCAGCTGGAGGAACAGGCTCCGACCCTCCCCCAGGAGAGAGGCCAGGGCCGCTCGTGGCCTTGGGTGAGAGAAGACGCCCCCTTCCTTGGTTCTCCATTACAGGAAAGGGTTAACACTGGACGGGAGGAACGCCCAGCTTGGGTGCCCATGGGGGAGCCCACCCACGACTGAGGCTTCCTGCAGGGAGGGGAAAGGCTGGGTGGCCCAGGCAAGGTATGCTGGGGTGGGTCTGGTTACTCGGAAAGGCCCGGAGCAGGCAAGCCCCTGGGTCAGAGTGCGGCCGAGGGCCCCGGTGAGCTCATTCCTCCCAGCTGATATCACGAGGCATCTTCCTTCTGGGGGAGGAAAGAAGCAGCCCCTCGGGAGCGCTCAGGCCCAGCCAGGTCACAGGCGCCGCGGAGCGGACGTGAGGGACGCTGTGTTCTAGAAAGGGCTCTGCGTGTGCGATTCAGAAACCTCAGGGGAGCCCAGGGTTGCTGGAGGAGCGGGAGCCATGCTGCCCTGCGTTGGCAGGGAGAGCTGGCGGGGGTGCCTCGCGCCTGGGCCATGTCTGCCACCGTCACCCACACCTCCCCTGGGGCCCCGGCTGACGTGGGGCGATGGCGTGGAAACCTGGGGAGTGTGGTTCCAGCTCCCACACCATGGAGAGACGGATAACAACCACAAAGGACCCGTGTTCGGACCGCGCCACGCTCCCTGAGCGTACCATCTCATTTAACTCCACTTTCTTCTCATGGCTCCAAAGGGCCTGTTTTAAGAAGCCGTGATCAAGTGACTTGCCCAAGTCCACAGCTGGAGAAGGTCACGCAGGACCCAGCCTCCACCAGGCAGCCGCTGGCACACACTCGGGCCCAAAAAGGCCACCTATAGCAACTGCATTATGAAGACAACGGTTTCAATGTTGAAGCAATTCTTAGGCCCCTCGATCACCTCCACAGAACTCGCAGGGCCCTAGGGTGCAGCCTGAGACCCAGTGTCTAGATTCACGTGGAGACACACCCCAGGTCCTCAGCGACAGGATGTGGTCGGCCGGCCAGCCACCCACTCTGGGGTCTACGCCAGCTCCAAGAAGCCACAGCAGCCTGGGACAGCCACGTCTGGTGCCAAGACAGTGGTGCAAGGGCCCATGCGTTTCAACAGAGGTGCCCAGGAAGACTGTCCTGACCCCACTGCCACGGGCAGCTTGATGTCCCCCTCTGCCCCAGCCTGGTTCCTCAGCCTTTTGCAGACATTAATCCAAAAAAAAAAACCAAAAGAGTGGGGACCCCAACTCTGCCCCTGAATCTGCCTCCGGAGCCCAATCTGTAGCAGACACTAAAGAGGGTTCCGCCTCTGTCCCTGGGGTCACAGGACCTCAAGCCCAAGTGTTGGGAGCCTTACTGGACCTCGACCTGCATCTGACCCCTGGAGCCCTGGGAGTCAGAGCCGGAGCTGATGGTAGACAGGAAGGAAGGACGGGGAGAGCCCAGCCCTCGGGTCCCTCCAGCGCACATGCAGGCCCTCGGCCGCCATCACTCCTTCCCACAGGGACATCTGCAACGCCAAGCCCTTCCACCTACCTGCCAGCCCCTGGCCTTCTGCCCGCAGTGGCCGCCAGGCCCAGCGCACGTCCAGAGGGGTTTCCAGGGTCACTTCTACTTCTCGACGGGTCTTGGGTCTAGAAAGCGTCACCACAGCCCCCGGTCCTTATGGGCACACCTTTTTACCAACGTGGGGTGGGAGCCTGTCCTCCGACTTAGGACTCCACACTCTGGCCCTTCAAGTCCCACGGCTGCGTATGGATGAGCCCCAGCCCCGGGAGACGTGTCCCCCCTGGATGATCTGCTCACTGAGAGTGTGGCCGAGAGCCTGCCCCAGGTGACACGGCCCCCCAGGGCTCCCTGACGAAGGCAGTGATGAGTGTCCACAGAGGCCCTGTGTCCTCTGCAGGGGTGAGTGACACAGCCCCAAATGAGACTCAGGATGCGGGACCTGAGTCCCTAGGGACAGGGTGGGAAGGCAGGCTTGGCAAGGGTCCCCTGAGGGTGAGATGTTCCTTGAAGGCCCTGAACCATGTTAGCCAAAGTCCCCAGGTCACCAGATGGACACTGTGGGGCCCACGGCCTGTACGCAGAGGGTCTTTCCGATGGCAGAACTGGACTCCTCCTGGGTGTGCCGAGCACCCCCGCACACCCGCCTGCTCACGCCCAATCGCCCCTCTGTTCTGCGGGGCAGGGTGGAGGCGGTGCAAGGCTGCAGGGTGGCTTGCCCAGGAATGCAGCGAGGAAGCGCGAGTCCCCACCAGGGAGAGCGGGGGCTGATTAGAACCATTCGTGTGGTCAGCCAGGAGGCTGCGCAGGGCTGGCCGCGGGGACAATATCTGCTCTGTTCTGCTCCCGACTTTACAGCTTTTCCTTGGCCTGTGCGGGTGAAAAGGCTGATTAAAAATGGGCTGTTCTGGAAGCTGAGCAGCCTCCCAGACAGGCCCGACACAACCAGGCCGGGCTGGAGTCCCGCTGCCCTGCGCCCACAGCAGTCACGCCACAGTGACGCACGGCCCGGGCCCCGACCTTCTCTGGGCCTCTGGACAGCTGGGACACCAGGCCTCAGGATGAGGCTGACAGCGCGGGCACCTTCCAGCCCTCAGGCCACCAACAGAAGCCCTAGAGAAGGACAGAAAGACACTGATCCCTCCAAACCCGTCCTGCTGCTCCCGAGTCCTGAGTCCGCAGAGCTGAGCGCCCGGGGCGTTGGGTTTCACGCGATCACTGTGTGGTCTGCTCCGAGCGCCAAGACTTTCCAACCATACGTTTCAACGGCGGTTACTCAAGTTTGGGTAAGAAAACACTTACCCAATTTCCGAGCAGACGGTGAACCGAGGGGCCCATAACGGGCGGGCGCGGGCCGGGGGAGGCGGTTCCCGGCAGCCCCGCGTGGCCACTCGGTGCACGCTGCGGCCGGTGGGGCAGTGGCTGCGCCTGGCCTCCCGCCCTTTCACGGGAGATGGGCGACTCCCCAGGGCGGTTCAGGGAATTTCACACCGGCCTGTTCCCTGCCAGAGGGTCAGAGGCTCCCAGGAGGAGGCTGGAATGCCGGTTGTTGGAAAATGAAAATACTGTTAACGAGGGGCCAGAGGGGCTGAAATGCCAGAGCTGGGGGGTTGGGGAGGGGCACACTCAGGACTCCAGGCCTCGGTGGCCTCGTCCATAAAATGAGGGTGCGGTGGCTGAGGCTAGCCAAGGCCACCCAAGGTGTTAGTGGCTCTGCTGGGCTCAAGCCCCTGACCCCGTCCAGGGTGCAGCCCACGTGGCAGGCGCCCCGTCCAGAGCAGAGCCCGGGGAGGCAGCACCTCGGGAATGATCTCTGCTTTGCTGCAGGTCGGGTCTCCAGACCCAGCAAGGTCTCACCTGCTGGGCACACAGCCCTCCAACCTGGGTGTGTGCCTGGGGCCGTCCACCGGCCTCGGCTGCTCGCTTCCGGGAGGAGGCGAAAGGGCGGGAGCATCTGTGTGAGCAAAGGTGGGGGGGTGCTGAGCCCACCAACCCCAGCCACCAGCCTGCCGCCCATGCTGGGTGCTAGGGACACAGGTGACCTGCCTACAGAGATCACCATGCAGCTGGGGGCCTTGGAACTCAGGGCCCTGAGCAGGATGGCCGTCCACTTTCCCACCGAGCAGAGGTGCCCTGACAGAGGGACACATTCCCACCCGTGGTATTGAGAGGACAACCGCGAGAAACCTGCCAAGTCGCTGGCTGGTGACTGGTTGGTTGACTACCTTCCCTTGGCTGTCCATTGGTCGTAGGTGTCCATCAGACAGGCTGGAGGCAAAACCGTACCCAACCCAACATTACCCTGTAGACGTGGACTCGGGGTCTGGAGGCCTCTCCCCACGGCTGCCACCTCCTCGCTGGCACCAGAAGCCCCTTCACACTGACATGGCCAGCCCCAAGCTCCTCGCCGGTAACAAGGGCCCCAGGTGACTCCTCTGCAGGAGCACGTCAGGGCACCCAGCCAGCGGCCCATGTGGCCATCGCTATTGGACATGGTGACCCTACAGTGTGTAGGACAGCATTCCCATAGCTTCAACAAGACGTCACTTCAGGATTCCGCACACCGTCTCCACATGAGCCCAGCAGTCCCCATGAGAGGGAAGGAGAGCCATCCCAGCTGCCACCCAGCGAGAGCCAAGAGCCAAGGTTACCTGACTCAGAAGCAACCCAAACACTCAACGTTGGGCAAACACATGCACATCTGTGCCGTCACCTGGCCCACGCCGTATTCCTGGAAGGTCGACGGATCTCATCCTCTCCTCTGCAGGTGAGGAAACTGAGGCTGAGCAGTGGAACCTCTCGGAGGAGTCCCACGGCGCAGCTCGAGGGTGCAAGCCCCCTGCCTCTCCAGGGCTGGGGCCCACACTTAAGTCTCACCGCACAAACGTGACTCAGCAGGAATCCGTGGTCACAAAAGATCTCCAAAGTTGATGTTCCACAGTCTGATCCAAGGCAGGTGCTTTTGTCTAGTGCTTTCCAAGGAAAACCCACGGCTCACACACAGAAATGTTCTAAACCATCAATTTTTTAAACTTCCCATGAAAATCCTGAAGAGTCATAAATGAAAAATAAACTTCTGGATATTAAATAAAACATCACACAATTCTGAAAACAGCAGGGTAACCCAGATTCCAGCTCAGATGAAGCTGGATCAGTTCCCACACGTGTGGGGCAGGGGACCGTCTGAGCTGGTCACCCAGGTTCTGGGAGGTGGACAGAGCTTCCTTCTGGTCCCTCATCATGTCTGGCCCCAAGTTCTTTTTGCACTGAAATAGTTCCATTTAGGCATCACATCAGTATCCCACACGCAATCATCCCTGTTCTGTTGGCCTCGACGATCAGACCCAACAAAAAAGAAAATTAGTGAATGAGAGAATAAGGCTACAGGATCGCACAGAGACCCAGAGGTAGAAAACATATGGAAAGCTCAGACATGGAAGATAAGAAGTCTTCAGCAAGACTCTCAAAGAGTAAAATGATTTATTTACAAGTGAAGTAAGCCAGGCTCACTCAGGCAAGGGCCAAATGTTTCTCTCATGTGCAGAATCTAAAGGGAAAAAGGACTGAAAGAGGGATCTCCCAAAACAGAAGGGGGACGGCAGAACGGGGTGGGGAGGGGTCCAGATTTACCAAGCACAGGTCTGAATGTATCACAAGGCATTTCACTTTTCATATCACTGTAATGCACCAGCTAAAAAGAAATAGCTACTCAGAAGGAAGGGGCACGGGAGATAGTGCCGGGACTGAAACGGAACAAACCATTATGTGCATTTGTGAGTCTGTCAAAGTGAGCCCCACTATTATGTGTAACTATGATGCACACGTAAAAACGTTTCTTAGAAAGGAATGAAGTAAAGAATGAGAGGGAACTTCTTTTAACTTAAATAATAACTAGAATTTTTCTGAAATTAAACAAGAACATGACTTTCTGAATTAAAGAAACATACTGATTTACAAACAGCTTGGGATGGATGGATGGATGGGTGGATGGATGGATGGATGGGTGGATGGGTGGGTGGGTGGGTGGGTGGGTGGATGGATGGATGGGTGGGTGGGTGGGTGGATGGATGGATGGGTGGGTGGGTGGGTGGGTGGATGGATGGGTGGATGGATGGATGGATAGGTGGGTGGGTGGGTGGGTGGGTGGATGGATGGATGGATGGATGGGTGGGTGGATGGATGGATGGGTGGGTGGGTGGGTGGGTGGATGGATGGATGGGTGGGTGGGTGGGTGGATGGATGGATGGGTGGGTGGATGGGTGGATGGATGGATGGGTGGATGGGTGGGTGGGTGGGTGGATGGATGGGTGGATGGGTGGTGGAAGGATAAATGGGTGCATGGATGATGAATCAGTGGAAGATGGATGGGTGGATGGATGGGTAGTTGGATAAATCAATATTCAATTGAGTTGGAAAATGCAGACCTGAGAAAAGACTCCCTTCACTTAGTAAACAATAGATTCCTACCTCCCTTGCTGTCAGATTCACTTTCCAGAAACTGAAAAGAGATCTAATACTCTGGAAATCACTCAGACCAACAAAAACAGAACTGAAGGACTTCCTCAATGTGTGGCAATGGAGGAATTCCATTAGAAAGTAAAAAAAATTAAATCCCTACCTCACCTCATAGGTAAAAATACACTCCAAATATACTATATATATACTATATATAGCAAAATGTGAGAAGAAGATATTAAAACATTTCAAAGAAAACATTGGCTTACAATTTTGATAAGGATTTTTAATAAGAGGTAAAGATGCAAGTTATAGAAGAAAAGTTGATAAATTTGAGGACACTGGGGAGGATATATAGAACTGAGTCTACATGAATGACTTGTCAATGGTGGAATTTCAGTGATTATTAGGGAACACATGTGAGTTCCTTCAAATTATCCTAGAAAGCAATAATCTATTCAAAGTCTCCAGACCACAGAGAAAGACTTATCACCATCTCCATCACTATCTTCATCACTGCCGTCACCATCATGATCACCATCATCACCACCACCCCACCATCACCACCATGATCACCATCACCATCATCATCACCACCATCACCATCACCACCATCATCACTATCACCACCATCACCATCATCACCATCACCACCATCACCACCATCACCATCATCACCATCAACACGAAGACTATCATCACCACCATCACCATCACCACCATCACCATTACCAGCACCCTCACCATCATCATCAATCACCACCATCATCACCACCATCACCATCACCATCACCATCACATCATCATCAGTCACCATCATCATCAATCACCACCATCATTATTTCTAAAAATAATAGCCAGTATCCTGAGTGCTGATTGTGCACATTTAATCCTATACCTTGGACCTGCCTTCCCTCATTCAATTCTTATGAAAACCCTGAGAGGCATGGGGAAAGTCATTGTTTCCTTCTTATAGGTGAGGATCTGAGGCTCAGAGAGGTGCTGAGCCTTGCCATGTGGGTCTGATGCTGGGCTGGCCCACGATGCACCCTCCATTCTGCCTCCTGAGGTGCTGGCTCCTGCGTGTCACCCTGAGATCTGCACCGAGTCTTCAGACCTCCCTCTGAAATCCCATCACTCCCCTGGGCCCACGTGCACTCGTCCCTGGGTTTCACAAGTGTTTGTTAAGACCCCGCAGTCCCAGGGGTCGTTCAGCACCCCAGAGACGTCGAGTGAGATTGCACACAGGTCCTTTCATCGTGGACTGGTGGGAAGCCCTTTTTACACTTAAAAACACAAACAAGCATATTCAGTGTTGTCCGAGGGCTCCGTTACATAAGGCCCGTTGAGGACGCCCACCTGGTGGAGGGACCCGAGCAGGGCCGGGGCGGGTGAGTGCCGCCCACAGCCTGCTCTGCCGCAGAGAGCTGTTTTTGCAGGTGGGAAATGAGCACGTCCCAGTCAGGATAGAATTCCACAGGCCGTGCCAGCTCTCACGCTGCCACACGGCCCAGAGCCCTGGCTTGGCCAGCTTCCTACTCCATAACCTGCCCCTGCACGCCTTGGGATATTAAAAAAAACACACAAGACAAACTCGGCCGAAGCCCAATCGCGTGGACTCGTTCCATTTAGACGCCGTTCGAGGGTGTCCGTCGCCGGGCCGCGTTATCCTTTGCACGTCTATTTTTAAATATCGCACACTTAGCGATCAGGGTAGAATCCACAAACCCTTTATGAAATTCCACCCACAAAATCACAGCAGAATCTAGCACTAACGCCTGCAGTGAGTGCTTCGCGCTGAGTGAGCTGAGCCAGCCCTCCCTGGACGCAGGCAGCGCTCCCCCTCAGAGCTGCCCGCGGAGCCCTCCGCCTCCGTGAAAGGCAGGGATGCAGAGCTCAGAGCAGTCAGGGACAGAGGCCTGGCAGAGCCCCTGGGGTTGGCTCTGCTCCCGAGGAGGCCTTCAGTCAGCCAGCTGAGGGCCCTGGGTGGGAGTGAAAGAGCTTCCCGCACTACGGGGACCGCTCCCGACTCAGCCCTGTGGAATGGCCACTGTCTTTGTTGATCCTTCACAGATGTGGACACTTAGGCACAGAGAGGGTAAGTGAGGTCGCCCAAAGACACACAGCCAGGAGGTGGCAGAGCCCGGCCTGGGCCCAGGCCAGCCAGCTGGGCCCCTGCTCCTCACCATCCTTCTCCCTGATCTTGCAGAAGCCTCTCTGGCAAGGCCTACTTGACTGTTCTTTTCTACCAGACACAGAGACGATACCACCATCTCAGGTTCCTCAGTAGAATGTGACTCCCTCCTCCGGACAGAGCGAGCGGCGACTTCATCCAATAAGCATGCTACTAAGGGCCCAGACGGACCTTTGCTGTGAACTAGGAAGATGTCATGTCTTCCATCTGTCAGAAAGAGGCCACACGTGCCTCTCATGGGAAACTCACTTGACCCCTATCTGACAGGAAGGCGTCATAACAGGTCGCGTCTGTGAAATCGGAGGTGAGTGGAGCCCTGGGGGTTGTGCAGTGGACAACCTGAACAGCTACACATGGTGGCCCCACCCTCCAACCTCAGCTGAGTCACAACAAATGCAGCCTGGACAGTGTCCCTGAGAAAACAAGGAGAGCAAGGCGCGCTGCAGGGAGCTGGTCCCTGGCGTCACACCTCACACTCGCTCTTATGAGGTAACACAAGAAAAGTGCTCCCAGAAACTGCTGAGCGGTCCTCAGCTGCTGCTCTCTTGGTCCATTCGAGCCACTTCCTCTCCCCCTCTCGTCCCCAGGCCCACCCCTGGCAGGCTGCTTCTCTCCACCCAGGCTCCACCCGGGTCTGCCCACTGGCTTTGGTCAAACTGCCCGGAGCTCAGGCCCCGGGCCCCGGTGGGAACGTGGGCTGTGGACGGTGAGGTGGCCTGACCTGGGCTCTGCTCTTCACGCCCCACACACGGCTGGGCCCATGGCGGAGTCCGGCGACCCTCCAGGCAGCCGCCGGGCTCGAGCCTCACCCACCGCCCAGAGGACGGCCCAGCTCAGCGCACTCCCTGCCCGGAGCCGAGGGGGCGTGTCCAGCCCCTCACACTTGCCCTCCTTGCAGCTGCCCTCAGCCCAAGCCGTCAGTGGGCCAAAACGAAGCCCTTTCACCAAGTTCGCAGACAAAGCCGACAGCAGCTGAGTCTCAGCCCTGAGGCCCGCAGGGCAGACGGCCATGCTACAGTGTCTCCCCTGCAGGACCCACGTGGCCGCCGTCCAGGACCGTTTCACCCGAGTCCTCATCCACTGCAGGAGTGTGGACTCCGAGAGGCCGCGCCCAGAGCTTCCGCCCTGTGGCCGCATCTGCCCCAGGACCCGCCCGCTGCTCTGCATGGTCTCTGCGAAGACTTGCGGTCAGTGGACAGCAGCCGCCCTCAGCTCTCGCTGCCGTGTGCCTGAGGGGCGGAGGCCGCTGTGCCTCCGAGGGGTTCACCTGAGCCCCCGGCACGCCATCCCCCACTTCCCCCAAGCGCATGGGGGGCTGGAAGGGAGCCCACCTCTAGGCCACCCGAGGAACTCGGCTGCACAAATGAACGGCCTCCTCGGCCTCCCTCTGGCCCTCAGGGCCACGGAGACAGATGCCAACCTCCCTCGGCTTCTTAAGCCCACCCAGAAAGCTCAAGGTGCGACAGAAACCCTGTGGTGTCCAGCCGCAGCCCAACCCTCCTTGTGGCAAATTCCGTAATGGAGGGGCCCCATGTTGGAGCCCCGGAGGGGACGGTCCACCCACCAAGATTGGTTAGGACGTTCTTCTCTGAAACGGGAGGCGAGGGCCGGGGAAAGGGGATGGTCAGAGTGCAGGTCCTGCGCAGACCTGAGGACCTGGCCAGCCGTGCAGGACACAGCCCTTGGTTAGGACAGTTAGATGCCGTTATTTTACGACACATTGAATCCAGTGCCTTTCAGACAGACAGCGATTCATCATGAAATCATGATAATGAAATATAACTTAAAACCAAAACTTCGTTACCTTTGGTATCACCCCAAGATGGCTGAAATGAGGTCCAGAGGATGCCCTCAAGGACGAGGTCCCGGGCAGGAAGGTGAGGGGTCCCGGTCAGCGGTCCCAGAGCTGTTCACCCCTGAGAGAGGACGTGCGCCCCAGTCTGTATACATGACCGAGAGCGCTTCCCATGTGAGGTGCTACCACTGGAGGACCTGGTAATGTCCCCGTGTCCCACCCACCCTGAAAGGGATGTGGCCGGGGTGGAGCCCAGCGGCGGTGAGAAGGTTCCCACTGGAGAGTCTCGGGTCCCCTACTCCCTAACAGGACACAAAGGTGAGCAGTCTTCAAAGGATCTTTCAGGTTCATATAAGAAGCGAGTCTCCCATCTGTCTGGAGCTGCTCTTGGGCCACGCCACGGGAATCCCAGAGCACATGTGGACATGCTGACGAGCCCTCTGACAGCGTCACCCCAGCAGAGGCCACGGCCCCCACCCCAGCAGCTCAGTTCCCCACTCCCCGGGTCTAGCCTGCAGCCTGTGCAGGCCCCTTCCCGCCCCCAGAGCTGGCCAGCTGGGGACGCCCACAGAGCTGCTGCCCTGGCCACACAGACCTACGTCCCCAGCACCGGGGCCTGCAGTGCCAGCCCATGTCAAGGCAGGATTGTGGCGTCCGTCTGTTTGTCGAACTTGGGCCCAGGAAAGGGCCTCAGCAGCAAACTCCCGGAATGTGCACGGACCTGTGCCAACGGCCCTGAGAGCAAGCTCAGGAGGCCACTGCAGGGCGGGGCCCACGGACAGGCGGACCAGGGACGAGGCCCTGACAGTCCCTTCTGCGAGGCTGCTGTCCTGTCCTCTTGGTTGCGGCGTGAGGTGCTAGTCACCTTGGCCAGCAGAAACCAGGTGGTGAATGTGGATCTGTGCACTGGACGCCCAGAGTGTCCCTCCAAGTAGAGCCGGACCCTGCTGGGTCTCCAACGTGTGAACCCCTGTCTTAAACAACAGCAGTGGCCTTGGTGACCGTGAGCCAGGGGCCGCTGGGGGGCCCTCACCTGTAGGGAGACGGGAACACAGCCATCTGCGGCTCCGGGCAGCCGTTCCTGCACAGAACTGTCCCAGGAGCCCTGCTGCGCCGGCCTCCACCGGCCTCCTTCACAGGGACGTCACGGGGGCCGGCTTGGGAAGAGGAGGGAGCCCGAGGCTCGGGCAGCAGTTACCTGCAAACAGGGGTGGGCAGAGTCCAGTACCTAACCACAGCCACCAACCGTGTCTGTGTCTTGTCCCTGAGTGTGGGCACCTGTGCATCTCCAGACACCTGCTCACACCCACACAGAGACACACACCCACATGCCTACACACACCTTACACAAACCCCTACACACTCCCACACAGAGACACACACACCTTCACACACCCATGTGCCTACACACACCTACAACACCTACACAGCGACACACACACCTCCACACACCTGCACACACCTGCACACTCCCACACAGAGATACACACACCTTCACACACCCATGTGCCTACACACACCTACAACACCTACACAGAGACACACACACCTCCACACACCTGCACACACCCACACAGAGACACACACACCTACACATACCCATGTGCCTACACACACCTACAACACCTACACAGCGACACACACACTTGCACACACCTGCACACACCTGCACACACCCACATAGAGACACACACCTACACACACCCATGTGCCTACACACACCTACAACACCTACACAGAGACACACACACCTACACACACCTGCACACACCCACACAGAGACACACACACCTACACATACCTACACACACCTACACATACCTACACACACCTACACATACCTGCTCACACCCACGTGCCTACACACACCCACACACACCACACACAGATGCACAGCCCCCCGCCCCGCCACGCCACACCAGCTCCCTGCACCCCGAGGCCCGGCGGCCCCTCAGGCGGCTGTTACTGCGGCGCTGGACGGAGCCCAGCGGGCTGTGTGCCCTGCCCCTGCCCGGCTACGTGGCGCAGGCTTCCGGAGAAACCCAGACGGTGGGTAACGGTAGGGCCTCCTTCCTGTCGGCACTGATGGGACTGGGGAAAGATTCTTTTTCATGCTGGAAAGCACTTTTCCAAACTTTTCCACCTCTGCTATGAGATTTCCCAGCTGTGCTGATTAGTTATTCAGAATTAAATATCCCACCTCAAGGTCCCCGCCTGCCCTCCCCTCCCCTCTTCAGGGTGATGCAGGCTCAGGGGACCCACCGTCCTTCATGCTTGGTCGGCCCTGCCTCCTGCGGCCTGTCCTCATCCTCCTGCCCGGCTTCCCTCTGGCCAGGAAGCTCTCGGCAGTGCCCTTGCTCCCCCGGGGCCTCTCACCAGCACCTCTCCTGGCCCGAGCTCCTGTCCGTCCTCCTGATCCTGTCTAACTCAGTCGTCCCACACCTCCCATATGCCTGCGGACACCATCTGTGTCCTGCACTCAGATGCCCCCCCAGCGTGCCCAGTAAACAACCCCATTCATCCAACGACGTCACCATCTTGCAGAGGTGAAACTTGGCCATAATGTGTAACCAGGGGGTGAGCCCAGGTAGCCCGAGGTCAGACAGAGCCCGTGTCACACACCATGTTGGTGATCAACTGTCACCTCACTGGCCACAACTAAGAAATGGGGAATGTGGATGGGCCAGGTTGCCTTCAAATGGCACTGGAGAAGAAGACCGGACCTTCAGAGTGGATCTCGGCCCTGGACAGGCATGGGGTGGCATTGCCTGCGGCAGTCACATTGACAAAACATTCTAGTACCTGTTTTGGTGGCAGCACAAGAATCCTAAAGTTCGCCCAAAGGTCTGACTCAATGACTCCAGAGATGAGAAGATGTAGATGCAGGTTTAAGCACAAAGACACTTGCACTGGGCATGGTGGAGCACGCTGGGGATCCCAGTGCTCAGGAGGCTGCGGCAGGAGGAGCGTGAGCTCAAAGCCAGCCTCAGAAAAAATGAGGCGCTAAGCAACCCAGCGAGACCCCGTCTCAAATAAAAACCAAAACAGGGCTGGGATGTGGCTCAGTGGTCGAGGGCCCCCGAGTTCAACTCCTGGTACCTGCCCCCCCCAAAAAAAAAATAGGCATTTGCTGAGCGCGACTCCAGTGGTGAACCTGAGCCGCTAAGTGGCAGCGACCGGGAGGGGCGTGGAGACCAGCTTCGCCTCCCAGGCTCCAACCCCCCCCCAAGGAGTCCCTTCCTGAGCAGGAACACCTCCTTAGGCCAGGCAGGGACGTGCCCACCTCCTGCTGGACAGCTGGGCTGGAGGGCGCTAGGCAGCTCACCTGCCAGCCCTGCGGTTCCCCAGGAACACACCCGGCACCCCAAGCCCTCGGGGTGGGGACCCTCGAAAGGCGAGCCTTGTACCGCAGAAGACGCAGACCACCTGGGCGCTGGCCAGAGGGGTCGGTGCCCAGAGGGTGCACCCACACCGGGGAGGCTGCCCGGCCAAAGGAGAACGGAGCTCCGACAGGAGGACCACAGGGCACGTGACCAAAGCAGGCAGCGGCCCTGGGCCTGCAGCGTGACCCCCGGGTATAAAGAAGCACACTCCAGTCACTTAGGACCACCCTGGAAAGTCGGGGAGGACACGTGGAACTCAGCCCACCGTGACGGGGGGACACTGAGACACGAGCAGCTGTCATGCGTCCTTAGCCCCCTGCTGCCTGAGTCCTGTCTGGAGCACCGTTGCCCTGGCCAGAAGACCTGTGCCACGCGGCCACCACGGGAGGAACTGCCGGACCAGCAGCCCCCACCCCGTCCAGCTTGAAGGCCAGCACACTGCTGTCCAGCCAGCTTGGTCGCTAGCCCATGCTCCCAGCGCACAGCCCGGCTCACACCAGAAAACAACAACTTCTTAAAGGGAGCAAACATAGTGCCACCTGAGCCAGGCCCAGAGGCTCCTCCCATGGAGCCCAGCCTCCACCTGGGCCAGGTACAGAGGCTCCTCCCACGGAGCCCAGCCTCCACCTGAGCCAGGCCCAGAGGCTCCTCCTATGGAGCCCAGCCTCCACCTGAGCCAGGCCCAGAGGCTCCTCCCATGGAGCCCAGCCTCCACCTGAGCCAGGTACAGAGGCTCCTCCCACGGAGCCCAGCCTCTGAGAGACATGTGGAGCCTTTGCTGGGGATGGCGCAGGCCTTCCAGGAGTGCTGTGGCGCCTTTTGTCTGTCCTCCCTGCTCTGGTGTGTCTGTCGTGGTGGGTGGTAAGGGTCCTTCACCTCAGGGGGGTGGGTGCAGGGTGACAAGGAGAGTCCAGGTCACGCTAGCCCTGGATGACAGTTCTGGATGACACCTGGTGACCACCCGCAGAGCCGAGTAGAATCTGACCCAAAGGTCACGGTGACCAAGGGGACAGACGCAAAGTGAAGGCAGAGATGCCATGCCTCTTCATCCCAGGCCAGCCACCGGGGGCCACCTGCAGGCTCGAGAGAGGAGTCCGTGTCTTCCACAGAAGCAGCCTCAGGTCCCTCAGGAGTAACCTAGGCCACTGTACTCAGAGCCCCCACGTCAGACGTGATCCACAGCGAGGCCAGCAGGAGACCCTCAGTGCGTTGCCCGGTCACGTGGCCACCGAGACCAGGGGTTCTGAGTCCCTGAAGAGCAGGAGCTGGAGGTGTTTGGGCATCTCTGTACACAGAGTGGGAGCCTCTGATTTCCAACCCGATCGACACCAAGAATCATCCCTTAACAGTTGTCTGAATCAGATCCAAGTTCTGATGACCTTAGTCTTGTATTTTACACTTGATTTGTTCCCCTCAACACATACACACACGCGTGTGCAAGTGTGTGTGTAGGAGAGCGGCTCTCCAGGCACTCGAGCGTGCCAGTGGAGGACCAGGTGTTGAGAGGCTGCCTTGGTGCAGCTGGGCCTCCTGCTGTTCCGTTTGGCTGGGGCATCTCATGGTGTCCTCTACTGCCCTGTCCCGGGTGCAGCCTGGGTCAGCTGGGTCAGCAGACCTCCATGTGCTGTCCTCAGAGCCTGCAACACGTGTCCCTGCTGTCCCTGTCCTCTGGAGACGCGCAGCCCCCCCACACACACACGCCTGCTCAGCCCGAAACCAGCTCCTCTGGCCTGAGCAACAGCCAGCGCTGGCCGCTGGGCCCGGGGAGCACTGTGCTGCCTTGGTGCCCTGCTTCCGGCTCCCGTAGGTGACTACACACCAGAGGTGGGGGAAGATGGCGCACCTGCAGTCAGCGAGCCCTTGGCCGGCCACCCAAGCCTGCCCGAGCTGTAGCACAGGACGGCACCCACCCTGCGCAAGGCTCTGGAAACCGAGCCGCGGGGAACACGGAAGGAAGCACTTATGTACTCAGGCTCCCACCTGAAGCAGCTCAGCCCCAGGCAAAGGCAAGGCCACTTGGCCTCTAGCCACGGCCTCCCCGTTTTTGCTTGTGAGGCTGGGCAAGTGACCTGCCTGCTCAGCATCACCCTCCCCCAGGCCAAGTGTCGAAGCTGAGCCCTCACCTCGCAGGGCCTGCAGGAGCCCCGTGTGCCTGGCACGGCTCCCGCTACGGGAACCTGGGGAGCGCGGGCGCATCAGCAGGCGGCACCTTGCGCATCCGCTGTG
Organism: Marmota monax; assembly: GCF_021218885.2. Lineage (NCBI taxonomy): Eukaryota > Metazoa > Chordata > Mammalia > Rodentia > Sciuridae > Marmota > Marmota monax. The sequence goes on from NW_026695224.1 coordinate 34,667,906, forward strand.
GGCTGTCAGACTCACCCCGTCTCGGAGATGCTGCTTCCTTGGCTTTGTGACCCAGGCGAGTTGATTGACAGAGGTGACTCCCCACCTTGGCTTTCAAAAAACGGGGCGGTGTGACACCCCAGCCTCAGAGGGCTGCGGCGAAGGCCCAACAGCCTGGGACGCGTAACGCGTGGAGCCGGCATGAAGGGGGGTCTGTGCCCCTGCCTTGGCCCCCACCATCAGCAGTCCCGGGAGCTGGCCAGCTTTATCCCCGTAGGGTTTCAGCACTGGGCCAGGGGCAGGGCTGTGGCTCTCCAAGCTCCTCACCTGAAACTCTGGGGCCAGATGTTGTTGGAGCTCGGAGTCTGGGGCTGGGGAAGGCATCCCAGCACCTCGGGGTGTGGGCCTGGGAAGCCCCAGCGGTCAAGTGCGTAACACTTCCACAAGAAACACGAACATCGCCCACTAAGTGGCATGAATGAAGACCTGAACAGACTTAGGTCCTAGGTCACGCAAGTTGTGGCACCTGATGAGAAAGGCCTCGGTGCTCGGGTCTTTGGGGTTGGATGCTGCAGACACCGGCTGCCAAGGACAGCGTAGGTTCCAGGAAGCCACATGTGGGCCTCCCAGCTGCAGCGTGGCCCACCCAGTGGGACCAAGACCTGGGCCCCACGGAGCCGTGGAGGCCTGGCCTTCACAAAGAGATCCCAGGGCCCCAGGCTTGCAGTCGGGTGCACTGTGGGGTGGACGTGGGCAGTACTGGGTTCAGGAAGGCCAGGAAGCAGAAGGGACCTCTGGCCATTCCATCCACACCCTCCGTGCCGTGGGCCCAGGCTCGTGGAAGACCTGGGATCCAGGCAGTGGCAGGACCACGCTAGGGCAGAGAGTGGGCTCCCACCTTATCACCAGCTCCCTCCTTCCTCCAAATGCACCCCCAGCACAAGCCATGCCCCTCCCTTCTCCCTCAGCCCCACCTTCTAGGGGGATGGTCCTTGCTTCCATGACTCCACCCCCACGGTCGCAGCTGATTGGCCAGTGGAGAGGCATGATCCAATCAGAGTCCTTCCCTGGGACTTTTCCTAGTCAGGGGGCAGGGCCTGCCTCTCTCCAGGCCATCCTTAGCCCAAGGAAGGAGCCCAGGGCAGCTCAGGGGCTGGTCCTCTGCACTCGCGGGAGGAAATGTCTGGAGGGTGCAGAGCTGGCAGGCAGGGAGAGGCAGGCGTGAGAGGGACAGACGTTCTCGGGTTGAACTGTCATGGGGACCAGCTCTCTCCTGTCCTTTCTGTGGTCTGGACTTCAGTGGAGCTGGGGAGGGACGGGGGAGGGAATCAGGGTCCTAGTAGCTGGCCAAGCCCAGCTCTCCTGCTGGTCAGTGGCACTGGGTGACAGGAAGCCCCTGCTTCTGTATGGGCCCGGGGAGGGGGGGTGCCCTCCCCACCCACTCAACCCCTGTCAGGAAACACTGACCCTGTTGCAGGGTCTGGCTTTGCGCGGACTCCGAGTCACAGCTTGTAAAGAGCCCCTGGTGCAGGAGACTAAAGAGCACCATTAAGTAAGTTGTTTTATTTCTTCTGCAACTGAAGGCAAAGCTGAAAATGTGCACGGAGATGGTGCCGAGTAATTCACCAGGCTGAGCATCGCTCCCCGAGGCTCCCAGACGGGTCCCAGCGGTGGTTTATAAGGTGTAACTCTTGAGGGGGAGCCAGCGCCATCCTGGACGGAAGCCTGGGCAGTCACACAGGTCAGGACGGAAAGTTAGCACCAATAAAAGCCCACAGGCCAGCTGGCATCCCCGCCCAGCAGGGCCCTGGAGGAGGCCCGCGCAGTCCCAGTGCCTGCTGCCCTGGCTGGAAAGCGTGTCCAGACCCTGTCCCTTGGCAGGGCTCCGGCCCAGTGGAGTTCTGCAGGCCCTCTCCGGAGCGTGGCCATGTGTTCCCGGGGCAGGGCCTCACTCCCGGCTGCGTGGGCTCAGGGAGGAGGGGGTGCTCCGGGAATGTCACCCTCGTGGCCAAGGCCAAGCTGCTCCAGGTTCAGCCTCTTGTGCCTGCCCTTAGTGGCCCTAGGAGCAGAGCCTTGGCAAAGCCCTTGGGGCCGTAGAGACAGGAACTGGGGGGAACTGGCTTAAGCCACAGAGAGGGATTGGTTTCCAGGTGACAAGGCAGTGCAGAAGACACTCAGGGACTAGACCAAGGACGGGGACCTTGTGGGACCTGGTGGGCACAGCGCTCTCTCCTCTTCCCGCCCCTCGACAAGTCTTCAAGCTTCTGTCTCTCACCTGGGCTGTGCCCCCGCCTGCCCTCTCCAGGCCGGCTTGCCCTGGTCCCCGTGCACCCACTGGCACGTGAACACCCCACGGCTCCTGTGTGGTGCCCACCCCGAGGGAGCAGTGTCCTAGTGAGAGGCTTTGGTGGGCCGACTGGAGTTCACCGTCCCCTAGGCCAGCTCAGGATGGCGCAAGGAGAGTCCCCACCCTGCTCCTCTCTCCTCCTAAGGCCACTGTCTGTGGAAAACAACACACTCAACACCACCGTGTGTCCAGCGTGGTGCTAGGGGAGAGGCCATGAGAGGCCAGAGGCCTGGCCTTTGCTCTCAGGTTGCCGCCCACCCCATGAGGGAGGGGGCTGAGAGTGTAATGACAGCTGGGTCCTGGCCTCTGGGAGTGCAGGGAGCTGGCAGTGCAGTGGGCGCCCGGGCTACGGAGTCAGGTGAGTCCGTGGAGCTGCAGGTGGTGTGGGAGCGCCTGCCAGAGGATGGGTGAGGGCAAGGGCCGGGTGGCCCCGGGCAGCAGTGCCAGCAGTGGGCAGGCCCAGGGCAAGGCAAGGCAGTGAGCCCCACGAGGCTAGGGGCGCCCCACCTCTGGGCAGCAGTGGAGGGCTCCAGGATGCCTCCCACGGGTCAGGTGTGGTGTGGATGAGCCACCGGGAGACAGTGCCCCTGGGCCTCCTTCCACGTCCCTCCCACGTGCAGGAGTACCGCCCTGGAGCCCCCACCCTTGGTCCGGGACGCGTGCCAGACTGGAGAGAAGCCCATCCCCAGCAACGGGCCATCCCAGCCCAGAGAACCCCAGACATCAGGACATCCGGTCCCGTACCAGGCTCCAGCTGGGGCCTCGCCCTGAAACAGGAACCTTAAGGCGCCCGTCGGCCCCGGGCAGGTCAGCTCCTGTGCCAGTGCATGGAAGGTGGGTGGGACATGTCTGCTCACCCAGTGGCCCGTGCTCCTGCGAGGACCCGCTGGCCACAGCCGTGCAGGGTACACACCTCTGTCATTGATGCAGAGGCACAGTGAGGAGTGGGCCCCGGCCACCACGTAGCCAGCAGGGGTGCGGCTAGTGTGGCCTCCCTGCTGCCCCTGCACCAGCAGCTGGGCATGCTAGGTGGCCATGGGGCTCCTGGAGCTCCCTCCAACCTCCACCAGCCCAGATTCCCTCCTACCCCTAGGGGCCTGCGAGGCCCATCCTGCCCTGGCCACGTAGCAGGCCTCTGCACCACCCGCCATGCTCACGGCCAAAGCCAGCCCCCAGCCCTGCTGCCCCCTGAGGGGCTTCTCTAGAGTGGCCGTCTCAGTCCCCAGTCTCTGCACGCGAGCCCGGGGCTTCAGGGGATGAGCTTCCTGTTTGCTGCTGAGTCTCCGCAGCCACTGGATGGCTCGGCCCACAGAGATGTCCACAGGCAGAGGAAGGGAGGCCCAGCAGCCCATGGCCACACAGTGCCCGTGACGCGCTTCTCACCCTCGATGCTGGTTCCTTCAGATGCCCTGGCCCTTCTGCAATGGACGGGTTCTCAGCAGGGATCTAGCAGGATGAGGGGCAGAAGGCACAGCCCAGTTCCCTGCAGTCCCTGGGGGCCCAAGCAAGAGACAGGCCGTAGCCCTCAGCCCTGCAGGGAAGGGTCCCTGAGGCATGGACGAGCCGGGAGCCTGTCCCCTGTGGAGAGCAGAGGGCCTGCTCACGTGGAGGCAGGTGGCAGGTGGAGAAGCTTGTGCTGGGGCGAGAGGTGCAGGTGCTGGTGTGCGACCCCCCCTTGGACAAAGCCCCTTGAGAGGGGATTCAGACCCTTCAACCACTGTGTTAGCCCTGGGGCCGCACACAGTAGGTGCTCAGGAAGTCCAAATGCAGTCCACGGGCTGCAGCTGTGTCCAGCAGCTGTGCTGCCCAGGGAGTGGGATGGGTCTGCACCAGCCCCTGCCTCCAGGTCCCGGTCGGTGGGACAAGGAAAGTGGGGTTTTCTGCAGATGCCGAGGCCAGGAGCAGGGCAGGGTGGGTGGGTCAGCTGCCTGGGCCAGCCCAACCCCTTCTAAGAGGACACCAGCGGTCCTGACAGATCACCTAAGGGCCGCCGGGCAGGCTGGTCACTCTGCCCTCTTGGATCCAGGCCGGAGGCCTGGGACGTCCACACTGTGTTGGGTTTGTGAGCCACCTGCCATTGCCAGTGTCATTTTAACGAGTGCTGCCGAGGACTACATGCATGTCACGTCCAGGACGTGGGACGCTCCACGCCACAGGGGGGCATCCGGAAGCGCATGGAGGGGAGCCACGGGAGGTTGGAAAGATGTCCCCCCGCAGGCCTGACTTTGTTCTCCTCGGTGTCTCCTAAATGAGGTTTGGAATTGCCGTCTTCCCATCTGAGTATCCAGAGGAAATCTACACGGAGAGTGCCCCCTACTAACACGGCGGAATCCTTGGAGATGGGCAAAGAAGAACCCCGGACATCAGGGGATCAGGAAGGTTGATGGCTGCTTGGGACAGCAGGGAAGGGTGCTGGGAACCCCAGGAGGACCTGCAGGGCCACTGGTCCCCCCGGGCTATGTGACTTGTTCTTTTCCAAATGTTTTTATCAGTGTTGGCGCTGAACATAACAGTGGGCTGCGCGATGATCCAACTGTCACGTAGGCGCTTAACGACTCTGAATATTGCCCAACCCTGGGAGCAATACCAATGATTCTCTTTTTTTTTTTTTGGTACCAGGGATTGAATTCAGGGGCACTAAACTAAACCCCTAAGCCCTTTTATTTAGAGACAGGGTCTCACTGAGTTGCTTAGTGCCTTGCTGTTCTGAGCCTGGCTTTGAACTCACAATCCTCCTGCCTCAGCTGCCTGAACCACTGGGATTACAGGCGTGGCCATTGTGCCCAGCCATCCAATGATCCTTGACCACAGAAATGCAGCTCCTTACCACCCCCTACCACTGGATAGCTCCCCCTTCCCCAACTCCAGCTGCCTCCCCGCCACTGTGAGGACTGATGGGACCATGCCCCAGACCCCCTCCCGGAGACTCCGCGAGGAACGGAAGTCCTGTGCATGTCGGTGAGCGCAGAGGCTTGCAGCCAGGTTCTGCGGCAAGGGGCTGGGGTCTCCCAGTGTTGGCCAGGGAGTGGGCTGAAGGCACTGGGCATGAAGCCATATCCTCTGGAACTCCTCCTCACGGAGGCCACGAGGCAGAGACTGGCCGCGGTGGCAGTTGTGTGGCACCATGGCCTGAGGACGGTGGGCGGTGCTGACGGTTATCCCCAAGTCTGCCTCCCCGGTCGCCAGTCTGCCATCTTGTCATCTGAAGATGGGAACAAGACCTGGAGGAGGCAGGACTGTGACCCCAGCATCACAGCTCTGGCCTCCCACGTGCCCACGCAGCTCCGCCCTCCACAAACCCACGGCAGGTGCTCTCCTTGCCCCACTTGGCAGAGGGAGAAACCAAGGCCCAGAAGGGCAAGTGCCCCTGCCGGGGGAGGAGTGACCAGCAGGCCAGCCTGGAACAGGGTGTCCTCTTGCCCCCAGTGCAGGGGGATGGAGACGGGGCAGGTGGAGCCTCACACAGACCCAGCCACCTGGGCTGGGAACGGGCCCTCGCACAGCAGGCCCTGCATGCCCTACATGCCCGGCTCTGGGCTGAGCGCCGTCTCCAGAGAAGCCCCGGCTCCTCCCCTCCCACTGCACAGAGAGGGCCTCTGTGTGGCGGCCAGAAACCAGCGCCCGCTCCGTGGCATGGGACTCCCAGCCTCCTTCATCAAGAAAGGCCCGGTGCAGCGTGAAGCTGCGGTGCCCTGGCTGAACAGGGCTGAGTGCCAGTGGACACAGAGAAAGACAGACATCTGCGTCCTGCCCGGGGACAGCCATGCCAGCCTCCAGGTGCGGGACCAATTAACTCACGAGGCCGGCGGAGGCCCCTGGCAAGGCGGCAGCTCTGAGCCTAGTTTTCCGTTTGCGCGGGAAGCCGAGCCGAGCAGGACCAGCAACTGATTTTATCGAGGTCCCCTCCAGCCTGAGTGTCCCCGGGTGCTGCCCAGGTCACGCTCACCAGTGCCTCAGGCCCCTGCCCACCTGGGGGCTTGGGGAGAGCCAAGGGGTGCCTGGAGCCAGCACAGGAAGCACCCCAAGTCTGCTCGGGCACAGAGGCCACCTCTGTATGGCGCCTGCGAGCGCCGGCCGCCCGCCCGGCCAACAGAAGGACCTTTCATTAGGCCCCCGGGAGGCCCTCAGCAGGAGAAGGAAGCAGAGCCTTCAAAGGAGAAAGCCCAGCTCTCGGCAAAACCCCGCTTTTTAAAAACACAAAATTTTAATCAATTTTTGTGGTTTCAATAAAAGCACAGGATTTTGTGGTTTCCCTCAGATTTTTCACCATTTTCCATAGAAACAAAAGCCAATGTTTGAGACCATTTTTCCCGTGAAAGCAGCGGCATTTCTGCCCAGAGACAGCTTCTTGGAAATTCGTCCACAGCAGGAGCCCCGCGGCGTCACCCACGTCCGAAGGCCCAGGCTGGGCTCGGAGCAAGGCTGAGTGCCTGGCGAGGAAACGCCCTCCTGACCCTACCGCAGACCCCCAAGCACAGCGCCACAGCTGGGGTCTCAAAGCCACGTAGCCCTCTGCTTTTACAACAAGGAAACGGAGGCCTGCGAGGCAGGGCCTCCCCGAGTCCCAGAGGCCATCGGCAGAGCGGTGGCTCAAGTCCAGTCTCCCACCCGTCTGCAGCCCCTGCCCTCCCTCAGTGAGCTTGTCTTTGTGGCCCCTAATGCCTGAAGAGCATCTTCCCTTTCCCAAACTCTAGCACTTCCTGACTCCCTAGCACTGAACTTCCACATCCCTCCGCCTCTCGGACTTGAACTTCAACCAAAGACTCCACACTCTCACCAAATCTTCCTTTGCAGAATGGGATCAGGATGTTCCAGGAACTTTTGAGGGCTCACTGTGGACAAGCACCCTCTCCTGGATTTCTGCTTCCCTGTGTTTAACACCTGAGAACAACACTTTGCTGCTCTGGTCTTTGCTTTGGCTGCCAGGAAGCTCAGTGCTAAATGGTGTCTTTATTGCTGTGACTGCTATCAGTCTGGGTCCTCGTATCATTTCCGTCTCTACCCTTCACCTCTTTCACTCTCCCTGACTCTCTGGATTAATGCTTTTTATGCTCTGCATTTTTAGAAAATCATTTCCAATTTTTTTATGAAAGTAAGTAAAGAATGCATGCTCTCTCAGATCCCAAACCAAAGTGAAAGAATCACTCCATTCCAGATAGCCAACTGCAGGGAAAACTCAAAAGAAAATACTTAAAAGAACTCCCCTCCCCCCGCCCAAAAAAGCCCATGTTAATGGTCAATCTTTCAGAAAACCCAGATTGTCCCTGTGAGCCTTTCCCTACTGGTGACCGGTGATAGCCAGACAGTGGCAGCAAAGCATCTCTCCAGCTCTGAGCCTGAACCTGCAGGTCCACCCCCTGCTGGCCCCAGAGTCAGAGCTGAGGGACCCCAGAGAATCCGCCCCAACCCACAGCCCCAGAGAGCAAGTGGCCTATGGCCACAGCTGGAAAGCGGTGAAGTCCTTCCCTGGGCCTCATGTCCCCAGCACAGTGTGCTGGGCTCGCCAGCCTCGCGAGACTCAAGACTAAATCACCAACAGAGGACGTTCTTCCTGGGCCAACCCACAAGCTAAAGGAAAAGGAAAAAAGTATTTCCACTGACTGATCCATGACAGCCAGCGAGCCCAGTGTGCACGTGTGTGTGCATGTGTGTGCATGTGTGTGTCTGTGTGCATATGTGTATATATGTGTGCAAGTGTGCATGTGTGCATGTGTACGTGTGTGTGTATGTCCATGTATGTGTATTGTGTGCATGTGTGTGCACATGTGTGCATGTATGTGCATGTGTGCATGTATGTGCATGTGTGCATGTATGTGCATGTGTATCCATGTGTGTCAGTGAATGTGTGTACATGTATGTGTACATGTGTGTATGTGTGTTCATGTGTGCATATCCTTGTGTATGTATACATGTATGTGTGTATATGTGTGCATGTGTTTGTGTGCACTTGTGTATGTGTCCGTATGTGTATGTTGTATGCATGTGGGTCCTCTATGTGTGCACATGTGTGTGTGTGCCTGTGTGTGTGCCTGTGTGCGTTGTGTGTATGTGCGTGTACAGGGATCTGTTAGATTGGGACAATCCCTAAGTCTTCATCGCTTAAGTCTGGGAACTCATCAGTAAGACAAGCTGCCACCCATCCACAGACGTTTTCTGGGTTCAGTGAATCCTCGACAGGAGCCGGCTAGGCACTAGCACCCAGGGGAGGGGCAGAAACGGCAGGACTGCTGGGCCTGGGATCTCGGTCCCGCCTCGTGGCAAGGGGAGGAGCCCCGGGGACCTCACTCCTTTCTGACTGAGAGGACGGCTTTGCTTCTGCACGCGGCTGTTTCCGTAAGTGGCTGGAACAAGGCCACCATTCACACTCTGCACGGCACCTGTGGCATCAGAGGCACGTCCTGGGCAGTTGGAGGGCTGGAGGCCACAGCTCCCCTGGGCACGGAACCTTTGCTTAGGCATCCGCTGGGGCCGCGGAGTCCAGGGAGACGGCCTCGGGGACCCGGGCGGGCAGGGGCAGGAGGGGACTGCAGTGCCCGAGCCCTCGTGTCCGAGGAGCCCACTGACTTCAATGAGCTGAGAAGCCTGGTGGGAGAGGGAGCAGGGGTTTGTTTTGTGTGTGTGTGTGTGTTTTTGGGTTTTTTTTGTTTTTTTTTTTAGGAAAATTTTATTGGGAATCTTTTCCCCTTAGGTGTGAGATTTGGCAGGTAGCTGCATTCTCTGATGGACTGTTGAAGACTTGGTTAATTAGAAACGAGCTTTGGGTCCAAGGTAAACATCTTGAGCCTGCTAAGTCTTCTTAGGATGTTTGTCTGAAATGCTTCTGAAAATAGTCCGGCTTTCCATAAAGAAAGATTAACCCTGTTCACAGACGGAGCGGACTCCCTCCAACCCAGCCCTCGCTGCCTGGGTTAGAGGAGGGATTAGTCTCTGACTTTATTTGAAAATCCCAAGAGGAAAAGCCGCTCCAGCCCCCACTTTCTTATCCATGTTTAGGAGAACGGCCCCCAGGCCCCGCCACGGCCTCCTCTCTCGTCAGAGCTGAGGGAGGCCTTAAACCAGGGCCGCGGTTGTTGGTGCAGCGTGCCACAGGGAGGGGACGGACAAGAGCGGCCACCTGTGCTCGGGGGACCCGAGCTCAGCAGCCGCCCTCCCCTCAAGCAGGTGAAAGGGCCCCGGGCACTTCTGACCACAGAGCCCCACACCGGGCACCCTGCAAGAGGGGGCTGCCGTCCCCAGTCTCCGAGAAGCATTTTGAGAGGGAGGCCAGCCCGTGGGGGACAGGGAGACCCGGCCCTCGGCGTCGGGACCCACAGAAGACCTGGCGAGCGAGCTGTGGTCACCAGTGGACGGCACGTCGGAATCGGAAAGCACACCTCGGGGAGCAGCAGCGAGGTCGCTGGAAGAAAGTCAGGAGTTCAAGAAACGGCCCCCCAAGTCCACAGGGAAAGAGGCCGTTTCGGGCGGGGGCTGGGCCTCGGAAGTCCCCCTGTGACCGTCAACATTTCCTAATCACATCATGTGTTCTAACGCTCTAAAGTCCCCCAGAGACGCCGCGCACGCTGCTGGTGGGAACGTAAACTGTGCAGCTGCTGCAGAAAGCAGCAGAGGCCTCGGGAAATTAAAAATAGGACTTCTGCAGGACCAGCAGGTCCACCACCCCACAGGAGCTGACGTCAGCACCAAGGCGCTCCACACCGCGTGTCCACAGGCAGCCGTCAAAAGGCCAAGACGAGTGGACCCCAGCACCCACCTCCAGGGCAGGGTGGACGGGGGAGGGCACTGCAGACCTGCTGAGAGGCGGTTAGGCCTTAAAAGGGAAGGAAACCCTGCCATCTGTGACCACAGGGGTGGACCTGGGGTGGACGGGGCCGTCTGCCAACCGCAACCATCCAGGCACCGAAGGACAGTGACCCACCATCTCACCTGTAAGTGGCATCCAAAACCCTGGTGTTGGTGACACAGAGTCGAACGGTGGCCACCAGGGGCTGGGGTCAGGGAGACTGGCAGGACGGCCACCCGAGGACACTAAGTCTCAGTTACAGGGGAAGAAAGGGCCATCCGCCACAGGACAAGGGGCCTGCATTGGTAGCCATGTCATTAACCCTGAGGTTGCTTCCAGGGCACATACTAAGTGGTCTTGCCCCACACGAGGAGTACACAAAGTAATGCACCCGTCACTCAGCTCGACCCGGCCACGCCACCAGGTGCACAGGCTCCAAAGCATCAGGCTCTACCCCATGAATATATGCCATCTGCACTTGTCCACTTAAGTAAACCGTTTTTGTTGTTGTTGTTGTTGTTTTATTAGTTGTTCAAAACATTACAATGCTCTTGACATATCATATTTCATACATTTGATTCAAGTGGGTTATGAACTCCCATTTTTACCCCGTGTACAGATTGCAGATTCACATTGGTTACACATCCACGTTTATACACACTGCCATACTAGTGAAGTAAACCGTTTTTAATCTCCTCCACGACGGCACCAGGGAGCTCCCTCTGACGATGGTGGTGCTACGCGGATCTCCAGAGGTGACGTGCACAGAACACGCACATGGACTGGTGAAATCTGTGCGAGGCTGGAGCCCAGCGCTGTTCCCGTGTCGACTTCCTGGTCTCGCTATTTTACAGCAGTAAACCTAGGATGTCACCATGTGGAGAGCAGGAGGGAGGGCTCAAGCGACCTTACACTCTGTCTTTGCCACTCCCTGTGACTCCACAGTCCTTTGAAGAGTAAGACAGAAAATAACCCCTTCCATGCCCTCCGCTCCCACACGTCTCCCTCCACGGTGGGTTGTGCACTTTGCACCTTGGGACACTTCCAACGTCACTTGGGTATCGAGGCGGCTGGGCCACGGGGTCTCCAGTGTGTTTCAAGAGGGTCCACGGAGGAAGGCACAGGAAGGGTTCCCCAGCCCTGTCTGCAGGAAAGACTTGCACAGAAGACGGAAAACCACAGAGAGAGGGCCCCCAGGACAAGGCGAGGCGCCTCACAGACTCCCGGTCCACTGGTCCTTGCTCAGGGGGGCTCTGACCCTGGGACCAAACTTGGACTTGGACTCCTCACTTCATGGCTCTGGATTCAACTTCTCCAACATCAGTGCAATGAGAAAACCACGGGACCAACCACACCAACAGAGGAGCCTCGGCAGGGGACCTCGTACCCGGCAAGCCCTCCATGGCCAGCAGAGCTCAGCCGTCTCAGCATCCCCACCTCCAGTGTGACGCCAGCACACTTCCATAACCCTCGACAGGTATCTAAACATACCTATCAGGTTACATCTAATGAAGTGAACAACCTGATTTTACCAACGGGATAGTCACCAAAATTAATTTTCAGTATATACTTAGGCCAAAAATATGTCGAGCCGGGCACAGAGGCACGCGCCTCTCATCCCAGGAGACTGAGGCAGGAGGATCGCCAGTTCAAAGCCAGCCTCGTAACTTTAGCAAGGCCCTAAGCAACTTAGTGAGAGGCTGTCTCAAAATTAAAAATTTCAAAAAGGACTGGGGATGTGGCTCAGTGGTTCAGCAATGCTGGGTTCAAAATTCCCAGTACAGAAAATAATGATGATGCCATGATATTGAGCCCTTCTTAATCTGGGGAATTTGGGAGGCTGGGATGTCTTGGACACATCTCTCCTCCTTCAGCCAAGAACGCAGTTGGGTCCTGTGAAGGATACAAAATAGCAATTGTGCAGAAGTTTCTAAGGTGCGGCACATGCGTCAGTAAGGGGCGGGGGCTGCAGTCACAGACCCCGAGGGCTTGGTCAGTGCAGGCTGAAGCCAAGCTGAGCCGCTCCTGGCCTAGCAAGGCAGCACAGACCAACAGACCCTGCAGGAAGCGCCCAGCCCGTCCAGCCTTCCGAGCCACACTCCCCTGCGCCTGAGTGGGGCAAGGGGCCCTGTCCACACCCCCACACTCAAGAGGACTCTGAGGGGCGCTGGCCTCCGCCCCAGGGCACAGGAGCCTCCTGCCACGTGCCGCGTCCTGCTGGCCTCTCCTGCTCCCTGAGTCTCGGAGGCTGGATCTTCAGGAACAAGGAGCGTCCACCAAGGCCTCCTCGGGATCAGAGAATGCAAGACCATTAGGAGACCCACACCCGGAAGCAGGAGGCGTGGGGGGCACGGGAGGCCAAGGAAGGCGGGGCCAGCCGTGGGACCGTCGGTGTCATGCTGGTGTCATGCCGGTGTCATGCCGGCTCTGCAGAGAGGGGGCCCACCCCGCCCGTCTGCCTCCAGGTCCCCGATGGTAAAATGAGTGTGACCGTGAATCCACTGTAGACACTAGCCGGGGACATCCCGATGAGCTGGGGCCAGCTGCACAGCAGAGCGCCATGGGGAGCTGTCCCCGAAGCCCTCTCTCATCTCCACGTGGAACCAGCAACGCCCAGGCACAGGGTCACCAAAGAGAATGGCTCTGGGTGCCCAGGGGATCCCCAGGCCTCCACCTGCCCACATGGAAACTCCGCTGGACAGTAGAACCTCCAAGTCTGGCCCATGTAGGAGCCAGATGAGAAGCAGGCCCGGCGCTCTCGGGTGGGGGTCACGCAAACCAGGAAAGGGTCCACATTAAAGTAGGAAACACAGGGCCAGGAGAACAGAATGGGCGGATCACGGGTCTGTGGAGTCATTAGGGAAACAGGCAAGATGGCCAAGAGGCCAGTGCGTGGTGACCATGCCATGGACACAAGTCAGATGGGCCCTGAGAACACGGCTTGGGGACGGAGCATAGCAGGCCCCTCCCGGGCCCCAGCAGGGACGCCCTCTTCATGAAGTCGATTTTAAAAAGCCACCAGTGCGTAAACAGCTGGGAGTCAAACAGCGCACGGTCTAGCTGCACCTCGGGGGAGCACAGGAGGAGCTGGGATAGGGCTGTGAGCACAAGATGAGACTTGGAGAGGCCTTGGTGGCCAAGCCATCGCCCCACCACCCTGAGAACCGGCTGGGCCGACGTGGGAGTCTGGCCGTGTCTGGCATAGACAGGGCCGGTTCCTCCTGCAGCCACCAGCTCCAGGAAGCAACCCCTGGACGGGACTCGGAAGGTGAGCTCTGGGAGATCTGAGGGTCAGCCTGGAGCCAAGAGTCTCACGTTCACTGCCTGATTGCACGTCCAAGCCTCACAGCCCCGGAGGGGCGCCTGCCATGACACTGGGCTGGTGTTGGCTGTAAAACAAAGAATAGAGAAGTGGATATGTCTCCAGCCACACGGCGTCTAACTGGCTCGTTTAGCCAGAGGACAGGTGTAGAGGTGTCCATCCAGCCAGTCAGTAACGTCCAGTTTCTGGGCTGTCTATCAGCTCTCCCCTCGTGGGATAGAAAGGCCACCACTGCTCCGAGCTTCAAGCAATACCCCAAGACAGGATGGAATGGGGACTCCTGGTTCTTACATGGCCCCGTTGAGGGAAGGGAGTGGGATCTTTCTCGGAGGCTCCAGGAAACTTCCCCTCAGGGCTGCTGGCCTAGAAAACAGGACCCAGTCCACTGCTAGACCAACCCCAGCAAGAGGGACGGGATTGCAGTGAGTGGCTAAAGCCAACCAAGGCTTATCCCTGGGGCCAGGAGGGGTGCTCCTGGGGCCACAAGCGGTGCTGCTGCGGCCCTGAGGGGTGCTGCTACAGCCCAGAACCCAGCCAGCTCCGGGGCTGGACAGAAGGGCAATGGGGAGCCTCCTTGATCAAGATGCTGCAGGTTCGAGGGCCACACCACAGGCTGCGGGAGGCTCAGACCCACCAAGACCAGAGACGTGAAGAGGAGAAACCCCCAGGAGGGAGACGCCCGCACCCCCTCTGGTGGTGTCACCAAAATCCACAGATTGGCTGGACGCGTGTAACCGGCAGGTGTGAAGGAGAGTGAGAGGCCAGGGCCAGCTCCACGTGAGGCCCAGCCCTGAAGCTGCCCACCAGCAATGGCGGGTGAGGGCAGCAGCAGTCTCTCACCGTGGATGCGTGACAACAGGAGGAGCCACCAAGCCACGGCCCGCAGCACGGGAGCCATGGACGCGAGGCCCAGCGGGGGAACCAGACGTAGAACCAGGTCTGAGCAGGCACAGCTGCGGCGCTGGGCGTCCAGAGAGGGGGACTTGAGTGGACACAGGGTCCTCAGGGTGGTTACTACTTTCAGACCTGGGGCTGGCCTCACAGGGGGTCACGCTGGGAGAAGCCGGTGACCTGGCACAGTGACTGGGGAGCCATCCGCAGGTGTTCGAGTTCCATAAAAGTCTGCTCGAGAGACCTGAAGAACTTGAATATGAACACGGGGCAGGGCCGGGTCGGCTCGGCAGCGCACACCCCGCACGCCCCGGAGTCCAGCCCCAGCACCACCAAAAAAGAAAATTCACAAGAAGGAAGCGAGTGCGAAGGCCAGGCGCTGTCATTCCAGCTCCAACGTTCCGGAACGGGCGGAACCGTGCACACAGCGGAAAGATCCGTGGTTGCCAGGGCCTAAGGCAGCGGGGACAGGACGGCAGGTGGACAGGGCCTGGAGCGCACTGGGATGGAGGAGGCCTGTCCTGGTGTGTGGTCAGACCCAGGGATGCTCAGCACCACGGAGCAGTCGCTGGTGCACGGATCCGGTCACGGGGGACAGGGGCTGGAGGGAGTGTGGGAGGTCTCTGGCTCTAAAAAACTCGGCTCTAAAAAACAGTCTATTCATTTAAAAAATAGAATCTCTCCTGGTCGGTTCAGAACCTGAAAACCGTCAGCTAGATCACAGTCTCCACCAAGGGAACCAAATCAAAGAAAGAACCATCTATGTATCTGCAACAAGTAGGCCCAGGGAATGAGTCGAACCTGCAGAACTCTCAAGCCTCCTAACACGGGTGGGGGCACTGGGTCTCAAGGGCAGGGCCAGGGGGGGCCCGGAGCAGCCAACCAGCCAGTGTGCCTCGTGCCACACCCCTCCCGACGGCACCACTGGCCCTGCGGCGCTGGTCTTCACAGGGAGCCGGCCTCGCTTGCTCCTGTCCCTCTCTGTGCACGCAGCGCTCTGACCAAAGGAAAATCAGACAGTGCAAACATTTATTCAGAAAAACGGTCTGCACTGTTACCTCCCCAGCGTGCTTGGCCCTGAATGAAAGCCTGGTACACAGGCCCGCTGCCGGAGGACAGGAAATGGAACCCTTTGCTCAATATATTTCCAGCCTTTATGAGGCGGTGTGGGTGGAAACGTGTCAGCTCCTGGCGGAGGCCAGCCTGAGAAGAGCCCCACCCCTGCCGAGCCAGACCAGCACCCAGGGCCCCGGGAAGGGGCACGCGGCCTGGCCAGGGGTCTCGCGGCCAAACAAAATTCTTTGTGACTTTCCTCTCAGCCTCCAAGGGTGGGGTGAAGGCCAGGGTGGGGAGCAGGCAACAGAACTGGGGTGTCAGGAGAGGATGGCTCACTCCCGTGCTGGCCCAGGCCACCCACCAGAGCACATCCCTGCCGGGCCCCAACCACACACTGCAGAAGCTGTGAATGGCCGTCCCCAGGCCTGCCTGGGCCCACTGTCGCACCTCCCCACTTGTTTTGTGTGCTCCCAAAAGCTGTGGCCCAGTCCTGGCCCCGACCTGTGACCGTGGCCTTATTAGGCTCAGGGTCTCTGTGGGCATGCTCAAGATGAGCTCATACTGATTACGCAGGCCTGACCCAATGACCAGTGCCCCTCCAAGAAGGGGGAGACCTGGACACAGGTGCAGCGCAGCCCCACGGAGGCGGAGGTGGAGACTGCCCGGCAGCACAAGCCAAGGGACACCAGAGGCCGAGGAACCCTGGGCTGGCTCTCCCCTCCCAGGCGGCAGAAGACGCGTGGCGCAGCCGACACCTCAATCCCAGCCTCTGGGCTTGGCGAGTGAGAGGAGGCCCCGCTCACCCTTTGTTACCACAGCCCCAGGACGCTGACCACAGCGCACCTGCCTGCGTGGAGGCCGGGGTAGGCCTGGATGATGGGGTCCCAAGTGGATCTCAGAGAAGCTCAGCACAAGCCTTCGTGGGCAGGACAGGGCAGGGCCTCCTGAAACCAGATTGAAAGGACTTGAAGCAACAGCAGGAGAGGCCACTGGCAGGCACGACCCTCCTCACCGACACCC
The DNA here is from genome assembly GCF_021218885.2 of Marmota monax. Lineage (NCBI taxonomy): Eukaryota > Metazoa > Chordata > Mammalia > Rodentia > Sciuridae > Marmota > Marmota monax. Next base: position 34,684,301 of record NW_026695224.1, read on the forward strand.
TGGGCTGGCCGTGTCCACCCAGCCCCCCCCACAGCCCACCCCACAGCCCCTGGTGCCCCCAGGAGCTCTCCGCACTGAACAGGGACCGCCTGAGATGCACCTGGATTTCCAAGGGATCGTGACAACCAGAACCCAGCCCCACTGACACCTCCATTCTGGACAGGACACACAGGGTCACAGGCCACCCGGTGACACCCCAGCCAATGACAGATTGCACATATGCCAGTTGTCCCATAGGATGACATTGGCTAGTGACACATGCCATCTTGGTTGGTGCAAGAACACTCTGCAGAGTCAGCACAGTGACAGAGTCACCTGAGGACAGTTTCTCAGAACACACCCTGGAACCAGGCCACGTGTAGCTGTGTGGCAAGTCTAGATGGGCACACGTGTGCACTTCCTTACACACGCAGCAGATGCAAACCCAGAGGGACGGAGACATGTGTGCGTGTGCGTGCGTGTGCGTGTGTGTGCGTGTGTGTGTGCGTGTGCGTACGTGCATACCCGTCAGGATCTCACCCCCCAAGGAAAAGCCACGAATCCTAATTTGTTTGGGGAAAGGCTCTCCGGGGAGGGCTCCTGGTGATCTTAGGAACAGATGACCGACCGGCGTTCAGGAGCACCCTGGGCAGAGAGGCACCAAGTGTGACGTGTTCCTGGCAAAGTGTCAGCTATACATCTTGGAATTATTTTTTAATTAATCTTAATAATGAAAGAATAAGCTATTGAGTAATTAAATTCCCTGCCTCTAAGCATTTTCACTTAAATGGATCCATTTATTTCATAACTGACTCAATAGAAATTCATAGGCCAAAAATATGAGACCTGAGCTGGTAACCGGCCTCCGACCGCAAACCTGGCTGCCGAGGACTGAGCCAGGCCGGCTCTACTCCCCCTGTGGTCCTAGGCAGCTCTGGGCCCCTCCCTCGTTCACAGCTAACAGCCCGTGGGTTTTGCTGGTGGGACTGGCCACAGCGCCCGCGGCGAAGCCCGCCAGCACCGGGATGAGGTCAGCGCTCGCCGCCACCCACCTGCAAGAGCGGGAGCTGGAGGCCGGTTCCCTCTGCTGTGCCTTCCTCCTGGACACGCTGGGCACAGGAGAGCACCACCCACAGACAGAGCGGGACTCCTGGACGGTCGTGCAAGGCCCCAGGGGGGAGCCGGCAGCGGCTTCTGCTTCCCTGTCCCCGCAGTCCACAGTCTTTGACCAAATGGTGAATTCTGCGGGCCTTCTCCCTCCGGCAAAGCCTGGTTTTGAGTTGTGCAGTGGCCACCTTTACCGGGCACTGCCCACACACCCAGTGCTCAGCAGCCTCACAGCCCGGAGCCTTCCAGGGCCCCAGGGGCCGGTGGCGTTACTCCCCACAGGCAGAGGGGGGAGCGAGGCTGGGACGCAGGACTGCGCACCATGTCCTGCCCTCCCAGACCAGCTGCATCTGCTGAGGAAAAGCAGCAATGGACCAGGGGTGAGCACGGCCAGTGTCCAGCAGGAATTGGTGCTGTGGGCCTGCTGCTCCCCACCAGCCCTCAACGCCAGGGCCCCAAGTCGGGACCCCTGTTGGCAGCCAGAGATGGCGGGAACCCTGGTGCCACCTGACAAGCTGGTGCTCACGTGCCCTCGGTTATGTCCTCCTTTCCCTACCTCCAGGAGCTGTGGGGAGGAGCTGAAGGAAGGCTCACGGCGCCTGCAGTTCAGAGAAGCCGCCTCACGCCCCACTCGGCGCAGCCTGGGTCTACCTCCAGCTTCCGGGGCCACCGGGGCTGAGCTCCACGGGGGTCAGCACTCACCCTTCACAGAGGACCCTCAGTGCGGGCTCCTAGGGTCCGGTCCACCCCTCAACTCAACTGCTGCAATTTGAGGACAGGTGCCTGTGGGTGGGCACAGAGGAAGCCCCCTGTGGCTGTGCTCTGCACCTGACACAGCCGGGCCAGGGGCCTGACCCTAGCAGGGCCTCCATGAAAGGAAAGGACGGGGCAGTGGGTAGCGAAGCAGCCAAGGGCACCGTGACCTCCGGGCAAGGCTGCCTGCCAGGAGCCGCAGAGCGCGCCTGAAAACGGGGGCCGGCTGCGAAGAGCCGGGGCTCAGGGCGGGAGTGGGTGGCGCTCACCCGGAAGCCCTCCTGGAGAGACTCCCTCTCTCCACGTCGTCCCACAGACCCTGATGCAGTCCCAGGTCTGCTCTCGCCTGGCACCACACAGGAGCAGTGGAGGTGCTGAGCCTGGCCACTGGGCAGTGGGGGAGGACAGGGCCTCCGTATGGCTCCCTCACTGCTAAGGACGTCCTCTGCCCACTTACACCTGGGTGCAGATTGGGTCAAACCCACCGCGCTCCTTCCAGACTCAGGGCCTTTGCACATGCTGTCCCTCACCAGATGCTTCTTCCCCTGGCCAACGCCTTCACCTGGCTGCTTCCCTCCACAGGTGCACACGCGTCCCAAGGACACATTCTCTCCCCAGACACCAACCCCACACTCCTGCCACCGAGGAGACCCCTTGCAAACCCCCACCTGCCTGCACCTCCCCCTGTGGTCTGGCCGTGTGTGGCTCCCCACAGATGCCAAGACCTGTATGCCCAGGGCCCTTGGTGGTCGCATTTCCCAGGGTTTCCTCAGTTCTGACACAAATATTTGTTGAATAAATTACTAGAAAGAAAACAAAATTTGCAAGTAGACGTCTCCATTCCAGAAAGGGCGTGAGACTGGGCGTCACGGCAACATTAGAATAAGAAACGGGCTCCAACCACATTTCTCTTTTCATGAATTCTCCCACTTTCTTGCTTTCTGAATTTATAGACTGAGGTAAAGTGAGCTCACATAAAGGACGAGGCTCATTTTTTTTAAGTTTTTCAATGACTGATGTATTTAATTAACATAAAAATATAGGTACATTATACGTTTTATAAAACTACTAATCCACATGTGTGCAAATTTGCCTCTAAGGACAACTTACTGTTTTACGATATGCTTTCTATATTTCCCCATTGTTCCAAAGTAATATTTTCTGCTATTAAAATATATAATAAAGTTCTCGAGGAAGGAAAAAAAAAAACCAGGTCACTCTAGGCAAGTACGAGAGATGAGAATTCCTGCAGCCACCTTCCCCTCTGTCTTCAACTAGGGAAAGTCTGAAATTAATTTTACCCCCTTGATTAAAAAAATACCCTGCAACCGTCACAGACAGGCTTTAAATCTAACTGTACCTGTGGCACCCCCTCAGTTCTCCGCTCAAGACCCAGGTGCCCGGCCACGCAGCCCTGTGAGGACACAGTGGCCCACAGCCCCGAGCCGGCCGGCTGGAGCAGGGGCCTGGCTCAAAGCTGTGCCCACCGCTCAGGTGGCACGACCCCCTGGCAGCTGCCCCCCACCACATGACCAGACGCACGTGCTCCACACCAACCACCAGAGGGCACCCCAGCACCCAGCTGGCTGGGCAGGGTGGGGCGGAGGCCAGGAGGACAATCCTGTGTCCCTCCAGTCTCCCTGACGGGGAGCCCGGAATGTCTGAGAAGGGGACAGGAAAGCCATCGCATCCTGGGAACCACGGAAGCTCTGGGGCCTGCAGACCATAAAGCAGGAGCAGGGGACAGGCCAAGGGCAGGCCGCCTGGGACTGAAGGGCTTCGTCTTCTGTGCCCTGCACGTGTGACCCTGGGCTGGCCATTCCACTGAGCCTGGCTTCCTCGCCATAGACAAAGGGAAAGGCGCGTCCACAGACCTGTGGGGCTCAGGAGAGAAAGGGAGGGAGACTCAGCCCGGGGGACGGCACTGCCGCTGGCAATAGCACTTCCAAACGGGCCTGTTCCCCAGGGTGTCTGCTGGCCTCCCCTCCAAGTCCCTCAGCTCCTGCAGGCCAGGAGCGCCACGGCACCTTGGTTGGTGAGGACTGATGGGAGGGGACACCAAGTTACAACAAGCACAGGCCCGCTCTGTGGGGACAGAAAACTAAGACCAATGGGCAGAGGCACCTTGGAGCCACCCAAGCTCCGCCCGGCGGGAGGGAGAGCCAAGGAGAGACAGGCTGCAGGAGAGGGGCTGCCAGGGGTGAGGGGAGCTGGGAGGGGTACAGGAGGAAGGGGCCGCAGAGGAAGGTCCACGGCGAGCAGGTCTGGGTGGTGCAGAGCTCAGGAGGGACAGGAAGAGCCTCCGCATTTGGAAGTCATTGTGTAAACATCTGCACCTCTCAGAAGAGCAGGCAGCAGTGTCCAGTTCCACTTCTCCACCTTCTGTTTGCAGAGCCCATCAGCCTCTGGACCCAGCTGCCCAGGAGGGGCTTTCAGCAGCAGCTTCACCAAGCTGCAGGAAACATCTTGACCTGGCTGGGAGAGGGGGCTGCTCCACTGGGCTCCCCCCTCGTGCTGCCCTGGCTGGCCCCAGAGCTAGAATGCAAGGATGGTTTGTCCACCGCCCCTGGAATGGAACCAGCTGGAGCCAGCTCACATGGGCTCCAGCAGAAGCCGCGCTGTGATGGACAAGGCCGAGAACCTGCCGCTGGCCTGGGGCCTGGAGGCCAGGCTGCACTGAGAGCCCTGAGCCTTCCGGGAGGAGGGGCCAAGCTGACCAGCCTCTGTGGCAGGGCTCCGTGGCACCCAGAGGCTCTGTCTGGAGCAGGAGGAAGCAGCTGCTCTTGCAGAAAGAGCCCTCCGTCCTGCACTTCCAGCAGGAACTTTCTGCCCCACACCCCTGCGGAGCTATGAGGTCAGGGCAGCATTCACCTGGCCCTCAGCTTAGAGGGACCCTGAGGAAGACCCTGCCCAAGGCAAGCTAACGAAACCTGGCCCCTTCCCGCTGCGCTCTGCTCTGCTCTCTGAGGCCTCCACACGGAGCACCACCTTCAAAGGAGACGATGCCGGCCAGAGAGTGTCCCAGTGGGCACTGCCCTGAAGCACGCGGCACCCCCCTCCTGCAGATGCCTGGCCTTCCTCCTCCCCAGCTCCACAAGAACCTCCCCCTCCCCTGCTCCCCTCACGCCACAGCCCCTCTGCTCTCTCAGCACGATTATTCCGGCTTCGACTCGTCCGCAGCGGGCTGCCAGCTCAAGACCCTGAGCACCTCCATCTAAATAAACCAGCAGCCTTGCGCACTGCAGAGGACGGGCCGAGAGAGCGAATGCACTGACAGGCCGACCAAAACGGGCGAAGCAAACCGTTCAGAGTGGTCTGAGTCCCTCCTGCTTAACAAGGAGCGCAGGAGTCAGACACCAACTCCAGAGCAGTGGCCGGCTTTGGAATCCTCGGTCCTCTACTGTGTGATCATAGGCAAGTCCCTTCACACCTCTGTGCGCAACGATGCCACCTCACAGAGAGGGAGCAGCCGTGTAGAGCAGAGTCAGACACGCAGGAGGACAGGACAGCAAGTGGCGTCTGCTCTGACTGTGTCCTTACAGGAAGCAGACAGCAAAGCCTGCTGGAGAACTCTGGAGCACAGCCCCAGCCTCCGGAGCTCGTGGCCTGAGAACAGAAGGCAAGGAGTTAACCCTCTGGCCCCAGGAAAAGGGATTAGCAGCTTGTGTCTGTTCAGTTACTCAGCCCCCTGCCTCTGGAGAAAAATATCTTGAAAGATTAGATTATGTGGCGTGAACCACGGGGCCACAGTGCAGAGGAGGGGGCTCTGTCACCGCCCAGCTGGGCTGAGGCCCGGAGGACGATTTCCCGTAGGTGGTCCGGGCAGATTTCCTGGAGGCCAGGGGACAGGCAGACAGCCTTTCGGATCCCCCAGGATCACAGTGTGAAAGCGCTTTGTAAACCTTAAATTAAAAAACCGAAAGGCCGTGTCCATCCTGCAGACTCAGGCCTGCCTGATTTCTAAAACAGCAGCCCACTGAGCGCTCTCGGAGGAGACGGACCTCCCCGCACCGTTGAAAAGTGTTCGCCATCAAGGAAAATGACCCGGTGGAGAGACAAGCGCCCGAGGAGGTGTTCCGGGCCCTTCCTCCTCTGGACCATCTCCTGTCCGCAGGTGCAGGGCTCTGGGACACGGGAGAAGGGACCGGCCCACACTGCGCTCCCTCAGCCCTCCAAGGCCTGCTCGGGGGCCTGGGCAGGAAAACCACCTGCTCCAAGTTCAAAATCAGCCACTGGAACTGGGCAGACGGGAACGCGCCTCCTGCCCGAGGGCACAGGCTGCCGTCAGGTGCAGGGAGCCCAGGGACACCCGTGTGGGCAAATACAGGACCAAGCATGTGGCCGGTCAGGATGGCCAGTCCACCCTTGAAGCCCCCCTCAGCCGGCCTTCGGGGCTTTCCTCTGCCCCTTCAGAGCCATCTGGCCCTGGGCAGCCTCATGGCCTCTCTGGCCTCAGTGTCCTCGCCTACAAAGTGGCAGCACTGCCCCTACCTGCCCCCAGTCAGAGCCCCGCCAGCGCCTCTGGGTGGTCACTCGCTGAGATCATTTTGGGTTAGTAATTAAAAGCCCACGTGTACAGTTAAGGACAGTCTGGTGTGGGGCCCCTGCAAGGACAAGGACAGGTGGCCCGTTCTCTTCTCGTTCTTTCGAAGCCTGCGGGGACAGGCCGGCTGCCTCTCTTCCCGGGCTGGCCGCAGGTCTGTAAGCAGCTGACGCATGCTCTCCTCTCCCCCCACACGCACCTCACACCAAGGAACTCCAAAAACAAGTTGATGCCACTCGAGGCCGGGAAGGAAATCCCCGACGCCAGCCGCCTTTGAAGCCGGTCCCTGTTTGTTTGTTTTAAAGCTCTGACGGCTCTTCCCTGAGCAGCGGGTGAGCCCGTCTCCTGGGCTCTCCATGGGCTTTGGGTCCAGCTGAGTGGATGCCTCCTCGGCACCAGCACCCAGTGAGCCAGGCTGCAGACCCGCCCCCGCCCCGCCACCTCCACCTCAGAAGGTGGCACCTGCGAGCCCACACAGCCTGGGACTCCTGTTCAGGGCCCACTTCTCCCCGGAGGCCCTCTGGGTGCAGGGACTCCTCCTGTGGGGACCTGCTCCGTTGTCTTGCCCCGGCAGGAACAGGAGCTGGAAAAGCACCCGCTGTCACCTTAGAAGCTTCTCCATCACCCCATCCCACACTCGGCCACCCAGGACACCTGTCCCAGGTGTACCTGATCCTTATCCACCTCCCTCTCCAACGCACCCCCTTGCTGGGGTTCTGTCTTGGCCGCATCTGCTGCCAGCTTCGGAGAGATCCGGAAGGCTGTCGGGGGCGGGGATGAGAGTGGCTCTGTGGGGACCCCAAGGAGACGCGGAATTCCACGGAAGGCTGGGACGCTCACTCCCGGCAGGCACGGGCCAACAGTGAGGAGGGGTCCGTGGCTCTGGAACGTCAGCTGTCTCTGGAACCACGCTGCACCCTGCCGCCTCGGCCCTGAGGGCTCCGGTGGCCTTTCCATCAGCCAGAGGAAGCTGCTGAGGGCTATGAAGGGGCGCTGCCGGGCGGACCTGGCGGACCTGGCGGACCTGGCGGACCTGGCGGACCTGGCGGACCTGGCGCTGGCTGCCCCACCCGCCCTCACTCCAGCCACGAGCTGACCTTCTGCCACGGTCTTGTTTCTGCCACTCACCCGCAAAGAGTCCCGTGAAATCGGTGTTCTTTTTGTTATTATTGTGGTGGTGAAATACAAAATTTGCCATTTTAACTACTTTCAAAGTTTGCCCTTGGGTGGCATTTAGCACATCCCAAGTGGCACAAGCACCATCCGTTCTAGGATCTTCATCCCCACGAAGGGAGCCCATCCCCTCCAGCAGCCACCCCGTGTCCCCATTCCCCCAGCCCCTGGCAACAGAGGCTGCTGGGTCTCAGGACTCACCTAACCAGCACCTCCACAGACGCAAGTGTGCAGTCTGTGGCCTCCTGAGGATGCAGTACGGGGATCCTGACCAGCGTGGCCCCTGGGGGGGTGGCCTCCCTCTTTCAATAGAGGTCTCCCCCAGGCTCACCATGGCCCTTTGCCAAAGGCCGCAGAGTGGACCCCAACAGCATCTCAGTTCTCTCTCTTCCCCTTCAATCTCTGAACATAATAAGCATTTATTCAGCACCTGCTGTGTACCAGGTGCTGGACACAACTGCGAGAGATAAATAAGGTACAGTCTCTGCCTTCCAAAAACACAGCACCAGGGGAGACTTGGGTGGGGCTCCATCTCTTTGAGCCTCTAGCCCATCTGTGCCACGGGGCTACCCTTGACCTTTACGTGGGGCAAAGCGCAAGGCCAGGGCCAGGGTAAAGCAGGAGAGGTACCCCAGCGGGGTGGAGGGAGAGGCCCCCTCGCAGGTCATGCAGTGCAGGGCCAGCGCCCAAGAGCAGGCCTCACCTTCAACCGTGTGTCTGGGCGCCTGGCTGCCCTCGCCTGGCCGGGCCTGGGGGTGTGCCACACAGAGAGTGCAGGTCAGCACAGGGCACTGCCAGCGCGTGCGACTTCCCAGACAGGCAGAGAGGTCAGGGTCACAGAGCCTGGGAGTGGCAGAGCTGGAGCTCACGTGCAGCTGCAGGCAGCTCAGAGCAGCTACTCGTCCTCGTCCCCGTCCTCGGGGATGAAGGCACACACCCTCAGTGGCCTCCCAGAGTGGGGCATGGCTGGGGTCCACCACCCTGCACCTGTCCCTCCCACAGAGCCCCGACCCACACAGCTGTCGGGTTGCAGCAGGTGCCCACCCCGCTCAGGGGTCAGTGCCACTCGGGGCTGATGTGCCAGGAAGTCATCAAAGGCACCGGAGGAGCTGGGCACCCCCCCCTCGCCCAGGGGGCCACACCGTGGCCCGTCACCTGCTCGCCCTGTCGGGGAAAGTTACTCGGGAGACCCTCGGATGCAGAGGTAAAGGGTGATTGACGTGTGTGACAGCAGATGTCCTCAGAAGATCCAGCGTGACAGTCTCGGTTCCTTGGTACTTGCCTGGCCAGATAGCTGGGAAGGTCAGGAGCTCACTTCTGCTGAAGGCTGGGAGAGGGGTGGCTGTGGGGCGTGGGCGCCTCAGGCTCTGCCCCGGGGGCGGCCGGGGAAGGCGTCTGGGACTAAATATTGTCATCAGGGTGGCCACTGTTCAAGGCCAGGCAGTTCTGTGAGCACGACAACCTGCCACCCAATCTTACATTCCGGCCCCTTTACAAAAGCCCCCTGTGAGGCCCTTGGAGACCCCTAGCCGGGGCCCGTGGGCAGGGCTGCAGGTTTCCTTCCACTTTCCCGACTTCCCAGGGTCCACTGTGGAAACTAGGGGCTTGGCCAGGCCTGCTCCTCCCAGCCCTGGTGGAGGGGTCACCGTCAGGGACAGTCAGATTGTGCCCTTGCCCAAGGTGGTTCCATCTCAGGGCCCTTCCTGTCCCCAGATGGGAACAGCAGCCCACAGCCCGATGCCATCGCCTGGCCATCCCGGGTGCCGCGCCTCCACAGGAAATCACCCGGCCATGCTGACACTGGCCTCTGGACAGATGGCCAGATGCTAGGGGCCAGAGACCCAGTTCCAGAGGGGTCCATGTTCCTGCGCTCGTGGGGGCCAGTGAAGGCGCCGGGGGCCCAGGGCCCCGCAAGCGGCAGCTCTGCTCGCCGACTCTGAGAAGCAAGAGCGACCCTGAGTCGGAGCCCTTGCACCTGCGGGTACAGCAGCATCACCGGGCGGGGCGGGCCTCCAGGCAGAGCCCAGCTGGAGGCTCAGCAGAGAGGAGGTGCAGGAAGGGCCTGGCCCTGACCTCCTGCAAGGAAGGAGCGCCCCAGGCCCCCGCCCAGGTGGCCAACAGCACACAAGCCGGCGGCAGAGGGGACCCAGGCAGGAATGGAGGCAGAGAGGAGCGATCGGCCCAGCCTCCGGGGCTGGGTGGCTCCGTTCTCCTGGGAGTGGGACCAGGGCCGTGGGGGTAGACAGGCAGCACTCCGCCTGGAGTCCCAGCCCTGCCTATTATTTTATTTTGAGGTGGAATCTCATTAAGTCGCCCAGGCCGGCCTGGGACTTCTAACCTCCTGCCTCAGCCTCCGGAGCAGCTCCCCACAGGCGTGGCCCACCCCGGGCTCCCTTTTCCACAATCTCAGTCTGAGGCTCGGGGGGTGCCCTGCCTGCGCCACCATGTTGGGGGGAAGATGAAGGCCCCGAGCAGTGGGACTCCATCCTTGCTGGGGGGCTTGCTTCAGCCTGGTTCGATGTCCTCCAGAGCCCCAGCCCAGGGCCACCGCCCCACCTCAGTAAGACCCTCTCAATGGGCCCCTCCACACCACCCCTTGGGCCCAGCCAGGGGGCCCGTCTCACCCTTGCCTGGCCACTCCCTCTGCTCACAGGCCCTTCCCTGGAGAGGCCCTACAGTCCTCTGATGCCCAGCTCAAGGCACCTGCTCCAATGCTGACACCACAGTCCACTCAGCATGTCCCCAGGGGACCCTCCAGAAAGACTGTGGCCCCATTTCCCTCAGGTCTGTGAGGCAGGCTGGGTCCTGTGGAAGCACCACCAGTGCCCCCCGCATGACAGAGGGCACCCGCCGTTCTGCAACCCCCAGGCCACCCACAGCCACGGAGCAAGCATCGGCTGAGCCCCTGGACAGCTGTGGCACTGGACTCCCATCTCTGCCTCTCGGGTGAGGAAACTGAGGCTCAGAGTGGTCTATAACTTGCCTGGACACAGAGCACAGGGCACAGGGCACAGGGCAGGGCCTGGCGGGCAGGGCCAGTGCCCACGGTCCAGCCCACCCGCCTTCCTGCAGGTATCCTGGGGTATCTAAATGAAATTCTCTTCTGGCCTCAAAACTCAGTGCAAAACCTGGGTGGAGACCAGGATGACCCCCCACCCCCCCCCCCCAGTGACTGGTCAGGGACACCGTAGCCCCTGGATCTTGAAGCCGCCTTCGGAGACAAACCCGGCTTCCCGGCACCAGCACCTCAGGGCCATAAAGTGTGGGATGGCTCCACCTGCTGGCCAGAAGGTGGGACAGGGTGTCCAGCGTGGCCAGCAGACCCACCTCGTGGCCTCCTGGGCTGCTGGGCCTCTAGGTTCCCATGAAGGCTGGCGCAAACAGAGGACACGAGACGTGGGGAAAGGGGGTGGGCTGGCCTCCTGGGCCTGCTTAGCTGCCGTGGGCATCCAGCCGCTCAGGGCCTCTGAGGTTTCCAAAGGGAGACAGCCAACTGGCCCACAGAACAGAGGCTGCGGGGCCACCCGGCAGCTGGGGGGACAGCACTGCAGAGAAGACCCTGGCAGGGGACTCCCAGGAGGGGACCCCTGGCTGAGGGACCCCACCATGAGGAGGTTGGGGGCCCCCGGGAAAAAATGGGAGGCTCAGGAGGGGCAGACGCTCAGCACCTGTGCAGGACCAGGCATGGACCAGGGAGCTTGTCACCGAGCAAAAGGAGCAGGGCCCATCCCTGTCCACAGCAGGCCCGCGGGCGCTGGAACGCGAGCCGTGTGCACGTGGGGACACGGCCTGAGCAGCAGGCAGGGGCCTGCCCAGCGCCCGCCCCGGGACACCGAGGAAAGGTGCAGACGAACATGACAACGTGACACATGGCTTATTAAGTCAGGTTGACATTTCCTGGTAATCCCCCCAGAGCTTCTAACAGACGCTGCGAGAGGATGAGTGGCCCCCGAGACAGGCCACTCTCTCATTCTTCCCTGGCTTTTCGTGCGGTAAACGTGCCAGGGGCCGTGCCAGGCCCTGCAACAGCCCTCCGCTCTGTCTGACGGTGCTTCACTCTCACGCCCGCAAGGCAGGAGTCAGAGTCTGCATGTGGAGGTATGGGAGTTTGTCCCAGAGAAGTTAACCCACTTACCGCAGGTCACACAGCAGAGCCACGATTCAGGCAAAGGTTCGACCCCAAAGCCCGGGAAGTAAGTGCTAGCTTCCCTGATGGCCCTTCACCTGGAAGGAGGTCATGGGCCCCTCACAGGCAGGCCTCCGGCAGGTTCAGGGGACCCCCGTGGGCAGGCAGGGCGAGCAGGGTGAAGAAGCTCACACGAGGGCACCAACGCCTGCTCCCAGCGGGGCTCCGCTGCCTGTTTCCTCGCCCTGCCTGGCCGAGGTGGGGAACGTGCTTCCCCTGCACACGTCACCATGCTCATCCTGAGGACGAGTGGCTCTTCCCAGCCACGGCAGCGCCCTGGAGGTCAGGCCTCGGCTCGGATTCCTGTAGCTTCCTGATCTGAGACCTCCCTGGGATTTCACCAACTGCCACAAAAAGCCCTTTAGACCAAAAGTCCTGACCCACACGTTGCCTGCCGCTGTACCCTGTGGCTCTCCGTGGGAAGGTCTCTCCGTCTTCCGGGCCCTTCTCAGGCAGTTACTTTAACGCCCTTGGCTTGGGCGCGCCGGCAATCGCCTCGTGATAAGACTCAGCCTGCCTGACGGGGCAGGACCTGTGTCCTCTGGGCAAGGCGTCAGGAGGCCTGCAGGTGCGTGTCCACTACCGGGGTGCCTCTGGCCCGCCCCCGGAACACTGCACTTTCCCTACCTGACACCTTGTGTGCGTGGCCTGTGACTCGTGACGTTCCACCCGCTGGCTTTGGGACCCGCGGGCACTCCTGCCTAGAGCAGTCTCTGCTGCGGAGGCTGCCAAGTGCTGGGTCTGTCAGGCTCTTGAACGTCACCTCCTGGTGGCTCAGGAACCCTTCCTTGGGACAGATGGCCACGCAGGACGGGAAGCTGATCCCCTGCTTCCTCCCTGCCCTGCGGTCTGTCCTCCACACGGATGTCACAGCAAGCCTTGATACAAGGACGTCACGACGGCACGGAGCAGGAGTACAGCCAGATCCCTACCTCACACCGCCGCAAAAACCACAGGAGACCAGATCCACAAGGCGGGACCAGAACCTCCATCGCCTGCTGCTTAGCGATGAATCTCCACCACCCTGAGGTTTCAGCAGGCTCTCGGGGGGACACCAAAAGCAGCAGAGATGTCAGACTTGGTCAAACTTAAAAAGCTTCAAAGACACGACCCAAAGTGAACAGAGACGGGGGATATTCACAAGTCAGGCCTCTGGAGGATCCTCGGGGGGCTCCAACGGCTCCAGGGCCGAAGAACACGCAGGCCGGGCTGTGGCTCTGTGGGACAGCACTTGCCCAGCATGTTCGAGACCCCGGCTTCCGTCCCCAGCCCCACAAAAAAGAAAACCAGAACCAGTTCCCAAAATAAACGCTGGAAGAGGACCTGAAAAGGGGTTCTGCCAAGACTTCACAAGACCGGCCGTCAGGAGCGGGCCCAGCGAGCTCCGCCTGCTGTCCCGCAGTGCAGGGCTGGGGGGACACGGCGCCCTGGAGCCCCACACGCTGCGGCGGGAGGGAAGGCGCCGTTCCCTGGGAAGGGGGGTCACCCAGCCGTCCACTACCCTCACCCTGGGCAGATAATACTCACAAGGACCCCAAAGTGCAGACAACCCAGGTTCCCATCCACCCAGCGCACGAGTTGAACTGTGTCTGCCTCATGAGGGTGACACCCGCCACCACACGGGTGAGCCAGGAACACGAGATGTGAGTGACTGCAGCAAGACACGATGCCGTGCTGCAGGTGCGTCCAGAGGCGCAGGGAGGCCGGGCGCGGCTGCAGGAGGTGCTGGCCAGGCAGCGGGAGGCGGCTCCTCTCAGGCTGTGCTGCGGGTCAGTGGACTAGAGCCTGCTGAACTGCCCACTGTGACAGGCGATGTGTGTGACATCAGGTCTCAAGGAGTGCACAGTCACGAGCGAGCCTGGCAGACGGGCCGTCCGGGGTGGAGCAGAGGGCGGGCGGTGGCTCTTCCAGTAGGGCCCAGGGGCCATCTCTGAGGACTAGACAGGCCAGGAGGGCTGCTCTTGCCTCCAGGGACAAGGCCCCAGGGCTCCGGGGACTAGGGACGGGCATTTCCGGACATGCCCTGCACTTTTTTCTTTTTCTTTTTGAATATTTTTTCTTAGCTGTTGATCTTTATTTTACTTATTCATATGCGGTGCTGAGAGTCGGACCCAGCGCCTCACACATGCCTACCGCTACAGCACTACCGCTGAGCCCCAGCCCCAGCCCCCCAAAAAGACCTTTTGTCCCTGCCAAGGGTGGCTCGTCTCTCACTCTGTGATTTGGGGAGCGACAGGAGGTGGGCACAGTCTCGGGGACACAGAGCTTCCTCTCCGAGGCTCCCTTACCCTGCGGGCTCTCCCCGTACCTGTGCCAGCTGTCATTGCCCCCTTCGTCCTGCCAGTGGTGCAGATCCCACGTGGGGTCTGCGTGAGGCTGCTCATCTGGGCTTCCGGAAGCCTCAGGGTGTCCGCCTGAGGAACAAGGTAACAAAACCTGCGGCCACAGCAAGGAGTGGGACGTGGACTCTTCTTTGCGGGCCCAGCACAGGGCCCAAGCCCCTGCTCCCGGTCAGCGCAGGGCTCTGCCTCCTTGCGCCCACGAGACTATCGGAGGGGAGGAGCTGGGGGCAGGCCAGGCACTGCTGGCCAGTCCTTCCCTACCCTGAGCTTGCTCTCTAAAGTGGCCATCTGGAGAGGCGGCCTCTGGAATCTCGTGCTCAGCAGAGCTGGACTCCTACCCTCTCTCCAGGAGGGCCAGGGCAAAGACAGCAAGTGACGGGAAGCTAGTTTAGCCGTGTAGGAAAGGAGGAGGTCAGAGGACGGTCAGCGCCAAGTGAGGTCCACAGCGTGGCGACTCCTCGTCCCTCCCATCTCCAGTGTCCTCGCCAAGGATCCCAGGGGCCGCAGCACCACCCATGTCCAGCGAGGTCGCAGGAGAGAGGGGGTGGGGTGGCACATGAGAAAGAAGGAGGAGAACTGGCCGCTCTGGCCTCACGCTCACCCGGGACCCACCCATGTTATGGTCACTGCTCGCTTCACAGACAGAGACCACGGCTCGGGGGGGTTAAAGCAGCCATCTGTGGGCACATGGCCAGCAAGTGGGCAAGTGAAGTCTCTTTCCTGACCCGAAGTCAGCTCCTCCTGTTGGGTCCCAGGGAGCAAGTGGCCCCCCGTGCAATGACAGCTGCAGGAACCGCACGCTCCAGCTGACCCCGGGCAGCATGGAGCCCAAGGTCAGGGCACAGAGCGTCCCAGATAACAGATCTCAAGGACAGCACAAGTACAGCAGGGACCAGCTGGCTGTCAAGATGTCTCTGAGACTGGTTCCCAAGGATACCATGCCATCTGAGGCCTCTGTCACCTTGGGTGCACCTTCGTGTGGCTGCCCCCAGCGCTGACCAGGAGGCTTCTCGCTCACCGTAGGGCAACAGGCGAGGGCGGTCACGCCAGCACATGCACGGGCTGGGCCCATAGGCCTTCCAGGGAGCCTGGGCGGTCACCTCAGATGGCCTCATCGATGATTTAAGGAGGAAGAAGGTGGGACTGCCCACAGGGCTCTCTGCGCCCACGGGGAGTGCAGAACAAGGGAGAAGCTGGACCGTGGAACACACTCTGGGTGTCCTGGAGTGAGTGGGGGAAAGAACCCGCGTTGAGGAAAGCCGACCGCGACGAGGGACCTCAATCTGGTCTTTTCACTCCTTCCAGAGATAGGAAGTCCCAGGCTCTGCTTCCTCCCAAGAGAGCCCTTGAAACCTGTGTCCAGAAAGACCCCCGGAGACCCAGAGGAATCACAGGGACTCAGGTACCAAAGGGCAGGTCCAGGGGCCTGGGCTGCCCAGGTCACACGTCACTCCTGCATCGTGCCCCAGAGACACCACACCAAGTGACAGGGCAACGTGGAATCCAAACAGGTGAGCCACAGGTAGGACCTGGCACCGGGAAGGCTTGCCTTGGTGCTGCACGAAGCACACGGACCTGACGGTCGGTGGGCTAGTGGTGGGTGGGGTGTCAGTGGTGGATGATGGACCAGTGGATAGGTGGTCGCTGATGGGTGGATAGATAGGTAGATAATAGGTGCATGGATGGATAGATGATGGGTAGGTGGATGGTAGGTGATGGGTAGGTGGATGGATAGATGATGGATGCATAGATGGATAGATGATGGGTGGATAGATAAATAGATGATGGGTAGATGGATGGATGAGTGGATGGATGGATATATGATGGATGGCTGAATAGGTGATGGGTAGGTGGATGGATAGATGATGGGTAGGTGGATGGTAGTTGATGGGTAGGTGGATGGTAGATGATGGGTAGGTGGATGAATAGATGATGGGTAGGTGGATGAATAGATGATGGGTAGGTGGATGGTAGTTGATGGGTAGGTGGATGGTAGGTGATGGGTAGGTGGATGGATAGATGATGGGTAAATGGATGGATAGACGATGGGTAGGTGGATGGTAGTTGATGGGTAGGTGGATGGTAGTTGATGGGTAGGTGGATGGTAGGTGATGGGTAGGTGGATGAATAGATGATGGGTAGGTGGATGAATAGATGATGGGTAGGTGGATGGTAGATGATGGGTAGGTGGATGGTAGATGATGGGTAGGTGGATGAATAGATGATGGGTAGGTGGATGGTAGTTGATGGGTAGGTGGATGGTAGGTGATGGGTAGGTGGATGGATAGATGATGGGTAAATGGATGGATAGACGATGGGTAGGTGGATGGACAGGTAGATAATGGGCGCATGGATGGATAGATGATGAGTAGTCCCGCATACACACACGTCATTAGAGTTCTCTGAAATCAACGTCACCCCATGCCATGCCCATGAAGAAGGCAGTAAACAACATGGAGGTGGAACAGCTCGTCACCCAGGTGTTAAATGGCAGGAAGCAGCTCTGAGGACACCACCAGGGACAGAGGAGAGAGGCTGTGCACTGCGGCTACGATTTTTGTGTGTTGTTTGTTTTTTGGGTTTTGGGTTTGGGGTTTGGTTTGGTTTGGTTTGGGTACTGAGGATTGAACCCAGGGTGTTTGACCACTGAGCCACATCTCCAGCCCTTTTCATTTTTTATTTTGAGACAAGTTCTCACTAAGTTGCTGAGGCTGGCCTTGAACCTGAGATCCTCCTGCCTCAGCCTCCTGAGCAGCTGGGCTTATAGGCATGCCCCACTGTGCCCAGCCTGTGGCTACGTTTTTAAAGACCTTTGTCCTTTGATTTTTCAGATTCATAAACCTGTTTTTATACATAAAATGGTTTCTGGAGGGAGGAGGGAGGGGTGGGCATGGCTGAGACAGAGTGGCAGGTGGAGGCAGAGGCTGCTGAGGCACACAGGTGGGAGGCTCTGCCTCACCCTCGTCTCTCAGGGACCATGTGCCTAACCCTGGCCTGGTGCCCCCAGCCCCAAGCCCAGGCTGTTTAACATGGGGGTAAACTCAGGACTGAGCTCAGGCGAGGTTGGCTGAGGACCCCTCATTCCCCGGGGCCCAGGGGCCCATGGCTGGGACTCCCTCAGCTGTGGGTGTCTGAGAAGACAACTGTCTCGCTGCGTGGTGCTGAGACAGCCACCTGGGCCCTGCTCCGCAATGCCAGCACCTTCCTCTGCTCACGGGTCAGCCTAAGGCTTCCTGTTCTAGCATTAGAAGGTGCCCCAGTCAGGGCTGCCACTCTGGGAACGGAGAAGTGAAAAAGTGACATCCCAATCCCTCCAGGGGGTCCCCAGGAGCCCGAGTAGGACACCCACCAGAGACAACAGCGATCTCCAACTCCACAGGCGCCCGGCACAGCGAGAGTCACAGGTGGGCGGGTAGGTGAGCAGTGGGCGGGTAGGTGAGCAGGTGGGCGGGTAGGTGAGGAGTGGGCGGGTAGGTGATCAGGTGGGCGGGTAGGTGAGGAGTGGGCGGGTAGGTGAGCAGGTGGGCGGGTAGGTGAGGAGTGGGCGGGTAGGTGAGCAGGTGGGCGGGTAGGTGAGGAGTGGGCGGGTAGGTGAGCAGTGGGTAGGTAGGTGAGCAGTGGCCCGAGGCAGACCTGGCTGACTGGCCCCGAGCTCCGGGCCAAGCTCAGGGCTGACTCCGTGTGAAGCCCACCACTCTGCCACTCACCTGCAGGGCGGGTGGACAGAGTTTCCTGGGGAAGGAGGAGGTGGCTCCAGGAACAGGAGGCGGCCTGCGTGGGAGGCGGGAGGCCCAAGTTCAAGTCCTGCCCTGCCAGCCGCCTGCTGTGCAGCTTTGGCTACGACACCCATGGTGAGGGGGGACGGCGAGTCCCCCACCCTCCCAGATGCCAGGTCTCCAACACGGGTACCTGGGGGCACTCTGAAGGGCCAGGCAATAAGAGCCGTCAGAGGGGCCCCAAGGACGGGGTGCACCAGGCAAACCCAAGCTTCCGCCCTGCCCCAGAGGCCTGGCTGAGCCACCGGGGCTCTTGCCCACCCCAGCCCTGGCATGAGAGCCCATCGCAGGGTCAGTCCTAAAGACCTGGGAAGCTGCCCAGGAGCTGGGCAGGCACAGCCCGGGCTGGGTGGGCAAGGCAGGCCATCTGCAAGCCGCCAGTGGCCCCAGCCCTCACCCTGTCCCTCAGGCACGCCTGATCCCCCATGGCCACACGGGAGCCCAGCTCCTGGTGCCCGCTGGTCAACAGGCCACCCCCACAAAAAACAGCATGGTACTTCCCGGCACAGGGCTGGAGCTCTGGAATTCACTCACTCAATGAAGCCACCATTGTGTGCCGACTGTATACAAGCTCCTGCTGAGCAGCCAGTGGACTCAGTCCAGAGGAGGAGCTGGATGGTCTCAGCAGACCGAGGTCACTGTGGCACACCCAAGTCCAGGAGAGAGACAAAGAAGTCCCCAGACCAGGACCAGGAACAAGATCCCTTTGCTTGGGGTGGGTGAAGTGGGGTCTTCTGCCACCAGAGTCTTGACGGGGCTCCTGGGAGTGGGATCGTATGTGGCCACGGCAGGGGCTTTAGGACCAGAAGGGGCTGTTTTGAATCCAGCTCCGTCACTTGGCTGCGTAACCACACTCCTCTCTCTAAGGCCACTTCCCCATCCTTAAAGCAAGATCCACACACAGACGGATGACCCTCTGCCCGGGGCCCACGAGGGACCTCCGCCATTCTGTCCTCTGCGGAGACAGAGCCCAGTGAACACCCGTGGGCATCACTGCCCGCACGGCAGGACGTGGCTGCTCACAGTGAGGGGGGGATGTGCAGAGGGTCCTGGGAGAGGGAGGCGGGGAGGCCCAGGTAGCTCCTGACCTCTCAGAAGCACCACGGAGCCTGGACACCAAGAGGTCAGTCCAGGATGATTCAGGGCTCCCCCACTGGCCACTGGTGTCCTCCACGCACCGCTGGCCCTGCCTGAGGCCTGGGGCAAGGGTATAGTAGGTGGAGCTGGCCTCTGGGCCACACTCCTGCTTCAAGACCTCTGTGACCTTGGGCAGGTTCCTGAACCCTCCCAAACCCTCATTCCCTCCACATCCAGGCCCCCGGTTCTCTCCCACACTGCCCAGGAGGCTCGGCCACCCCTGGCTGGTCCAGTGCGGCCAGGCCAGCATACCCGAACCTCAGCTCTGCCAGTTTACAATGTCGGGGGGACCACTGCCCTCACCCCAAAGCAGGGATGAGGTTAGGAAGGACAGCATCCAGACCGGCATGTCCGCGGCACCCACCAGACTCATGGAGCATTCTAGAAAGCCACAAAGGCTTGGCGCAGGGCCTTGGTCCATCTGCTGGGGAGGGCAGCCCTGACCACCAAGCCTCGGCTGCACCGTCACACACGCTGGCCTCTGGGCTCCTGGGCCTGTTTACACATAAACCTAAGAGGACAAACGCCCATTAAAATCCAGATCTCCAGTGGCCGTGTTTCAAGTGTCCAACAGGCACATGTGGCCGGTGGCTGTCTTGGGAAGCACAGGCGGATACTTCCACCATCAGAGTTAACTGGACAGGGCTGGGCTGCGCACCATTGCTCAGTAAATGGTGGGGGGCAGGGAGAAAGAGGGAGGGGTAAGGGAGTGGACGGGTGGGGAGGTAGACACATGGGTGGACCAGGAGCAGGAAGGTGGGTTGGTGTGTAGGTACGTGGGGGGACAGGTAAAGTTAGTGAGTAGGTAAGTGGTGGGGGGCAGGTAGCAGGTAGGCGGGCAGGCAGGTGAGTGGGTGGGCAGGTGGACAGGTGAGTGGGTAGACAGGTGGGCAGATAGACAGGTGCATGGGTGGGCAGATAGGCAGGTAGATGAGCAGGTAGACACCTGGGTGGGCAGGTGGGCAGGTAGCAGGTAGGCGGGCAGGCTGGTGAGTGGGAGGGCAGGTGGGCAAGTATGTGCATGGGTAAGTGGGCAGGTGGGTGTTCTTTGGGCTCCCTGAGGCCCAGTTACTACAAAAACGTGTTTCCCACCCCTGGACAGTCACACCACAGCCACTCCACAGAGACTTTGAGACTGTGCCCTCTCTGGCACCGCAGGCCGCACCCGACAACGCCCACAGGCAGAGGGTGCAGAGACCAGGTGTGCTTCAGCGGGGACCATGGCGAGTTCGTCACTGCATTGGACAGGACAGTGGTGCGGCCCCAGCGTCACATCCCTGGAGCACAGGGGACAGACCTAGAACAACGGGGCCAAATGCTCCCAGGGTCCTGGAGCAGAGCCGTGACCACAGGCCGGGACACCACCACGTCCCCCAGGTCTGCTGCTGATGACAGAGGGCAAGAGGGCCACACCCACAGCGTGCTATCACTCAGTCACCAAGAGGACTGGCATTGTGACCCACACTGCACCGTGGATGACCCTGGAATCAAGACACCGAGTGAAGGGGCCAGACCCAGCCACGGAGGGCACGATGCCCGTCAGACGCAGGGTGCCCAGCAGGCAGGTCAGAGACAGAGAGCAGACTCCTGGTGCCCAGGGAGGGTGCCCAGCAGGCAGGTCAGAGACAGAGTGCAGACTTCTGGTGCCCAGGGAGGGTGCCCAGCAGGCAGGTCAGAGACAGAGAGCAGACTCCTGGTGCCCAGGGAGGACGAGTGCGCGGTCGGATGGTGACACAGTGAGACCACTTGGTCGCAGGCCTCGGGGGGTGGAAGTTACAACACGTGGATTGTGGATCTCTAAAAAGCCAAGGCTGAGACCCACCTGAAGCAGGCCCTCCCCCAGTGGACGTGCTGTGCCTTGTCCGGGGGGACGCAGAACCGGCTCTCCTCCCAGGACAGCAGTGGAGAAGGAGCCCTCCTTACTGAGGGAGCCACGGTCATCACTGAAGAGGCCAGCCTAGAGTTTCTCAAATAACTTTTATTGGCTGTGTTCACACCAGAATCTCACCCGATTTCACACCAACTCACTAAAATAGAGTCACCTGACCAGTCCCGTGGACGGAATCTGGGTGTGAACTAGATGAACAGGCAGACAGTGGGGTCATAGGCCGCTCCCGGCTGCGGAGGTGGCGGAGGCCGTGGCTGGTCTTCTGTGGGTGTGCTGACAGCAGTGGACAGTCCAACTTCAGATCCAAAAATAATGGCTGCAGGGAGAGGAACTGCCCAGCCTGAGACCGCAGCCTTGGTGCCCTCGTCCAGGCTCTCGGGCGTGGACAGCCCCACTGCGCTCAGGGACTCGGGGGGCGCAGCCGCAGAGGAGCAGTCCTGGCTGCACTGCCTTCCGGCCGCCGGGCAGGGCCAGTGGCTCAGCCCGAGCAGCCCGCGCCCGGGAGGGCCGAGGACCCAGCCGCAGGCTGCACAGGGAGAGGGAATGCAGCTGCCACTCCCGTCCTGCTCCCCACTCCCTGCTGGGAAGGCTCTGAGCCCTCACGCTGCCCAGTGTCCACCAGATGGGTAGCCCTGGCACCCCGAGCCTAGCTGGGCACGTGGCTAGAGGGCCTCAGGCATCCCCCGCACCCAGCCAAACAAGGCCTGTTGCCAACGTCCAGCTGATACAGGCCCTTGGGCCCTGAGAGCTGGGCCAGAAGCCAGCCAGGCCCTGCCGGAGACAGGTCACCACCACGACGGAGGCCGTTCTGGACAGAATGAGATGCAGGGCTGGGAGGTGGGCAGGAGTGGGCAGGACTCTGGGTACCAGAGCCGGGCGGGCGTTCCTGTGCCTGACTTCCCAGGACAAAGCACGCCACAGTGAGCACGGGCCCAGGCCACCCCAGCCCCACTGCTCACCGCATGGACATGACGACTCTCAGGAGGGCCTGCAGGAGGGTCGGGAACGGGGCCGGGGGGCCGACTGCCCTCCCCAGGGCCAGCAGCTCATCCTGCTCAATGGCCTGCAGCCGCTGCCACTTGGCCAGGGGGCGCCCGTTGCTGCAGATCCGCCAGCGGTTGTGCCGGGAGCGCACGTCCAGGGGGGTGTCTAGGGCAGGAGGGCTGGGCGTGAGCGGGCACTGGTCCCCCCAAGCCGCCACGGAGCAGGGTAGCCTCGCAGCGTGGCCTGCAGCCTCTGAGGTGCCCTGGGTCACCTCTGCCTGGGATCTGCTCCAAATCACTGTCCAGCAGGGAGGGGCCGGGCGGCCTCAGGACACCAGCAAATCAGAGCCCTGGGGACAGGCCTGCGGGGACCAGCAGGAGAGCTCGGGCTGCAGGATGCTTCCCCAGGGTCCCAGCGCCCGGAAACCCACGGCCCAGCGACGTCTTCCCAACAGTCCTCGCCCGTGACGAAGCCAAGAGCAGACCTGCCATGATCCCCGGCTGCGTCCTCCCGGGGCCCACTCGCGGCCACGTCAGGGCCGCCTTCCGCACAGCACAGGAGCCTTTCTGGGAGCACCAGGGACCTCCGCGGCGTCCCCTCCTCAGTGCTCCGTTCCCTCCTGCCCTTTCCTCCCCATGGCCAGGGGCGTGGACTGTCCACACAGATGCCCTGGCGTGTAGCCACCACCCGTGCGTGTAGCCGCCACCTGTGCGTGCCCAGGCAGCCCCTGGCGGTACGCGACTCCCGCCATCGTGGGGGGCTCCAGTGTTCACCCCACAGCAGCTCAAGCTTCCACCCTGACCCTTCAGGACCACGTGGCCTGCGCGTGGCCCCGCGATGCTATGGACAGGAAGCCCGCCATGTGAACACGGGAGCACCCCAGCCTGAGAGACCGTAAAGGCACTCTCCTCGGGGACGTTCTGCCACAAAGGCATAGACCCAAGAAGCACAGAAGTCCCGGTTACAAGAAAAATACAGACTTCCTCTCCAAAGTGGACATCAGTTGACTTTGAGGCCAAGGAAAGCACCCCCAACACTCAGACCTGTGCCGGACGCTGGAGGGGACGACAGTCCTGTGCTCGCAGGAGCGAGGAGACGTGTGCTCCTGTCCCGCCTCAGCGCCGCCGGCCTCCTGGCTTGGCCAGTTTTGAGGCTAGAATCACGCTCCGCACAACTGCCCGAGCCAGAAGACCACGCCTGCGGTGGAAACTGACACTGGCCTAACACGACAGTTTGTGCACAGGGCTCCACAATTTGCTTTTTTTTTCCTTTCTGTGCATTTCTGAGTTGCTGAGGCTGGCCTCCAACTCATGCTCCTCCTGCCTCAGCCTCCTGAGTAGCTGGGATTACAGGTGTGCCACCGCGCCCACCTTGGTGGAGCCCTGTTTTGGGACTCGGCTGTGCATATTTTCCTGGGAGCAATGCCTTGGGCTCTCCCCAAAGCATCCCCAGGCAGTTCACCGGTCCCTTTCCCTGTTGCTCACACTCCCTCCCTGGGAGGCAGGTGCCGTGTCTCAGGCACACCCTTGTGGCCATTCTCCTCCTGAGCACCGCTGGTGGGCACTGCTGCTCACTCCGTATCACGCTCGGGGGTCCCTGCTGAGGATGGGAGCGTGTGGAGAGTCTCCACGAGCCGTTTCTGCGCAGAGCTTGCTTGTAAGGAGGACAGATAACCCCAACTGCCCCACACAGGGGCCGGACAAAGTCTGCTCCTGAGCACTGCTTTTGCCAGTGGGGCAGTACCAGTGGCCAGTACCTGTGTTCGCATCATGAAGACGGCCCTTCCCAGGCGCTCCCCCCCCCACCGTGCCTCTGGGAGTCCCCAGAGAGCCCCTCACCGTCCCAGAGCACCAGCCCTCCTGTCGGGGGACTCACTGCGCAGAGCCCGCACGGTGCCCCAGGGAAGGACGCGCACCAGCCGAGCTGGCCCGCCGCCCTCTGCAGGGAACGCCCTCAGGACAGGGCAGCCCGCTCTGCAAATGCAGCACAGAGAGGACAGCTTCTCCCAGGCACCAGGCCACTAGACCTGGACACCTACATACGCTCCATACGCACGTGTGAACACACTCTGTGCAGAGCCCAGGCCACGCCCAGCGCGAGCACACGTGCCTGCCTGGCTGGTCACAGGGAGGCGGTGAGCATAAGCCTGAGAACCGCCCTGAGCATCCAGCACACCGTGAAGGGAGACTGAGCACATGGCGGGTCACAGGTAGGAACGTGGGCCACGCCACGATCACGGTACACACTCATGATCACACGCACGCACGCACACCACGCCTCGGGCTGAGGAGCCTGCCGCTGAAACACTGCAGACCCTGCCCAGCCCAGCAAGGGGCAGCTGCAGCCCCCTGGGACACTGGGAAAGGGCCGTGGGTGGTGCTGACCCCTGGTGGCAGGGAGGCACAGCAAGGTCCCCTGTTCCGCAGACGTCTGGGGGAGCGCACCCTCCCCTCCCACCACGAGGCTCCTGGGACCCCCTTCCCAGGGAGGGGGAGGTGAGCCACCCGCTGGCCGAGTCACCTTGCAGGGCCTTGAGATTCCGCTGCTTCCTCACCACCTAAAAGACAAGAAGGGGCGAGCGCGACAGCCCAGGGACCCCCAGAGGGGAGGCCAGAGCCCCCATGCTAGGGCCTGCAGGTCCTCTCTGGGGACAGCCAGCCGGTCCAGGCTGGACAACCAGCATGTGGAATGCAGGAGGAGGGAGGAGGAGCGAAGGCCCCTGGGGAGGAGGGCCTGCGTGGGGGTGTGGACAGTCAGGGCAAGAGGACAGGAAGCCCAGGGCCAGCCCTCCCGCGGCCTCCGCAGGATGCTGGGGGTGGGAGAGGAGAGACAGGAGGGGTGAGGAGAGTAGGGGGAGGTGGGAAGAGGAGGCAGCAAGCAGAGGGGGAAAGGGAGGAGGGGGAGGGGGAGGGGAGGGGAGGGAGAGGAGAGGGAGAGGGAGAGGGAGGAGGGGGGACAGAGGGAGGAGGGGGGAGAGGAGGCAGCAAGCAGAGGGGGAGAGGGAGGAGGGGGAGAGGGGGAGGGGGAGAGGGAGGAGAGGGAGAGGGAGGAAGGGGAGGGGGGAGGGGGAGAGAGAGGAGGGGGAGAGGGAGGAGAGGGAGGAGGGGGGACAGTGGGAGGAGGGGGGACAGGAGGCAGCAAGCAGAGGGGGAGAGGGAGGAGGGGGAGAGGGAGGAGAGGGAGAGGGAGGAAGGGGAGGGGGGAGGGGGAGAGAGAGGAGGGGGAGAGGGAGGAAGGGGAGGGGGGAGGGGGAGAGAGAGGAGGGGGAGAGGGAGGAGAGGGAGGAGGGGGGACAGTGGGAGGAGGGGGGAGAGGAGGCAGCAAGCAGAGGGGGAGAGGGAGGGAGGGAGGGAGGAAGGGGAGAGGGGGAGAGGGGGAGGGGAGAGGGAGGAAGGGGAGAGGGGGAGGGGGAGGAAGGGGAGGGGGGGAGAGGGAGGAGGGGAGAGGGAGGAGGGGGAGAGGGAGGAGGGGAGAGGGAGGAGGGGGAGAGGGAGGAGGGGGAGAGGGAGGAGGGGGAGAGGGAGGAGGGGGAGAGGGAGGAGGGGGAGGGACCCACGGCAGGAGTGCCACACCTCCGCCCTGCTCACAGGGCCACCCAGCAGTCACCAGAACCCACGCAGGTCACAGGTCGCAGGTCGACTCTCCCTGGCTCTGTGGGGAGGCTCCCGCCTGCACCCCTCACCTCGGCGCCCCCCCAGCCCCACTGCTATGCCAGTCTCTTCTCACCTTCCTCTGAGACCTCAGCCCCCGCGGCACCCAGTATGGCATCACGGCCTTGGTCCTAGGCAGCGGGAGGCGGCCCCCAAAGTGGTGGCACGGGCAGGCGCAGGTCTTGGTGGCTTTGGGGATACAAAACCGGACCATCCTGGGGATCTACCAGAGGAAGGCGAGAGAACGCTCTGGAAGGACACCCAGCAGGACAGGCCCCGGGAGGCCCCTCTTGCAGCCCCGTCACAGGCACCCCAACCTCCTGGGCCAAGGAGCTCGGATGCCCCTCTCTGATGACCCACAGGACCTCTGAGGTCTGCCTGCCACCGTCCGCAGGACACACAGGCTGCGGCTGGAGGAGCAGCTACATCCTGGGCCTTGGGTCCCCAGCTGGGGCCCTTGGGCACCGGCCACTCTGCATCTCCACACGCTCAGCTATGAAGAGGGCTCTGCTGGCGTTCTGAGTGGACATCACTTGTGATCCAGATTTCCACTCCTAGGGACACTTCCTATCAGAACAGTTTGCACTGCAATGGGCACATGGGAATGTCCACTGCACTCCTGTCAGTAGTGACCACAGCCAGGCACCCTTCTCAGGGGACAAAAACCAACACCCCTCCATCTCTGTCCCTCTCTTCACCATGGCCCCAGATAGCTCCTGTCTGGGGTCCTTTCACCCTGGAGGACAAGGACCCTGCCCACCTGCCCACCTCTTCAGCATGGGCCCATCTCCACAGCAGCTGCTGGACTAGAAACAAACCAGCCTCTGTCCTGCTCCTGAGCGCACTGCCCAACCCTGCCCAGCACGGCCCAGCACGGCCCAGCACTGCCCCGAACAACCCAGCACGGCCCAGCATAGCCCAGCATGGCCCAGCACTGTCCAGCAGGAGAGAACAAGAAAATGGACTGAGTTGGGAAAACATTCTGGGCTAAGACGACGTCCCCAGAAAGTGTCAGTGAGTCCAGTCAGAGGGTGCTAGGTAAGTGCAGGGGGACGGACTGCCCATGCCCACTGAGACCTGTGCACATGGACACCCGCGGACGTCACTGTGGAAGGCTATGGACTGCCACACAACCATCACATGCTGCCCCCTCCATCAGAGGAGCCTGGTCTCGCCACAGCACAAAGTGCCCTTTCTCAAGGGGCCAGGTGGGCACCTGAGCATGGTGCAGAGCACACCAAGCTCCCGAGCTGGACTTCAGCACAACCTACAGCTCCTCACTTTGAAAGATACCGACAGGAGAATCAGAAGTCAAGCCAAAGACATGGAGAGACAGTCACAAACAGCTGACAAGGGACTTGTAGCCACAATAAATAAAGAGCTCTGAAAACTAAGAAGGAAACAAACAACCCCCTCGTTTAAACCAACAAAGTATCTGCACAGACACTGCCAAGTATGACATGCAGATGGTGAGGCGTGTGGCCGGGGCGGGGACGGGCTCCCGGGAGAGCCTCTGCCTGGTGTGCGCTAGGCCCCGGTTCAATCCCTGGTGCCGCCAGAAGAGGGGGGAGATGGAGAGATCTTTGATAGGCTCAGTCCTCACAGAACACAAGTATGAACTGCAGGCCACCCACACCTGGTAAAGGGACAGACTGGGCTTGGTGACACAGCACACTCGCAGCACGCTCTCCTAGAGTGCTCAAGGCTCCAGGCTCAACCTCCAGGACCACAAAAAGGGAAAAAATCATGAAAATTAAAAAGTGACTGAGAAGGCAAAGGACCTGGGGCCCTGAACAGCACCGCCACCTAAAAAGGAAGTGGAGCTCAGAGCAGGGACAGCCCAGTGGAAGAGGGCAGCACAGGCCAGGCCCTGGGCTCATCCCGGCACTGGAAATAAGTCATCACACACCACCTTCCCATCCAGCCGCTCTACGACTAAGCCTTTACCCAAGAGAGCGAAAGCATCGTCCTCCTAAAGACCCGAGCACAAAGGCCACAGCGGCTTTGCCTGTAGCAGAGCAAACGTGGAAACAGCTGGACATCCTTCCATAGGAGCGTGGTCGCTCCACATGGAGGAGCGCCACTCGGCAGTGACAGTGCCACCCACGCACACGCCGCGTGGCAGAGCCCCACAGTGACGACACAGGACTCTGCGAACACAGCCAAGGCACACTTCAGTTACATAAAAGCCTCGGAAACACAGACCAGCCACCGGACAAGCACATCAGCAGCTGCCTGGGGCCTGGGGCTGGACCGTCCGGCAGACACACACTGCTCTAGGCGGTCTCCCGGGGCTGCGCACGAGCTGCTGCCTTGACCTGCTGCAGTTCTGCTGGGGACGTACGTGCCAAGGCTCACACACTGCACACCCAGGCAGCTTACCCATGTCACCCATACGCCCACAGATACAGTGCTTTAAAAATCTGTTTAAAACAGGCCGGGTGCAGTGGCCCACGCCTGTAATCCCAGTGACTCTAGAGGCTGAGGCAGGAGGATCGTGAGTTCAAAGCCAGCCTCAGCAATCTAGTGAGGCCCTAAGCAATTCAGTGAGACCCTGTCTCTAACAAAATACAAAATAGGGCTGAGATTTGACTCAGGAGTCTAGTGCCCCTGAGTTCAATCCCCGGTACCAAAGAAAGAAAAATCTGTTTAAGACACACAACTCAGCCAGGCACCATGACACCCATCTGTAACCCAGCAACTCAAGAAGCTGAGGCAGGAGGATCACACGTTCAAAGCCAGCTTCAGCAACTTAGCGAGGCCTTGTCTCAAAATAAAAAGGGCTGGGGGTGTGGCTCAGCGGTTAAGTGCACCTGGGTTCAATCCCTCATACCAAAAAAAGAAAAAACAACCACACACAAAAGTGTCATTCATACAATGCTTATAATCCTGAGGAGGTGAGACCCCTGACAGTCACCCGGGCCCAGGTGAAGACCCTGACCAGCCACCTACCTGCTTTCGAGGTCTCAGGGACAGAGGGACCCAGTACGGCAGTGCTGCCTCAGCCCTGGGCACAGGCCAGTGGCCCTGGAACTTGACCTGGCACTCACAGCAGACGGGCTCCCGGAGGAGAGTGCAGTGGCCCAGGCACACCTGAGCAAGAGGCAGGCAAGGAGGGATGAGGGACGCGGCAACGTGAGCTGAGGCCCTGCCTGGACTAGTGGTCAGGGCCAGCAGAGTTGGGGGGGGGGACAGGGCAGGCGCCCCTACTACAACTCCTCTGACAGAGGCAGGCTGCACGCTCGGGGAGCCCCCCAACGACAGCAGAGTCCACCCCAGAGGACGAGGGCAGCTGGCTGCTCCTGGGGTTCCTCTGTGTCGCTCCACACAGAGCTCTTCCTACTCTAGGGGGAAGGAAAGGGTAGGTAAGAAGTCAGGGCCTGGAGCAGGCCCCCGGGGGTCTCTGGTGCTCCTGGGCTTCTGGACACAGCGAGGAGCGTGAGGGCCTGGGGAGGGATGGTGGGAGGGTCACGGATGCCCCATAACCACACACGGCCCTGTCACGATGCAGCCCTGGACTCCCGCCCTCACTCTCCCACTCCACAGGGTCGGGCAAAGCAGCACAGGGCTTGTTCCCTCACCGAACCACCTGGGGAGTGCACTTCTCTCCTGAAGGTTTGAAATGTGCTCTTCCTAGAAAAGAAGAGCAGAGGGGCTCTGTGTAAACGGGGGCCAGGTGCTAGGAGAGGGTGTGGGTCTGCTGAGCCGGAACTCGGCACCACCCCAAGGGTGAAGCCCCGTCCTCTGAGCTGAGGAAGTGTGGGGTGATGCTGGGGGAACCAGCACCCCCAGCCAACCTGCTTCAAGGCTCTCAGCTAACCTTGCGCCCAGCTGGGCAGGAAAGACCAGTGTTTCAACTCTGGAGAACTTTCCAAAATGGGGCTGCCAGTCACCCGCCTGCCCCACCTAGGGCCCTCCTTATCAGATACCCCAGGCTTGCTGGGCGCTGAGGGTGAATGCCCTCCTCCACAGTGAGCACACTCCAGTGCAAAAGCTGGGCTCCAGCTTGGACATGATGGTCAGATGGGGTCTCCAGCAGGTGTAAACGGAGCACAAAGCAAAGCCCAATGTCCCTCACAGCCGGATCTTGGAAACCATGTTTCCAGGTTTGGTCACTAATGGAAGGATCCTATAATTGCTGTTTCATTTACAGTAACAGCTTCAGGTCACTGAGCGCGACTGCCCCAGCTAACGCTCCAAGACAGTGGAGGGGCTGCCCTGCGCCACCCACGTCCCTTCTGTGAGGCCAGCTCTGCTCTTTCCTTGGGCCTGGCCCTATCAGCCACCTAGTCCAGGTGGGCCAAACCCACCGCTCCGGCCTGGAAGGTAGCCCTGGAGATGGGCTCAGAATGGCGTCCCCACTCCCGTCTGCCCCGTGAGCCTCCATCGGGCCGTGCGCCGGACTGGCCAGGAGCCGTAGGACACTGCTTCACTGCGGTGCGCCTCTGACCACGAGGACGCTCCAGGTCTTGGGGGTCACCTTGCGTAGTGAGGGAGGCCGGCCAGAGAGCGAAGCTGGGAGACGGGGGTAGGGCCTGGGTGCACAGCTAAACTCAGCCGCCCCGGAACACTATGTGGACACTTCCGGTGCCGTGAGACGTCGGCCCCGTGCGCCCGGGGGGCAGTCACAGGCGCGGCCTCGGGTGGCCAAGCGACGGCCCTCGCCCGTCATGACGCGCCCTGGCGAGTGCACCGGGCGCAGCGTGGCCGTGGCGCAAGCCTCACGGTGAAGCGCCCCGCTGCCCCCACTGCCCCCGCTTCCAACCGCTCCCGCCTGCAAATGGGCCCGCGCCCTGGCGCACGTGCGCCCAGCTGGTGGCTGATTGGCTCTCGCGGCAGGGCAGTGCGGACAGGGCCAGGGAGCGCGGAGCGCGGTCCTCGCGAGCCGTATGCTGCCCTGGCCTGCGTGGACATCGACCGGAAGCCCACCGCCCGCGCCCCAGGGGAGCCCACTCACCCTATCTGCAGCGCGAGCTCGTGCGCCCACGGGGCTCCCCAGCCAGGGTCTCCGTCCCCTGTAAGGAGAGAGGGAGGTTGCAGCGGCCGGCAGGGCTACACATGCAGCCCCAGAAGGACGGCTTCCGGGACAGTGTGACCCTTAGCTGTGTGGCCTGAAACTCCAGTAAGGCTGGGTGCCGCGTGTTCTTGTGCTGAATCTGGCAACCCTACGATGGCCAGAAACCAGAAACCATGGCTGTTAGAGAACTGTCTACTGAGCATCCTGGGTTTGAAGGCTGAGATTTGGTAGCTGTCCTTCAGAGACTGGACGCCCTTGGAAACTGGGGGCCTCCCGCCTGCACCCTCACTCTCAGGTGTGTGGCTTGAGTGGTTGCTGAAACAGACACAGGAGTGTGTCCGATATTCCTGTAAAACCCGATGCCTCCTGCCTCTCCAGTTGTGTTCCTTAAGTTACCTTGAGCTCCAATTTGTATTTCTTGCAAATGGTTAGATCTTTCCCCACTTTTGAGATATATTTTCAGGCTGGTTATAATACTCAAATTATCTTGGTTGCCCAAAGGGTCATGAGCAAGTATAGCTGTAAGGAGCTACCCCCTGCACTGCTCCTGCCAAAGAACAAACAGGATACTTGCAGGAACTTGTCAGATTTCTGGGCTCCATTATCTGACCTTTAAGATCATGACCCACGCTGGGTGTGGTAAGGCACCTCTGCAATCTCAGCCACTGGAGAGGTTGAGGCAGGAGGATCAAAAGTTTGAGACCAGCCTCAGCAACTTAGCAAAGCCCTAAGCAACTTAGTGAGACCCTGTATCAAAAAGTAAAAAGGGTTGGGGGTGTGACCCAGTGGTCAAGTGCCACTGGGTTCAGTCTCTGGAAAAACAACAAAATGAGCTTCTAGCCATGCACGACCTACGCACGCGCTCCCCGGGCAGCACCCATACTGCCTGGGCGGTGCTCTTCCTGCTGAATATTTCAGCTGTCACCCCAATGTGTCTGGGTACATGGCTTCTCTGCTATATCTGTTTTTCTCCTGTGAGGAATAAAATATTTGATGGTCTACTTTCTTTTTAAAAAAAATATTTATTTTTTTAGTTGTCATTGGACACAATACCTTTATTCCATTCATTTATTTTTATGTGGTGCTGAGGATCGAACCCAGGGCCCCGCGCATGCTAGGTGAGCGCTCTACCACTGAGCCACAATCCCAGCCACTTGATGGTCTACTTTCAAAGCAAGATATTTAGTTTAAAAGATGCACAAGGCTCAGCTTGTGATGGAGGGTCACTGGAAGCCAGTTTGCACAACAGCTTACTAACGTGACAACTGCAGAGAGCGAAACCGCAGCGAGCTGTCCGCATGTCCTTGCCTTGCACCAGCAGACTTCAGGATGAGCCCCCACTTTGGTGCGGCCTTGGTACACCCAGGCTTGACAGGTCCAAAGTCAGCCCCCACACACCCTTTTTCAGAGAGATACATTTAGATTGGATTGGTTCAGGGGCCAACTAAAAAGGGAATGAGCTCATAAGGAAATTTAGGCACATTCAGGAAGATTGTAACCCCGCAGGTACTCAGCCTATGAGGAACCGGGGGAGAAACCCAAGTTTCAGGAATGAATTGTTTGGGTAACCAACTTGCAAGACCATCATTAAAGTCTCTCTTCCGCTGTACCTTGTGTCTCCAAGTCCATTATCTGGGTTTGGGCAGGGGAGTGTGTTTCTCACATTCCTGGGCCCATTGAAATGTCACTGTCTCCCAGCAAGGCATAGATTCAGGCTCATGCATCCCTGGAAGCTCTGACCCTCACCACAGGCCACTCTCACACCTTTCATGTAAATAATAAGTCATCACTGACCCCATTCACCCAAAAACAGCTAGTATTAAAAGGACCAAAGATCCTAGTTCTGTCACGGATGTGGCAGCTAGAACCTGTGTACATGGTTCATGAAGTGAATACAGCCACCCTGGCAAAAAGGCCCTGTTCATAAATCCCAAATGTGTGCATCCATGGTGAACATGCAAGACAGGTGAGGGCTTATGTTCACCCAACCAGGAACCAAAACTACCCACAGCAGCTTTCTTCCTAACAGCCCCACACTGGAATGACCCGAGTGTCTAGCTACAGGAGAAGAGATTTAAACAAACCGTGACACATAAACACGGAGGGACCCTACCCAGCAGTGGGAAAGAACCCTGTAACCACAGATGGGCGAAGTGCAGACACAGCAGCCCACCCCAACACGGACACCGCTCACGGTGCCAGATTCAGTACCACGGGGCATCAGCATGCAGGGTGTGAGCCAACGGACGCTGCACCCTCCTGCTCCAGGGGCACTGGGAACCGGGCCTGCACCCCGTCCTCACTCTGCCTCTTATCAGAGGCTAATACAGACAGCTGCCTGTCCTTTATGAGCCTCAGGTCTGTCTGCAGAAGAGCAACGACACAGAGCCAGCTTCAGGAAGCTGTTTGCTTGGCGCTGGGGAGGAACAGGACCTCGCCCGGCTTGGCAAGCGCCTGCCAAGGTGTGAGGCGAGACTGGGCACGGAGACTGCTCAGTCTGCCCAGGCCAATGAGCATGCACACAGCATCTCCTCCTCCCTGGGTGTCTCCTCCTTCCTGCTGCAGACAGGAAGCTGATTCAAAGGACAGCTCAGAGAGGGAAACAGAGAAGCCTGTGGCTACCAAGAGTTTGCCTTCCAGGTTTGTGCTCCAAAGCCCCAGGTAGGGGGAAGAAGAAGCAGAAAGAGTTCTGTGACTCCCAGAGTCATGGGGACCCAAGCCAAGCCAAGAGAAGTTCCTTGATCCCTCAGAGAAGGAGTCACAGGTGCCCCAGGACACACCTCCCCACAGTCTGCCCAGGCAGGGGCAAGGCCTTCTGTATGGATTGTCCCTGGCTGAGAGCAGAAGTGGTGCTCGTCAAGAGTCCCTCACCCCGCCTCAGGCCAGGTCTGTGTCCACTCAGAGAACACGAAGCACAAACTTGCACAAGAGGACACTGGGCTAGTGGCTACACTGCAGCAAGACCTGGCACCTGAGCAGCAGAAGCTACCAGACCAGAAGGGACAATCAACCTGGCTGGATGGGGTGGAAAAACAGGTCTCTGGAGACACGGTACACCTGCCCATCCCCTCAGCACTCACCCCACCTGCCAGCTGCCAACTCCTGCCATGCAATGGCTCCTAGCCACCAGAGGGTCTCCTGACCATGTCTGGGGTAGATCTCAGCAATAACAGGAGAAGTGTATAAATGTCCCAGCTTGTCTACACTGGATGCACCTGCGCTGACTCCCAGCAGCCCCCATGAGACTGAGCTCCGCTGCCCACACTGCTGCCCCTCTTGATGATGCCTTTACACTGACCCCTGCTTCCCTACCTCTCCTGTCTCCCTCATCACCCCCCCAAACCTTGAGATGACAGCCTTACCTCAAAGTCTGTTTTAAGGGACTGGAGGCAGTCCAGAGCTAGGGTTGGTTCACTTAGAGACGAAAGCAGTGGCCCTTGGGCAGACCCCCTGGGCAGAGGGACACTTGCACCGGCCACTGCTATGCACGGGACACTAGCAGGCTGCAGCGGTGTGGGGTGAACAGCTGCTGATGGGCAGAGGCAGGGAAATGAGCAGAGAGTGAGGCGAGAGCTGTCTTGCTGCAGGCTACAGGGACTCGGTCTGAGCTTCCAGAACTCCAGCAGGGAAAGTGTGGGGCAGTCTCCCCTCTTATTTCAGAACTGGGCTCCCCAAGGTAAGGCAAAAGGGCTGGTCCCCCGCTGCAGAGGAGGACTTACCCTACAAGGAGGAGCAAGGGGTAAGCCTCTGCAGGGCCTGGGGAGTCTGGGATCAGAGTGGGACCCCTCTAAGCCAGCTCCTTGCCTGGATCCAGGGCAAGTCCAGAAAAGAAGTCTGCGAATCCAAATCCTGGGGTGGGCTAAAAGTGTGATTTTCAAAGTCCATTCCAAGAACTGTGGTTTTAGAACCTCTTTCCCCTTACTGGGGAGACTTGGTGTGAGCCGGGTCAAAACCCCCGGTGCTTTGTCAGCTGGCATCTCAGGCCGACTGCCCTGGACACGGACTCTGCACCCAGGCCCGTGGTGTCCCCCGCAGGCCGTCCTGCGCAGCCTGTTGCCCAAACCCTACCCCGTGCTCGGGGGGCTCCGAGCATCTTCATGGCCCTTGCTCCCGTCACTCCAGGGCTCTCTTCTGAAGGCCGTGGCACACTCACGCCCCAGTGCCTCTTTGCCTTGTCCTGCCGTCTGCTGGGGGACACAGGGTCAGCGTCATCCTCCTCCTCTCAGAGCAGTAAGGAAAAGCTCGGCCTGCGGCCAGCCAGGCCTGCAGGAGCCCACTGCACCTCCTCACCAGCCCACCCCGTGTTCCCCGGGACCACGTCCTAGAACTTCCTTGAGGTGGCTGAGACCACCCTCCCACCCACCCACTGTCCCCTGCTTGGTGGCCCCCTGTAGGATCTCGCCTTCCAACAGAACTGCGGAACACGGGACAGGAGAGCAGCTCCATGGTGACGAGGCTGTCCACACTGTCCAGCCTGCACCTCCCCTCCTGACCTGAGAGTGGAGAGGCCAGGCCTGAGGGGACAGGGACTCACTCTGTGGCAGGTCTCCCAGGTCATGGTCCAGGTGGCCTTCTGAGTGACTATCTTAAGAAGGGCCATCCAGCACGGTTCAGAGTAAATGTCCTCCTCTGTCACCTGGGTGACCTGGGCATCCACTAACTATCACAGTGGCTCCAAAGCTGAGCCCCAGGCAGGTGGGACCTGAGGCAGCGCCCATCCTCCCACCCACCCCAGCCAGCGCCAGCTGCCCCCCCAGCTGCCCCCAGCTCCATGCCGCCAGCCTCAACTTGGCAGCCAAGCCACTCCTGAGCCTGGGGACCCTCCTGGGGCTGCAGGGCGCTGGCTGACAGGAGCACTGGCACTGGGCACACCCACAAGTCCAGGCTTGGCCTCTCTCCTGGCCGCAGCTCCCGCTCTGGCCTCCCCTGGTCTTTCCTTGCTGTTCCCTGCCTGGCTCACCCTGTGTCTCTGGCTGCCCCACTGGCCCTCGACCTCCCCCTCGAGGAGGCCTGGGTGAGTCCACGCACCAGGAGTCGCCAGCGCAGACCTGGGCCGGCTCCCAGGCAGGAGGGTGCTGGGGATGAGCATGGAGTGGCGCCTGGCCCTGGCTGTCCTCAGCCTTCTGCGGTAGCCCCTCCCTCCTCACCGCAGCCCCAGGGTCCTCACCGGGCTCGCTTCTCAGCGCCCCCAGAGCTCTGCGGAGCCTTCAGAGGCAAGCAGAACGCACCGGGCAGCTGAGACCTGGAGAGGGCGGATGGCTCAGCGCAGCCCCAGCACACCAAGGGCTGGACCCGGCTCCAGCACGCCCCCCGTTCCACCCTGCTGCCCCTCTCTCCTCCCCAATATTGTTCTTTTTCTGACACCAGGGGTCGAACCCAGGGTTGCTTCACTACTGAGCCACATCCCCAGCCATTGATTTTTGAGACAGAATCTCACTAAATTCCTTAGGGCCTTGCAAAGTTGACCAGGCTGGCCTCACACTTACGATTCTCCTGCCTCAGCCTCCCGAGCGCTGGTGTGACAGGCGTGGCCGCTGTGCCCAGCTTTCCCCCGACTCTCTTTACCAGGGAACGTGCCAGGCTCTGAGGAGACACACGGTTGTACGTGGGTGGCCAGCGAGCTCATGCAGAGGTCCAGCTTTGTCGGCCGTCAGGGACGCGCACAGGAACCTCTCGCACTACAAGTCTCTACCACACACTTGTTAGAACAGCAGAAATAAAGACTCCCGAGACAGCGGGACTTGCTGGCTGGGATGCAGAGCACCAGCGACTCTGCAGCTGGCAGGAGGCTCAACTGCCGCAGACGCCCCAGGAAACGTGCAGTGGCCCGTGCGAATGGACGCATGGCCTGGCCTCCCTGTTGAAGTAGTGAAAACCCACTGCACAGACCTTCATAGCGCCTATTCCTAACACGTCCTGCTACCACCAGGCGTGGTGGGGCAGGCCTGTAATCCCAGTGACTCTGGAGGCTGAGGCGGGAGGATCACAAGTTTGAGACCATGCTCAGCAACTCAGAAAGGCCCTAAGCAACTTAACAAGACCCTGTCTCAAAATAAAAAAATTTAAGAAGGGCTAGGGTGTGGCTCAGTGGCTAAGCACCCCTGGGTTCAACCCTGGTACTGGGGAAAATCCAACTGGAAAAAAACACAGAACCATTAACAGAAGAGGGAGGGACCGGCCGATGCGCCCCACAGCCCACCGTCACCAGCAGGGAGGGACTGCCCAGCAAACAGGACCCACCGACAGATGCCCCACACTCGAGGGTGCTCTGTCCCCACAGTGGCGAACGGTGACTTCTGGGGATGACACAACCCTGCTCTTCTGAAGTATAAAGCACAGGGGCACGTACAGGACAGAAAGGGTCCCTCTATGGAACTCAGACTTCACAGAGGCCACATGACACCCAGCAGTGCTCCTAGGAGGGGCTCCGGCACCGGGTGGAGGAGAGGCCACCGGTGGGAGGGGCAGAGTGAGGAATGGAGGCCAAGGAGGAGGGGAGACTCCACAGAGGTCTGAGGGACGGTGGGACTGGTGGGACTTTGTCTCCTCGTGGTGCTTGCTCCCAACCACAGGTGTCCGCCAACACCCACTGGCCCTCCAAGACCCAGCCACTGTTTTGACTCTCCTGTGAGCTGACACCTGGGAGTCTGTCCTCCCATCACACCTGGCAGAACACCACACCTCCAAGGAGGGGAGGAGACAGTGGTGACAAGCTCCCCAGCCATGTAGCGCCTAGCCAACCTGAGCACACCTGCACACGCAGATCCCCCAGGCCCCCACAACTGTCAGTCGGTACTGCTCTGGCTGTGTTAGACTGGCGGGGACAGGAGGACTCTCACTGGAGGCCACTGCCAGCACTCTGATTCCTGGGTGACAGCAGGTGACAGCGTTGGTATAGTTGGGCCTTTAGACCTAGGTCAAGGTGCAGTGGGGTCACCCCTTCAAGGACAGGGAGACAAAGAGCCAGGTCAGGGACACAGCTTCCCAAGAAGACTCAGGTGGCTGCCTATCTGCCCTGCGGACTTTCCAGTCAATCTAGGAGAAAAGTTCTTTCTTTTGGTACCAGAGATTGAACCCAGGGCCACTTAAATACTGAACCACATTCCCAGTTCCTTTTTAAGTTGTTGTTGTTATCTGACACAAGGTCTCATTAAGTTGCTCAGGCCCTCACTGAGTTACAGAGGCTGGTCTTGAATTTGGGATCCTCCTACTCAGCCTCCTGAGTCACTGGGATCACAGGTGTGTACCACCACACCTGGCTCAAGGTCAAGGTTTGAAAACCATCCAACGGCGTCTTTGTTCATTTCATACTGAGGGCTGGGATCACGCTGTATGCAGTGACCTTGAGTGCCCACCAGAGGTCACACTATAGACTCTCCTGTGGAGCTGAGACCTGGGAGAGTCTGTCCTCCCATCCCACTTGGCAGAACACCACACCTCCAAGGAGGGGAGGAGACAGCGGTGAGCCCTCCCTGGGCTGCCTTCTGGTGGAGCTTGGCCTGGTGGGTTAGCCCCCTCCCCTGGCTGCCTTTGCCTGCCATCCCCACCAGAGGCCAGCCTCAGACAGGAAGCCCTGGTCCAGACTGGAGGGAGGGGGCTGTCCTTGGACAGACCCTGGGGAGCAAGACTCAGCAGGAGGCGAACAGCAGCAGGTGTCCTGGTGTGACACAAAGGGCCCCCATACACACTGGGGCTGTGTTGCTGCTCAGGGCCTCCAGTGGGTGAAGTCCAGTGCTGAGCATCGGTGAGCTGCCTGAGTTCAAAAGGATCAGCCCAGGGTAAGGCCAGGTCTCACAAGGTCCCAGACCCGCAGCGAACCTGAAAGCAGAGAAGCAAGCCGCAAGCCGAGCCGCAGTGTCCCCAGGTTCCAGCAGAGGGCGGTGGGAGGGCGGCCAGCTCCTGCCCCAGCACTGGGTGGTTCCTTCATCCTAGAGGGCTCTTGTGGGGAGTGGTCAGGAACAAGAAGAAAACCTCCGGCACTGTGCCGTGAGCTCCTGTCATCTCCTGCCACTGGACCTCCAACTTTCAAGGAGAAACACACCCCCAGATGTGACCACCTCACGGCAGCTACCATCCTGCAAGTTTTTACCTTTTACCTGAATATCCACAGGCAACGCTGTCGGCTCCTCCAGGCCTGCACCAGGACAGGGCACCTGCACCAGGACAGGGCCTGAACCAGGACAGGGCACCTGCACCAGGATAGGGCCTGAACCAGGACGGGGAGCGCCTGCACCAGGACAGGGCACCTGCACCAGGATAGGGCCTAAACCAGGACGGAGCGCCTGCTCCAGGACAGGGCACCTGCACCAGGACAGGGCACCTGCACCAGGATAGGGCCTGAACCAGGACAGAGCGCCTGCTCCAGGACAGGGCACCTGCACCAGGACAGGGCACCTGCACCAGGACAGGGCACCTGCACCAGGACAGGGCCTGAACCAGGACGGGGCACCTGCACCAGGACGGGGCGCCTGCACCAGGATAGGGCCTGCACCAGGACAGGGCACCTGCACCAGGATAGGGCCTGAACCAGGACGGGGAGCGCCTGCACCAGGATAGGGCCTAAACCAGGACGGAGCGCCTGCTCCAGGACAGGGCACCTGCACCAGGACAGGGCACCTGCACCAGGATAGGGCCTGAACCAGGACAGAGCGCCTGCTCCAGGACAGGGCACCTGCACCAGGACAGGGCACCTGCACCAGGACAGGGCACCTGCACCAGGATAGGGCCTGAACCAGGACGGAGCGCCTGAACCAGGACAGGGCACCTGCACCAGGACAGGGCACCTGCACCAGGATAGGGCCTGAACCAGGACGGAGCGCCTGAACCAGGACAGGGCACCTGCACCAGGACAGGGCACCTGCACCAGGATAGGGCCTGAACCAAGACAGGGCACCTGCACCAGGGCGGGGCGCCTGCACCAGGATAGGGCCTGCACCAGGACGGGGTGCCTGCACCAGGACGGGGTGCCTGCACCAGAACAGGGCCTGCACCAGGATGGGGGGCCTACACCAGGATGGGGCCTGAACCAGGACGGGGCCTGCACCAGGACAGAGCGCCTGCACCAGGATGGGGGGCCTACACCAGGATGGGGCCTGAACCAGGACGGGGCCTGCACCAGGACAGAGCGCCTGCACCAGGACGGGGCGCACGGGGCTCCTGCACCAGGACGGGGCTCCTGCACCAGGTCAGGGCGCCTGCACCAGGACGGGGCTCCTGCACCAGGTCAGGGCGCCTGCACCAGGACAGGGCACCTGCACGTGGCTCCCCACGGCAGATAACTGGGCTGGGCCGCAGCCTCTGCATCCTACAGTTAGCACCAAGTGTCTGCAAAGTGGCTGCCACACCTGTGCTCCTGCTTCCCCACCCTGCTGCCGACCCCTGGCAGCAAAAGGCCTGCCACCCTCTCCATGACAGTTTGAACTTCCAGAGAAAACCTCCTCTTCCCAGAAGCCCAGGCTAACAGTATTAACTGCAATTATGACTCCTGGGGAGGTGGGTGGAGCCAAGAAGCTTCCACTGCTGGGTGCAATGTCTGAATTTTTCACTTTTGATAGCCATGAAGAAAATAAAAAAGATAACCGAGGTCCTCAGTTCACGTGCTGGTGGGGAGCACCCTGCTCATGAGCTTACCCTCAGAAGAGGACTCATTGCTCTCACCCAAGAAGCCCCACTCTCCCCACTGCCTGGGGGCACTGGGTGGGGACAGGGACACAGGAGACACCTCAACTCCTTTCTCCTCCTGGGGAAAACTGAAGCCCTGATGGTCACGAGGCAGTGGAGACACAGCCACCCACCCAGGGTCCACAGCCACGCGTGTCCCACGCCAAAGGCTCAGAGCACACACGGCTTCAGAAATAGTTTATTACTTAACCACACACATCCAGGCGTGGCGTCCAGGGGACGACGCTGGCCTAAGGGCAGCCCTCGACTCCTCCTCCTCAGGAGCTGGGGGGAGGCAGGACGGTCGATGTGTTCTGCTCCAAGCAGGCCCTGCGACCCCAAGCACTCTTGGCCCTCGATGTGTTCTGACCGGTGTCCCTGAGGACATGGGAAAGACCCTGGGCATGAACACCCTCTCACCAGCAGTGTCTGGCCATCTGCGACCCCCGAAAGGCTGGCCAGAGGCTTATGATAGCATATGTGGCACAGCCTCATCCCCAAAGCGTGAAACTGAGATCTCCTGCTGCTTTCTTCTAGTTCCAAGGAAGTGTGCCCACACTGCACCCCAATCCCGAGAGGACGAGGAGGACAGAAGATGGAGGACAGCCCGTGCTAAGCCACCACTGGTGCCCAGGACACAGGGAGCTTCACTCCAGCCAGGCCAGTACTCCACGGACAGGACGGTGAGCAGCCTCAAGTGTCTGGGAAGTCCAGGGGCTCCTCTCAGGCCTCGCCAGAGAGCAGGATGCTTGATATCCATGCCCATGGATGCCATGGTCACAAAGAGGACAGCACAAAGCCAGGAAATGTGAGTGGCCTGCAATTCATGAGAATAGGGCTGAGCAGGGTTTTTTCCTCTCCATGGCTGCTCATGAGCACTAAGAAGTGAGCACAGTGAGCAGGATGGGAAGACCTAGGCAACCATGGAAAAGCCCCAGAAGGGTCAGGCAGAGCACCAGCTGGCCAAGGGGTCCTCCCCGTCCAGGTCACAGCAGCATACACCTCCCATTTTTCAGTGAAGGGAGAAGTACACTGTACCAACACCACCCCTCGGCTCACTTTGCACAAAGTAGGAAAAGGAGTGTCCCCCAGGGTACCTGCCAGTGGAAGGCCACTGCTGGACACCCACCTGCCAGGCTCAGTCCCAGGAAGGTGGCCCCAGGAGGAGAGCAGAAGGGGAGCTGACAGCCTGGGGTGATGGATACAGGGCCGCGAGCCACTGACATGTCCTGCACAGGACCATGTCAGGTACCAGGGCAAAGCAGGAAGGGCCCAGGGAGAAAGGCCTCCAAAGCCACTCTCACCCGACAATGGATGCCGGTGGCTGAACCCAGGAGGACCCACATGTCCCGATACTGCCAGGCCATGCAAGGACTCTCAGGCTTGTGCCTGAAATCCCCCTCACATGGCTCCACACGACGCGCAGCACATCCAAGTCAGCAGAGGCCCGTGAAGTTCCTCACCCCACACTAGTCAGTCACCAGCTCAAGGCCCTGGAGGACCAAGGCCGTCCTGGGCCCACTGCACCCTCCCACGCCTCCAGGGTGCCTCCTGGAGCCGCTCATCAAGCTCTGACAGTGCTCAGCCTTCAGGACCCTCTCCTGCAGCCAGTGAGCAGAGGGGCCTCCCACGTGGAACCTGTTCCCGTGGAAGCGCGTAAGGATGCAGGGTGCAGAAACACTCCACCCCCTCACAGCCAGGAGAGACCAGCTGTGCTGCCGAGCAGGCCTTACCTTCCAGCTGCTGGCCCTGCCCAGGCCGAGACCAGTGGGGTGGACCTTCGGCCCACACTCCACACACACAGGAGCCAGGATAATAGTCAGGACGAATCACTTATATGCCCAGACACTGGAAGCCACTACGTGACTAGGTTTGAGGGTCTTTTTAATTACACGCACTCGTCTTCAACCAATGTGCTCTTTACAAGGCTGAGGGGAACCTCCGAGGGAGGGTCCCTCAAAGCAAGCCCCAGGCCCCTGGTAAGAAACGCACTCTTGATTTGCTAGTGGTGACACAGAGCACCCAGCACAGGCCAAAGCAGCCTTGGTGTCCTAACAGCCTGCCGGAGACTTCCTCGCTTGGTAGAGTCACAACTAACAAAGGAAGTCACGGAGGCTCGAGGCTCAACCCTGCAAAAGGTACCGGGAATGGGACCTCGCCTGAGCAACACTGCAGGCCGCCAGAAGTCATGGGGTGGGGTGTCTCAAGAAGGGCTCAGGCAGCACATGGACCCTGCTGCTGCCCAGGAGAGAGCCCAGCTCCTCCATCTGCCTCTTCCCAAAGAACAGGACCTCTTGGGGAGCCCAGGTGCCGAGGGGCCTTGCCACAGAGCTGGTTCACCGGCTGCTGGAAGCAAAAGAGCTGCCCAGCATCGGAGCTGGGTACCAGGATGGCTGGAAGGCCAGGCAGACGTTGGTCTCCGTGTCTGAATGCCACCACCCTGAGCCCTCTCGTCAGGAGGACAAGTTTGTTCTGAGTGCCAGCATAAGGGCTCAGAGGGGCCAACGAGGACAAGCAGCTGAGAAGAGGTAACCTGGCATCAGTGACCCTGAGGCGGAGGGGGTGGACACCAGATCCTGAGGCCCTGGCACGTCGTGCTGCCCTCCAGGAGACACGACGTCACCAGATCTCAGGCAGGAGTCTCCAGGTTGGAGGGTCCCCAGCAGCCTGGCGTGCTGTTCCAGGGGTCAGGTGGCTCTGCACAGAGGGGAGCAGGAGGGCGCCTGCCTGGAGCTCACTGCGGCACGGTCCTGGTAGCAGTGACCTTGGTTCTCACGTGGAGCGTGGCGGGGCAGGGCAGAGACCTGCGCGCACAGTGACGATCCCGCTTTCCACACCCTGGTCCCGTTTCAGTGACTGGAACACTGATCGGGGAGAAAAGCCTTTCTGTCCAAAATCCAAGCAAGTCAGCAGAGAAAGGAAACTCCACGCAGAGTCCCAAACAGGACCCTGATGCTCCATCAATTCCCCGAGCTGCTCTCTGCACTTACTGTCCCCGTTCACCGTCCCCACGGAGTCCTGCACCTCCTCCTGCCCACCCCCAGGCCCCGCAGTCATGCCCACCTCGTCCAGTGGGGAGGGAGGGTGGAGCAGAACATCTCAGACAAGAGGGGTGTGCACGTGCAGGGGAAGTGACTGTGGCCCACGCTCCCTAAAGAGGAAGGCCTCCAGCAAGCTCCACCTGGTCGAGAAGATCTCATCTGGTTCATCTGCTCCTGGTTTTGTTTTTTTTTTTTTTGGTGTACGTGTGTGAGTGAGGGGAGAGAGGGAGGGAGACATGCTCAGCATCTCCTTGGCTGCCAACACCTTACAGGAACACGTTACACGCTCTGCATACAGTGTCTCGGGGCGGGGTGGGGGCCCCTGGCGAGAAGGTGCGCATTCTATAAAAAGGCCGCATTTCATTTCAAAGTGCATGCTGCTTCCGCTCCTGGTAGCAGGGCCAGGCTGGCCCACAGCAGGCGTGGTGGTCAGGAGGTAAGGGACTGGATATTCTTGAGCATCTCCTCAAAGGCCTGTGGGGACGGTGCATCTGCATTCCGGAAGGTGGCCTGCACCCGGCTGTACAGGCTGAAGGACTTGAGCTCCAGCCAGACAAAGCCGAAGCGGTCCTCGTCAAACAGGACAAAGACGCCAGGGGTGCGCTCGGGGCTGGTGAAGCCGTGGCCGGCAATGAGGCCGGTGCCGTAGAAACTGCAGAGACAGGGAGAGGTCAGGGAGAGGCCGCCCCCAGAGCACAGCACACCTACCCTGGGCGCCCACCCTCACAGCACGCAGCCCAGAGCTAGGAATGGCCGCCGGCAGCACTGGAAGAGGGCACAAGGGGCCAAGCACTCTGGGTACTGGGGAGCCCGTGGGCAGAAGCCCAGGATCCGATCTTGGGCCCTCGCTGACTGCCACGTCCACCCACACCCCTGCCAAGGCACGGTGCTGGGCAGGGCCCC
Organism: Marmota monax; assembly: GCF_021218885.2. Lineage (NCBI taxonomy): Eukaryota > Metazoa > Chordata > Mammalia > Rodentia > Sciuridae > Marmota > Marmota monax. The sequence continues at coordinate 34,728,440 of NW_026695224.1, forward strand.
TTGAGAATTCTGATGCAAAGGACGCATCCACATGAAGCAAGCCAGAAAAGTAGGGTCCTCCATCCTGGGGTGATGAGGCCGTCACACCATCAACTCAGAAACAAGAGGTGCCGCCTGGGACCGACCACCCCGAACGTCAGCCAGGGATGGGCCAACAGAAGTTCCTGGCCAGCCAGGCAGGGCTCCAGGCTGGCCGTGAGGGCTGGTGAGCCATGACATTTTACAGCAAAGCCTTCCCTCTTGTGGGGCACGGAGGCCACCCTGGAACACTCTGTGCCTCCCACCACAGGACTGGATTCAGCCACAGGCACACCGGCACCAGGTAAAGCACAAGTCCTGCACCACGTGCGTCCAGGTGCCAAACCCTCCGGGTACTTGGCACTGGAAGACGCCCAGCACCGTCACCGGCGTGGACTCAGCCAACAGAGGCAAAATAAAGTGCCATGTGAGAGGCCGAGGTGAGGGGACCGTGCCCTCAGGACACAGAAGCTTCTCCTTCTGCGACCAGAGAACACTCCAGCTCTGCAGTGGGCCCACAGCAGTCGCCTGGCACAGCTGGCCGTGGGTGCTTAGAGGACGCCCACAGTGGTGCAAGACCTGGGCCTCCCGTGAAAAGGGAGAGGGGACTGGGGCAGGGACCTGGTCCACCCCCCTGGAAGGCCCTCCAGGCAAGGCCCTCACGTGGGCCCTTCCCAAGCCAGCCACCATCCCTCACTGGAGATGCAGGCTGGCGTCCGTTCACTCTGGTGGCCGCCCACGTCTGGCAGAAACATGACAGTGGGCATGGAGGATGGGAGACTACGGGGCGACCGTGGGGCACGTCTGACTGTGCTCACTAGGCAGTGGCAGGAGGTGCCCACGGTGAGCACACAGCAAGCCACGGGACGGGTTCCTTGGGGGAGGGGAGGAGGCCAGCTGCCACCATCCACCTTTCACCTGGCTCTCTGCAGTCCCCACGTCACTGCAGAGGCGCTGGTGGGGCCCCTCTGCTCCTCTCGTGACCAGGAAGCTCGGATGAGGCCCGGGTCCTCCCAGGCAAGGACAGCACACAGAAGCTTCCCGCTAGCCAAGCTGGAGGCGCCCCTGCCACCCGCCCGCGGAGGCCCAGACCGCCTCCCAGCCCAGGCCTCACCACATCCTGCAGGTCCGCGGGTAGTCCTCGTTCCTCGAGCTCACACCCACGGGCAACACGAACGGCTGTCCCTGCCCGGACTGGGCTGGCTGCTCGGCCGCAGCTGCTCCTCCTCTGGGGTCCCCACCCTCTTCGGCAGGTGCCCCAGGTGGCCCCCGTGCTGACAGCAGCCCCTGGGGTGGGGCAGGGCCCTCGCCGTCCTGCTGCTGCTGCTGCTCCTGCCGCACCTGCTCACGCACCTCCAGCACGAGGCGCGAGAGCTCGTTGAAGTTGCGGAGGTTCTCGACATCGGGCAGCTGAATGCGGTGCCTCAGGTCGATCTCCACCGTCTGCTGCCCAGCAGGGATGTTGGGGTCGCCCTGCAGGCAAGTGGGCATCAGTCAGCAGGGCTCAGTGGCCCAGGGAAACACCGCACACCTCCAGGCCGAGTCGGCGGTGGCCACAGGCGCGGGCACCAGCACTACCCCTTACTTAACAGCAACCCCCACAGTGGGGCTTCACCAGGGAAGAGACAGGGAGCAGGAGGGACATGGGGACATGGGGACACGGGGACATGTGGACATGTGGACAGGGACCACAGGCACCAACACACGTGCTCAGCTGCACTCAGAGACCCTCAGGTGGGAACCAGTCCCCTTCGCAGAGAAGCCCTAGGCCTTCCTGGGGCCTGGCTGCTGGTGGCAGGCCTAAGCACAGGTCCTGAGCCTGACCCGAGACCCTGCGGTCCTGCGGCTCCAAACAAAGACCGCAGGGAAGGGTCACTGCACCTGCAGACGCCTGCCTTGTTTCAGGCCCTGCTCTAGAAGGAGCTTCCTAGGAGCAGAAGGCCACTGCTCCTCCTTCCTGGGGTTCAGTAAAGAGGCTGTGTTTCTTCTACGTCAGGGCCGTCTGCCAGAAACCAACCAACAAGTGTCAAGTGACAGGTGGGGACAGCATGCACGTGGCCCTGACAACATGCAGCCTGCTGGCAGCCCACTCAGGGCCTGAGTGGCTCCACCTCTTGACCGAAGGCCAGGCAAGCTACAGGCGCTGTGTTCCTGCAGAGGGTCCCCACCAGAGGTCCCACAGGCTGCACACCTGCTCCTGGGCAGCTGGGGAGCCCCCTACCCAGTTAAATCAGACACCAGCAAGTCCTCAGCCTGCCCAGGGTCTACGCACCAGTGGAGGCAAGGCCATCTTGGGACACCCACACACCCCAGGGACCTCACGAAAAGGCAGGTTCTGGGTCAGCGGGCCTGTGAGGGGACCTGGGAATCAACACTTCCGTGTTCCCAGGAGGCCCAGGCTGCAGCAGCGTGGCCGCACTCACCGTGATCTTGGTGCCCCTCGCACAGCGGCCGTGGAAGCTGAGCATGACGATCTCTAGGCCGTGACTGCCATAGGTGCCCTTGAAGAGGCCGGGCTTGATGAGGTCGTCGGGACGGCTTGGCGGCAGGTAGATCCGGCGGTAGGTCAGGCAGTTGCTGCAGGGGAGCAAGAAGGGCGTGGGGGTCAGCTAGCTCATGGCAGGCGTTCAGGCCTGGGGGACACCGCCTGGCTGACCAGTCGCCCTCCAGCCTGCAGGTCAGCTCCCCGGGGCACCAGCACTCCTCCCCAGCAGCACTGCACAGCTTCTGCAGGAGGAAAGGAAATGCCACTCCTGCTCTGTCACCCGAGGAAAGGAGCCCACGTCACTGGGCAGGGGACAACACCCAGGCACTGTGACCACAGGCAAATGAAAGGACAAGAGCCCAGCCTCGAAGCCTGCTGGCCACTGGAGTGCCTGGGGCGGCGGGGGGTGCCTGGGGCAGCGGGGGGTGCTGACAGTGGCGAATCAAGACACTAGACACCAAGGTGGGAGTTGGCCAGGACCTCAGGGACCTCAAGGTGGCACGGGCAAGATATGAGAGCATAAGACAGGGAGCTGAGTCATCATGTCCCTGTTTACCACGGCCACTTGCCCCATGGAGGGCTGATGGCCATGGCAACTCTCAGTCACAGGTTCCATATTCCAATCAGGCGAAAATCAAGTAACCAAAGGGGAAATACAAGGCAAGGTGTCCGCGTAGGTCCAAGGGCAGAGGATCCAGGCAGGCTCAGCACTTAAGGGCAAGACTCCGAGGTCTCCGCCGGGAGCCTCCCTGGCTGCCCTCCATTCTGGAGGCCCACGGAGTGCTGCTGTCACTTCCACTAGATAAACTCACTGCCCTTTCTTCTGCAGGAGTTGCTCAATTCTTTGTTTGAGACTCCAGGAACCGGGACCCAACTGCACCCCCATCCCCCCACCCCACACACACCCCAGTCCCCCAGCCCCCCACCAGGAGCCGGCAGGGCTGCGCCCCCGAGGCCTCACTCACTCGTACTGGCTGGTGTAGATGAACTTCATCAGGATCAGCTCCTGCATGTGCTCGTGGAAGATGTCTTCCAGTGTGCGGCCCCACTCCTCCCTCAGCCACGTCCGGAACTCCTTCCAAGAGAACACAGGCATGACCCCTGTGTGGGCAGGTGTGGGTGAGGGCAGTGACCGGGAAGAGCCGGGGCAGCTGTGGGCCTGGGACTCGCCAGCCAGCCCAGCAGTACCCCGGGAGCCTGGTCCTCGGGCTCCTGGGACAGCGGTGCAGCAGGACACTGGGCCCTAGCCCCCACCACACAAGTCAGCCTGGCCATTACTGAGTGACACGGGACAGCACAGCGCAGGGGCCGGGACATCTTCCGTCCAGGCCTGCAGGTGCCCTGGACCAGGCAGAGCGCATGTCTGTAAGTCCGCCACTGCGGCCCGAGTCCCCTGGCGCAGCTGTCGTCCTGCAGCCTCCGCCACTCAGGACACCAGTCCTTCACTCCGATTCTACACAATTAGCCCAATGTATCCAAATCTCCAAGTTCCTGACTTGGCGTTTCCAACAACTACCTAGAATTAGCCCCAAAATGGAGGCAGAAACAGTTCACAGGAAAAAAATTAAAAAGAAAAAGAAAAGAAGCCAGGTGTGGTGGCAGGTGGCTGCTACCGCTCTCAGGAAGCTGAGGAAGGAGAGGGTGGCAGCTCCAAGGCCAGCCTGGGACACTCAGCGAGACCCTGTCTCCAATGTGAAAAAGGAAAAGAAACAAGACCAGGGAGAGTGCTCCGTGGTAGAGCACCCTTGGCTTCAGGTCCTAGGGTCACACCCCAAAAATCAACCAAAAAAAGAGAAAACCAGCTACAGTTCATAGGTGGCTTTACTGTGTTACTGTCCAGCAATTCTCCGCAGGGCAGCAGGAGGCCAGGGCTACTAAGTCGGCCAGCAATCAGCCCATCTTACCTACTAGCAGCAGAGGGAAGGAAGTTAAATTTTTAAAAATTCTATTTACAGTCTGGCATGGTAGTGCTCGCCTGTAATCCCAGCAGCTTGGGAGGCTGAGACAGGAGGATCGCAAGTTCAAAACCAGCCTCTATAACGGCAAGGCACTAACCCTGTCTCTAAATAAAATAAAAAATAGGGCTGGGATGTGGCTCAGTGGTTAAGTGCCCCTGAGGTCAATATCTGGTGCCCTCCCCAAATTCTATTCACGACATTCTAAACACACAGACTTTAGATCCACATCACAGAACAGGCGTAGGACCTCCATCCTGACCCCACAGAACCTAACGGAAAGAAGCAGAGATGAGGGGTCACACACCCATCCACGGCCGGGGTCGGGGACATGGGCCAGAAACACCCTGCGTGTGGCCTTGCTGAGAGCCACAGCCGAGTCGGAATGGCCCCTGGCATTTTGCCGATAGTATTGGTTGACAGGTGACGCCAGCAAGCCATTAAGATGATGACTTTTGAGTTCTCGCGGAGTTCCTGTTGAGTTCCGGTTGAGCTCTTGCGGGGATTCCTAAAGAGTTCGCGTTGGTTGGTGAAGTTCTGGTAGGGGGACTTCCGGTGTGGGTGTGGTGTGTTCCTGGAGGAACCGCGTGGGTGGCGTTCTGGAGAGTTCCTGGGGAGTGTGTGTGGAGTGTGCTGGTGGAGTTCAGAAATAAAGTTTGTTCCTGCTTCAGTGGCTCGTGATTTGTGCCCAGCCAGACTGCGGCATGGCCTGGGGACTCACCATGCACATGGGGGAGGGACAGAAACACCCATCCATGGCAGAGACTAGTCCTGCAAGGACTGTGGCTCTCCCCGCTGACCTCCAGGTCCAACGCCCCTCAGATGGCGGCCCATCAGGCACCAAGCAGAAACCCCCAGAACCCACACACAGCCTCCTGAGCAAGGCGAGGGTGGGAGATTGAGACACTTGTCACTGCAGAGCCCCAGCCCTGGCTCACAGCACCATGGAACCACACCGCCAGCACAGCCAGGCCGGTCCTCACTTCTCACGGGAGGAGCCCAAGCCCTCCTGGGAGAAGGAAAGTCTGCGGCCAGTGGTGCTTAGCCAACCAGACCACCCCCATGCCGAAGAGCACACCCGATTCCTGCCTGGGACCACACACGAGGAGCTAACTCAGGGTGGACCACACCTGACTGCAGCAAGACCTGACAAGGGCTACCGCGGTTGTTTTTAATACAGGGGGCTCTATCACTGAGCTACATCCTGCCCTCTTGGTTCTTTCAGACAGGGTCTCACTCCGTTGCTGAGGCTGGCCTCAAGCTGCAAACCCCTCTTCAGCCTCCCAAGTAGCTGGGATCACAGGCATGGCCACCACACCCAGCTCAGACTTTTTTTTTTTTTTTTTTAAACAAACTATCTGGTCCAAAGGTTTTTAGAACACAGAAAGCAGCCCCAAAAGAAAATCTTTGCAAATTAGACTTCATCAAAACTAAACCTTCTGGGCTGGGCTGGATGGCCCATCTGTAATCCCAGCAGCTCAGGAGGCTGAGACAGGAGGATCTCAGGTTCAAATCCAGTGTCAGCAGGTTAGTGAAGCCCTAAGCAACTTATCAAGACTCTGTCTCGAAATCTCAAAGTGAAACATAAAAAAGGGCTGGGTGTGTGGCTTAGTGGTTAAGCTCCCCTGGGTTCAATCCCCAGAACCAAAAAAAAGGAAAAAGAAAAAAATTAAACTTTCCGTTAAAATGGCAGCTCAACTTACAGGGAAAGACCAACAACTGAACAGATGAGTAACAGGTAAAATGAAGTAATCCAGTGGGAGAAACAAAGATGAACACACTGTGCTGAGGGTGCTGGAGCCAAGTCCCACCCAGAGGACCACATGAGGGCCCGGTTAGCAGTGGAGAGGCGTTGCGGGAACACCAACCAGAGCTGACGAGCACACAGGGTCTCCGAAGGAGGCTCACTGTAAACTAGCTCCACGCTCAGGAGAATGCAGGAGCCTGCAGTGACGTCCAGTCCCCCCAGGGCTGCCCTGGTGCCCAGACAGAGGAAGTGTGCCCCTCCTTCCTCCCCTTGTCCCCAGAGGCCTCAGCCTGTGGGAGTGGGCAGAGAGGTGGGGCGACAGGCAGACAAGCCAGGCAGTATCTGCACCTGGGGGGACGCCTGGCGGCCCTTCTCACAGACACCTGAACTCGGGGCACTGCTCTCCACTCCCTCGTGACAAGGGATGCAGCAGCGGCCTCGACCAGCCCAGCAGTACCAGCAGGGCATGCAGGCCCAGCCCAGCTCTCGGGAGCTACCCTGTCCCCAAGCTGGACGGACACTGGTCCACTGCCAGGCGGAGCCTGCACAGCAGCTCACAGGAAGGTTCCCAGAGATGCAGTGCATGGCCTTCTGGCGTAAGGTCCCAACCCCTGAGAAGTCTCTTGGAAAATGTCACTTTTCACCTGTATGACAAATCACACAAAGTCAAATCTAAAATGACAGCGCTGTAAATGAAACAGGCACCTCTGCCATGTTCCATCTTCACCTGCCGTCCACCCGGGAAGAGAAGGACCACACCCACCAGCACCAACATGGCAGAGGCGCAGGCGCCACTCACCCCAACTCCCCGTGGTTCCCTGGCCAGTGGGGAAACCACCAGGCATTCAGAAATGCTAAGAAATGTTCACCCAACAAAGAATACAAGCTGCAGTGAGCTGCTACGTGGGACAAGCTCAAGTCCTATAAAAATGTCTCCACAGCAGTGTGTCTCAGAGTCTCCAACTGAAACCCCAAGGCATCGCAGGAAACCATGCGCGCTTCCTGCACCACCACAACCGCAAGGGACACCAGGGGCCTGGGCACTGTACACCCACAGCAGCCCCCAAGCAAAAAGGGCTCAGCCTCCAGCAGGGGAGAGTCCGCAAAAGATATGAGGGCGTGGGCACTCACCCGTGGCGAGGCTCAAGGGCCCTCCCACGCACTTGCCAGCAGCTGCTCTGAAGGAGGATCAGATATGGCCTTGGGCCCGTCACCCGCCTCAAACCTGCAACCTCCCACATCTGTTCTGCCCGATGGGGCAAAGCCAGGCACGATCCTCAAAAACCAGCGCCAGGCACACGGTCTTCACACACCCTCCCCTCGCGCGGCTCACCTCCTGCCTCCCACCGGACATCCTGTGGTGGTCCGTCTGGTTGCACTTGGTGGAGAACTCGTCCTTCTTCACAATCTTCAGTGTCACAGCAGGGAGCACACACAAGGAACAGTGGGCCGGTCATGACTCCCTCGCCCTCAGCGCCATGCCCACCTACTGGCGCCCCAGCACGGGAACTGTGGGGCAACGAGGAAAAGGCTCCCCCCCAACGGGACTCCCAGCAGGGCCCCAGCAAGCACAGGGGAGCCCTTCCTCCTCCTTCTCCTCCTCCTCCTCCTCTGTCTGTACAGGAGCGGGTCCCCAGCTGTGGTGCATGGCACACTTGGGGACACCTACCACCCAGGATGGCCCTGGGGATGGTAATGGCCAAAAGAAACCTGTCCCCACGCCACACATGCCTACAGGAGACCGGGGTTCTCACCCACCTGAATGTGGCCGTTGTGGGGTCCTTTGTGGCCATACATGCACTCCACCGTGGCGGACTTCCTCTCCATCAGGTGGACTCTGAACAGAGGCTTGAACCGCATGGGGTCATCCACATGAGGGTCGTGTGGGGGCAGGTACATCCAGCCAATGATGAACAGGCCATCCACCTGCACAAAGAGAGTGTGGTCGCCCTGCGCACCCCGCCCTCCTCTAACTTGCCGCCCCTCATCGGGAGCCAACAGCACAGGCAAAACCAGCATCGCCAGCGGGTGAGCAGGAAGCCTGGCCTGGCAGGTCCAGGGCCTGAGGACCTCACAGCTACCCAGTCAGGGCATCAGAGAGCCCAAGGGCGCAGTGAGAGGCTAAAGAGCTGCTGAAATCTGTTTATTCTTCTCAGGCCAGACCCCAGCCAGGGCTGGCAGATGCCACCGCGTCACAGAAGGCAGAGCGCCACGTGGGCAGGTGCCCTCACAGGCCTGCAGACTCACCACCACGTTCAGCAGTCCTCCGTATGGCCCGATGTCTGGCTGCCACAATCCCAAAATGTGCCGGTACCGGTGGAGCACTGGAGGGAGAAGAGGCGAGGGCACGCTCAGGCCCGGCAACTGCGGGAGGGTGAGCAGCCAGGGTCCCAGCCAGGCACAGGCCCCGAGGGAAGGCCTGGGCTCTCGGGCCAGGCCTGCAGGTGCAGCTCTAGAGCGGGAGCCATGGGTGGTTTCCGAGCACGATCCCCTCCCCGAGCGCAGGAAGGGAAGTCAACCAGACTGGCCAGGAGAGCAGGGCAACAGCGAGGAGGCACCACCATGGCCCGGAGTGCGGGGACCCAGGCGGCCTCGGGTGGGGCCAGACAACTGGAGGGAGAAGGACCAGGGCCAGCCCGAGGCCATCAGGACATTGCTGAACCGGAGGACAAGACCTGTGTGCCTACGCGGGACTCCCTGCGGGGGACTCCCCTTCAGAACAAGCCCGAGTCTGTTCAGCGTACACAGTGAAGCCGGCACCCTGGTGGCCGGTCACTCCTGGATGGATTAGTTATTAACAGGCAGGAACAAGCAGGACAAAGAGCCATGAGCACACACTGACCTCCATGAGATAAACGCCCACGAGCAGGCTCAGTGCACACTGAGGTCTGCAGCTTACGGTGAAACCCACCCAGATCTCGGTCAAACCAGGCGTGGAGGCCACACCTGTGATCCCAGCACTATGGAGGCTGAGGCAGGAGGATCCAAGTTCAAGACCAGCCTCAGCAACTCAACAAGGCCCTCAGCAACTTAGCCAGACCCTGTCTGAAAATAAAAATCAAAAGAGCTGGGTATGTGGCTCAGTGGCAGAGTGCCCTGGGTTTGTCCCCATTTCCACCCACAGAGTCAACAGAGGGATGACAGGGTGGGACAGACAAGAGGGGGGCGGCCAGTGTCAGGGAAGCGGGACAGAGTGCCTGTGCAGAACCAGATGGAGATGGGCATTTCCTGTGCCGTCCTTTCAACTGTTCTGCATGTTTCCAAAATTTCATAAAATACTAGGAAAAAAAAAAACACTATCCAGCAAGACCCTGTCTGTCTCTCCCCACCCACCTCCCACTTCACTGCCAACAGTATCTAGTTCTAAGAACTCAGCCACTTCCCCCTCAAAGCCCCTGGGCTTGTGATTAAGGGACCTGCCACACACCCTGGCACCTCCAACGGGAGCAGGAGGTGGCCTGTTCTGCTGAGAAGCAGCATCACAGAGCACAGCATCCCAGACGGCTGGTCAGCTTGACATCCTCGCTGGACTCCTGAGCTCTGCTGGCACGAGGGCAGCTGCTTCAGCTTCAACAACCCCCTCCGTGACCCCTGGAGAACAACCGGTCCCAAGAGAAAGAGGCTAGAAACGGCCTTTCAAAGGAACCTGCACTGCGATTAAGCTCTCCTCGATGGCCACAGTGACCGGACAGACCTGCCCTTTCTTCACCTCTCCGCCTGGACACCTGTCCCTCCAGGTCTAAGGCCAGAAGACAGTGCTGGGGCTTGCCCACCCGCCCAGGACCCCCTAGAGTAGCCCACGCTCATGCACCTGAGGAACACACCAAGGGTTAACAGGACGGGGCGCCAAGCTTAGGAAAGAGTCACACACTGCACTGCGTCACCTGGGGTCAAAGGGTGGAGGAGGTGAACTTCAGAAAAGGCTGCCCTCACACCACTCATGCTCACCACCCCCAGGGCCTCCAGGCAAGCTGGCTCCCTCCCATAGCTTAGGTGACAGCTCCTCCTGCAGACCCCAGGGCTGGCCTCCCCAGCAGCAGGCCACAGAGGTTCTGCAACAGCCTGTTCCACACAAAACCACCTCATCCCCGGGCTCATGTCCCCGGGGCAGCCCTGAGGGGCTGTGTTCAGAACACCGTCCCCACCTCAACCTGGAGCAGCACTCTGAAAGGCCAAGAGACTCCCGGCCAAGGGCCAACAGGAAACCCCAGCACCCATGCTCTGGCCCTTCCCACGGCCCAACAGGAAGGGCTGACCAGCATGAAACCACATCTGGGCATGAGGGACAGAAGGATGGGCTGCTGGGAGAAGGTGCCCACAGCAGTCCCCAGCCGGGTGCAGCAGGAGACCCGCAATTATGTCCTGGGGTCTGTTTGCAGACTTGAGGTGCCTGGGATGGATGCCTAGAGCTTCTCTCCCGTCCCAAAGGAAAGCACAAACACACCCGATGGGGTCTCCCACCCACTGCTTCTGCTCTAACCAGGACAAAGGTGGGAGGAAAATCCCAACAGCCAAGGGGCGCACCCTGTCCCCAGCACCCTTCCCCCTGAGAAGTATGTCCCTCCTTCCTTGCTCACCCCCCAGCCAGTGCTGGGGGTCCACGTGGTGGGCCAGAGCTCTGCAAGGGCCTCCCACCAGATACCACTGGAAAGTGCCTCAGGGTCTGGAGTGTCCCTCCGGCTCCTTCCCACATGGTCGCAGTGCTAAGCCCCATTCCTGTGTCTGCATACTGCCACTGAGACCCTGCAGTCAAAAACACTTTGCTGAAACCAGACAAAGTGGCCCAGGCTTATGATCCCAGGGAGGCTGGGGCAGGAGGATCACAAGTTCAAAGCCAACCTCTGCAACTCAGCAAGACCCTATCTTGAAAAATAAAAAGGACTGGGGATGTGGCTCAGTGGTTCGGAACCCCTGGGTTCAATCTCTGATGATAACCAAAAACAAAAGCCTGCATCGACAGGCGGTGCAAGGGGGTTCCGGGACTGCGGCTGCCTGTGTCTCTGTCAGCCCAGGAACCCAATGGAGTGCTAGGAGGCCACTTGCTATTTAAGTATGTCCAGAGAAATGCAACCAATGCTCACAACAAGGGATTCCCCTTGCTTTTTTCTGGATTTCCAAGTTTCTACAATGTGGTTCTATAACCACACTCGAAGCTCAGGGGCACGGTGGTTCTCCAATCCCACCAGCCAGTGGTCAAGCTCCCAGCTACAGGCAGCACAGGTGCCCGGAGTGACCTCCCAGAAGCAGGGGTCTGCACTCAAGCTCTTCTTAATCCCCGGTGGAAGGCTTCGGAACACCGGCTGAAGGACGAGAGCCCAGCCCAGACACGTCAGGCAACTCCTGAGTCCTGGCTGCCCAGGCTCCCCAGGGGTGGGCTGGAGCTCCACTCGAGCACCACTTGGGCTCCAGACAGACTCCTGTCCCAGAGAGCCAACCAGAGGGGAGCAGAGGACTCCTGGTGCCCGTCCTCTACAGCTCAACACTCACACCAGGCCGGCTGCCAGCAGCAGGGGACCTCTGCTCCCCAGGGCTGGAAGGAACCTGCAGCATGCAGCTGGGCAGAGCGCTGCTCAGTCTCTGACCACCTCCCACAGGTGAGGGGAGGTCAGCAACCGCACACTGCCTGCTGCTCCTCACACACACGTCTCCCACGTCCCCAGGTCCCCCTGTGCCGTCTGTCGCACCAGGGCCTGGAGGCAGGCTGGGCCCTTGGACCGTCCCAGGGATCCCGGCCATGCACTGCAGGCCTGTCCAGAGCTCGAGGGGGTGTTCAGAACAACTCTTTAGACACACTATTCCTTCTGCTCCCAGTAGGTGTTGTCAGCCATGTCTACTCCAGACAGCCAAAGCTGAGACCGGACCCTCCAACAGCTCGAGTACCTCTGAGCGCTTCTAGAAACTTTCAAATGGCTTTCAGTGCAAGTGATATTTTTAATCTCTTTCTTGATGACTGAAATTCACTCTCCACCTCCACTCAACCACTCTGAGCTAATAAAAAGCGAAAGGGGCACAAATTTTCTGTAACTACATCTTAGAAACATTTCCAGAGCTCTGCAGGAGAGCTTTGCCCTGTGTTTGTCTAGTAAAAGTGCACCCTTTTTTTAAAAATTCACATTTGCTATTCAAACATACTGAATGATAAAGTTTAGAAGTCAACTCACACTTCATTTTAGAAGGGAAAAGTGTTAAGGCTTTTACACTACCCTCTGGTCTGCCTCTGTGTGAACTTTTGCAGTAGCTTCATCAATAAAGGACAGGCACTAAAACGTGCATCTCCAGAGTGTCCTAATTGATATTGCCCCAAACCCCACCCTGGGCGCTGGGCGGCCAGCTCACTAGGGTCTGCTCTGTCAGGCTGCGAGCTGGAGGACCTCCATGCAGCTGCGCTCTCCCTGCAAAGCCAAGCCAGCAGGAGGTACGTACGGCAGGTGTACACGTCTCTGTATCCCATGTGCTCGTAATCGGGGAGGATTCTCATGAAGCGTCCCGACTTCACCCGAGGGTTTATACCTGAACAGACACGGCAGGGAAGGGCTCAGCATGGTCTCGCTTCTCCCTCTTCCTCACCACAGTGACCCTCGTGGACACTCAGCCACCCAGCAGGCCACATAGCACTAGCTGGAGAGGACATCCATTGATGTCCCTTTTCATGGGAGCAGGAGACCTCACCAGGCTGCTCACTGCCCCCCGGCCAGAAGTGCATGAAGGGTCCCAGGCCACAGCTCAGTGGGGCCCTGAGTTGGGAGAGGCTATCTAGGATCCTTATATACCCAGCTAAGGTATCTGCCCAGGGCAGGTCTGGCGTCCCTTTGTCCCTGTGGTGTGTGTGTCTCTTGACTGAGGACACTTCCCAGCCCCCAGACTCAGATCTGGCATAGCGAGTCAAGGCTGCCAACTCGCTACCTGTTCAGGAACTAAGCCTGATTTTCCTTCAATCCTCTGCTCCCAGAGCCTAACAGTTATCCCCCAGATAAAGCTTCCAAGGAAAATTTGCAAAACACATTTCCTGCATAGGAATATGAAAACCAAAATTTGCTTTGGCCATTGCAGCACAGACACCTTGGTGTACTAAACAACAGGCAGGAAGAACTATTCTCTGCATTTGGCAAACATCTTCAAGAAGCCTGTTGCCCCAACAGCTCGGAATCAGGCAGGAGGATCAAGTTCAAGACCAGCCTCAGCAGCTTAGTGAGACCCTGTCTTAAAACTCTTAAAAAAAAAAGGTAGAGTGGGGTCCTGGGGGTACAGCTCAGTGGTAGAGGACTCCTGGATTCAATTCCCAGCTCAAAAAAAAAAAAAAAACTCAGCAAGAAAAAGAAATTCCACGTCCTCACTGGACCCACCCAGTCACGCCACTCCCAGCGACCTCTCTCGTGTGCCCTCCCTGAGTGCAACAGGACACCTAACGCCTGAACAGGGGCCAACACCTGTGTCCCTGCTGGGATGTGGCTGCTGGAACTTATTGTTCTTCAAGAGAAACCTAATGGCCTAGCAAACCTGCAGAGGAGTCGGAAGGTGGAAGCCTGTCCTGTGAGACACGGGGGCCAGCCGCCCAACCACAGTAAGAAGGGGACACGCTGGCACCATCAGGGAGGTCATGGGGGAGGTAGTGGGCAAGGGCACTGAGCACTCAGCCAGTGCCGCTGTGACCCTGGAGCGCAACAGTGGGGTCTGGGGCTCACCTGTCTGGGCACCTGTGGAAGGTGACATGTTCACCCCCCACGGGGCAGCAGGCCCTGAACCTTGGGGAGCAGCTCGGGAAGCACCAGAATTGCTTCCTGTGCGGCCCACACTGCTCAGACCTCAGGGTTCTCAAAAATGGGCACAGTGTGACAGGACAGGAGGAGTAGCTTCTACTGTCCTGCAGTACAGCAGGGCTAACTGGCAGGCGACAATTCCAGAAGAGGACTTAAGTATTAGCCTCACAGGGTGCCAGACATGCCAGCTGTCCTGATCTGATCCATACATATCACATACATGTATTGAAATGTCACACTGTATCCGATACATACACACAATTATGTGTCCGTTAAAATCTACACAACGTATGGGTGGTCACCATGGTGCACACGTGGAATCCCAGAGACAGAGGCTGAGGCAGGAGGAGGGCCAGGTGAGGGCCAGGTCTGAGCCAGCCTCAGCAACTTAGCGAGGCCCTGCCTCAAAATAAAAATTAAAAAGGGCTGGAGCTGTGGCTCAACTGTAGCTCACTTGCCTGGCATGTGTGAGGCACTGGGTTCAATTCTCAGCACCACAAATAAATAAATAAAATAAAAGGTCTATCAACAACTAAAAGAAATACCAAAAAAAAAATTTTTTTTAAAAGGCTGGCGATGTGGCTCCATGGTAGAGCACCGCCGGGTTCCCCAGTACTGCAAAAATTAAAACATTACAAAATACACATACACACATGAGCAAAGGTGCAGCTCTGTGGTAAAGAGCTTGCCCAGCACGCAGGTGCCCTGGATCCCCAGCAACACTAGATCAATAAGCACAAAAACTGTTATAGAAATAAAAACACAGGTTCTTGAAGACTTCAGCCAGCAAACTAAAAGTGAGGTTAATGGCACACTCAAAACGGGGGACCCAGCACCTTGAGCTCAGCAGCGCCAGGCCACCAATGCTGTATCTGAGGACATGGGGCTACAGGTTGGTTCCTGTCCACACGCATGAGGCCTGGGTTCCTACCCAGCATCACCAACAAAAAGCGCAACATCCAGTGTGACTGAGAGTGGCACCCGAGAAAATGGAAACAGGCCCAAGCTGTCCCCTCCTCCCTTTAGAGCTTACTGCTTCTCAGTTAGGAGGTGACAACAAAGATCGACTCACGTTTTGCATAGACGTCTCGACAAGACACGCCTGTAATCTCCAGCTTCCGCAAGTTTTCACAAACACCATATTCTGCAACAAGAAATGTTAGCCGAAGTTTAAAATCAGGAAATCACAAAGCAACAGAGACCGCTGCGGGGCAGCGAAGGGAGCAGCAGGCGCGCCTGTGAGCCTCGGCCTGTGGGGTGGTCCCCAGGGAGCCATTCTCATCTTAGCATCACCCCAACAGACGACGACCTGCAGCGTCCGTGACAGCGCAGCCAGCAGCCGGGCTCAAACACTCAGGCTCTGTGAATGCGCTGGAAGAAATGGTGCCTTGTTCCCATGGAAATGAGGCCACCTCTGGTTAGGGCTCAGCCAGCGCCAGGGGCCAACATAACCCCACCGTGGCTTGCATGTCATGCCACAAACTGTTTAATGCAGCCATGAGGCTGTCCTCAACTCTGATGAGACGCTGCAAAGGGGCATTGACGCCCTCCTTCCCTTTGCACCAGGCTGTCCAGGTCCCTGGTCAGTGAAGGGGCCCCTGATACCTTCTGCCATCCCCCATCCTCGCACCCTGACCCTGCTGGCAGCACTGCCTTCCGCCCTCCAGCCCTACCACCCAGGGCGTCCCAACCAAAATCCAGGCCTCTGGCTCAGCAAGGCTCAAGAGCATGGTGCCCTGAGTGCATCCACGCCCACAGAGAGGCGCCTGCAGCCACTGCCACTTCCTGTGTGGGTACCGTGCCATGCACTACAGGCATCAGGAACTTAATCCTGCCTGCAGGCCCAGAGTGATGCGCCGTCACCTCCATCTTAGTCTTAACCCTGAGAACAGGTGCAGAGAGGGGTTGTAACTTCCAAAAAGGTCACGAGGCCTCCCTCCTGTGAGCTCCTGGCACAGGAAGGGGCCAGGAAAGTCCATGGGCTTCACATTGGCCACAGCTCACGCTTGGGATCATAGGTGTACAGTGTCAAGCCAATGTCCCACAGTATGACCTCTCCAATCCTGACAATGACCTCCAAAGGCAGGACTCTGCCCCCCAGGCAGAAGGGGAAGCTGGTAACTCAGAATGTGGGCATGACGCAGTCCGGGAGCACCCACTGCTGCCCCTCGCCATGTCACTTCTGCCCGTCCTTCCCAGAGGACTGGCCTTTTCTTCTCAGTGGAACAGATGTTATCAGCCCAACACTAGGGCACCAGGTAAACCCTGAGGCTGGCCCAAGTAAAGCCCCAGACACAGACAGGGCAAGCGGCTCTTTGGATACAGGGGTTGTAAAGCTCTCTTTACATACACATATTTTTTTCTGAAGTTATACATGAACATAATACCTTTATTTATTTTATGTGGTGCTGAGGATGGAACCTAGTGCCTCACACGTGCTAGGCAAGTGCTCTACCACTGAGCCACAGCCCAACCCGCTGGCAAAGCTCTTTGGCAGGGTCCTCAGGCCTCCTGCTTCCCATAGCATGTCCCTGCCTGCACACTAGACCCCAGGCCCAAGAGCCGGCAGCTCCATGTGGTCCCTTTGGGGGGAAACCCAGGCAAGGCACACCCTTGATCCAGGTTGCTGAGATACGGTGGCAACCTCCCTCCCAGAGAGGCCACTCACCACCACACCCAGCAAAATGCCACAGCTGTCCTTTGGAGAAAGAGACTAGGACCGAGAGAATGCTACTGAAAACTCCCAGGCAGGTCAAGCAACTCCCGACTCCAGTCTAGACCCTACCCCCACGCAGAAATAAAGTGCAAGCCACAGAGGCAACTTAATCTTCAGTACATTTTACAAATTAAAAGCAAGCAGGTTGGGTGGGGGGCGAGTAGCTCAGTGGCAGAGTACTCACCCAGCACATGCAAGGCCCTGGTTCTGGCCCCAGCACCACAAAACAGAACAACAGTAAAACTGTGTTCATGACACTTTTTATTTAACAAAACAGCTCTATCACTTCAACATGCAGTGGGTGCCGAGCACCTTTCTTCTTAATCCCAAGCCTGGGAAGCTGGGGTGTGGAAGCACAGCACGCTGGGACCAGCCACGTCACTCAAGTGCGGAGAGTCGCGCGTGGCTATGCTGTGTCCCAGGCAGCACAGAGCTCAACAATCACGCCCGAGGCCGGCGTTTCCCATGGCTGCCGAGCTCAGGCCCATTTGCATTTCCCTTAGAGCACTAAGAACTCCTAGTGGTACCCCTTCACCTTCTACAACGCAGGCTGGGGACGGGGCTCAGTGGCAGGGTGCTTGTCAAGCATACACCAGCCCTGGTGCAACCCCAGCAGTACCAAAAAACCACCTCTACTCGTTCTCTGCACTTCTGCAAGGAACTGAGGCAAAGCAAGCAGTTCCCTAGGAGCCTGCTCCAGGGTATGAGAACAGTTCACACGTGTGTCCTCCCTGCAGCTGCTGGTTTTCCTTACCAGGGTCCAGGGCTCTTGAGAAAACATTTTCAAGTTTAGACATGAAACTTTCATCAATGAAACCTGAACAGGACTCCAGGCATGGAGGCTGCTCCAGATGAGGCTGAGGTAAGGTGGCAACCTCCCTCCCAGGAGCCACGGTGCTGGGCTCCCCCACAGCCCCCAGAAGTCTTACAGCCAGGCTGCGGGAGCTGGTCCAGAAGTACCCTGACACTGTGAGGCTCCAACCACCAGCAGGAACATGACTTGAACTCAGACACTTCCAAACAAGAAAAGAACTGTCCTTTTAAATAAGAACTAGCATTCAGATTTCAGCTTTACTGAATACAGGGAGGGAAGAACAGTATCTCCTGGTAGGCTGGTCTACTAACCACAAAGGAGACCTAAATTTTAAAACCGTGCACTGTATGTTTATGTGGAAGGCTGCAAATAGAATCCACTCATAAACTTTAGCAATGACTTCACCATTACCACAGGGACGAAGTCCAGGGCCTCCTCCGACAGCTGGCCACCAACTACTGAATGCTTTACAGGGATAGCTAAAGACAGCACTGTCAGCTGCAGCCTGCTTTGCCGTCTGTGGCCTCCTGGGGATGAGGCACCTGACACATGCCCACTGCCCAGGATCAAGGACCTGGAAGGCTCTCCTCAACGCTGGAACAGTAATGAAATTTCCTATAGAGAAGAGTCTGTTTCGGGGCGCTCTCAGCTGCCAAGGCCCCCCGAGTGGAGCAGGGACCAGGTTCAAGGGAGTGAGATTCTGTACTCTAGTGCTGCAGAAGGGAGAGAATGGCCAGAGAGACGGCGGGAGGGACAGCCCCTGGCTGCAGGAGCTGCAGAGGGCAGGCAATCCTGCCAAAATGTGGGGCTGCACCCCAGGTACAGGGAGAGACAGTGAGTCTCACCTTCCATCTGCAAGGGGATCAGCTTGGGGCCTCTGTAAGCCCCTGCAACCCTACATCTGGCAATCCTAACTGGGCACCAGGAACACTCACCCACAAATCCTCAGGGGAGGAGGAGGGGCAGCCAGCAGGCCTGGGGCCACCGACTCTGACTCCGAGCCCTACTGGAATCATGTTTCAGAGATGCTGATGCAACACAAGGACACAATCTGTTCTTTCAATTGATCACTGGAGTCAAGATGTTCCCGTAAAGTCAGCCAAGGAAGGACAGAGGCAGCAATGTGACAGGACCCGGCTCCCGGGACCCAGCCTCCACTGGCATCTCCAAGGGGACCTTCCTCTAGTGCGCAGGTGACTTGCCCCAAGGGATCAGAGAGCGCCACCCAGGTCTGAGAAAGCCCCTGAAAATACAGCTGTGTCATGCGCATGGTCAGGGAGGCACAGGAGGCCTGGACAGGTCGGGCTGACTCCACGTAGGTCCAGGGGTCCCGGAGGATCTGTCAGTGAGACTGCCCTGGACATCTGGAACTCACCAGAGTCCTTGGCCCAGAGCCCAAGGCCACCACGATGAAGGGTGCCCCAGCAGCTGGGAACATCGAAATGCCTGCCTGCTGGACCAAGGGACAGCTACGCAAGGCAGCAGCCCTTTACCCAGAGCTGACAACCAGACATGACACATGAACCACAGCCAGCCTCTGAGAGACCTGACCACTGGCACGGTCCAGTTAGCTCTGTGAACCAAAGAGAACTTTCTCACCACAGGATGGGGTGAGGCTCGGCAGCAGGGTGCTCCCAGCACAGCAGCCACCCCTCCCACCAGCAGATTACCCAATGATCACACCACTGCAATGCCACTTCAGGCCAGACTGACCACATCTAGAATGGTGACAGCCACGGCCCCAATGTCCACCACGTCCCATGAAGGCACTAACGGACCTCACACAGTGGCAGGGCCATCATCAGCTGCCTCGTGACCTTTCCACGCAATGCAAAGATCCTCATGGCACTTACACCACCGCCTGCTCTGGCCCTAAGACCAACGTCTGGAGGCGTCGCGCTGGAGCCTGAGACACCCGGGCCAGAGCTCTGGTTGACTAAGTCACCTTCATTGCTCTCAGAGACCAGGTAGCCAGTGAGAGTTGACCTGAGTAAAAGTACTCACTCCTTTCCCCCCATCCCCCAACCCTGGAAAACTCTAAGGAAAGAGAGAACCAGCTGCCTGAGAGGTGCCACTCAAACGGAGCAGCCAAGCCCGGGTCAGTTCAGAGTGTGGAGCAGAGAGGAGCCACAGAAGGTTCCTGAGCAAGACAACAACCTGCTCCAGGAACTGCAACTTCCCAGACCAACGTCCACTGCTTAAAGCAAGCCCCTCTAACACCACACACAGTCCCAAACCGAGAGTCAGGAAACCACTCCGTACACTAGTACCCAGCAACTCCCAATGCCCACCTGGGACGTGACATGGGGCAGAGAGCGACACAAGCTTGTGTCTAGTGTGCAAATGTCTGGGTGCCTGCATGAGAACCTTCCTGCCTAAAGGACAGCCCCCCAGGCGTGGCAGGCGCCCACCAGACAGCTGAATCAGAGTCTGCACTGTAACAGGACGCACACGACAAGCAGAGGGGCTCTGCCCGGGCAGCACTGACACACACAGGAGGCTTGGACGGGAGGCTCACACCACCGACCTCTGCTTCCACTGCCCCCCACAGCGCCCTGCTGCAGCAATGAGTCTCCTAACAACTTCTGAAGTCGTGAGCAAAGTCCATTTCTTCCCCGTGGTCAAGTGTGCTAAAACTACCAGGGTAAAGCCGGGGTCCAGGCTGAGGTGGCCACAGGCAGCCCTTCCACACCCGTGAGCAATGCTGGGGAACACAGGACGCATGGCCAGGCAGCCCCTCCTGTCCACTGCAGAGCATCTGGTGGTCTGGCTCCCTGGGGTCTTCCTCCCAGTGCCTGCCTCTGGTCCAGCCATGGGAAGGTCCTGCAGAGCACCCAAGCAGCCCTCTAGGCACAGCCGCAGTCAGAGACACGAGACACAGGAGTCAGAGGTCGTCACCCCAGAGGAGCCCAGGGGACAAGACTGCCATGACCAAGGTCCCAGGTGGGCCCTGGCCCAGAAAGGACATGAGGGGACACTGTGGTTGAATCCGGCTTGTCCTCTGACGTCGTGTTGAAGTGCAACCCCAATAAGGGTGTGTGGAGCTGGAGCCTGAAGAGGCAGCCTCACGCGTGGGTCAGTCTGCTCCCGATGACTGGTTTCCTCAAGCGGGTCCACCAGCAAAGCCAGGTGGCACCCTGTGCACCTCAGAGGACCCCTGCCAGACGTGGCCCACGCATGGCTCTGGACCAGCACATGACCTGGAACCAACGGACCCACTCTGTGCTCTTCTGTCACCAGCAGAAGGCAGGCCAGGGCAAGCTGAGGACAAGGACAGCTGGACAAGCCTGGAACTAAGTCCATGAGGAAGGTCCACACAGGCTGTGATTCAAACGCCCGGGGCCGCCGCATATGGAGACCTCTGCCCGGCTTTGTAGTTTTTCTCCCACTCTCTGAAAAAATATAATTTAGGGGGCGGAAACTGAAGACTAAAAGCAAGACTCCTCCCTCTACAACACCCCAAGCAGGGAGGGCAGCGAGGAGGGCCTGGCTTGGCCGAGCAGGAGGTCTGGGCAGCCAGGGAGGCGCCCGAGCACCGCAGAGCAGGTGGGCACTGGCCTCACTGGCTCCGGCCCCACGTGAAGAGGGACCCTGAGGACAGCAGGGGAAGTCCCTCTGCTCCCCTGACTGGAACTAGGAGCCAGCAAACAGGTCCTCATCCGTGGATGTCACCCTGGAGAGGGAGCTCGGAGGCACTGCGAGCAGACAGGTGACAGCCACCTCTGCAGAGAGAGGGGACACACTCTGAGACAGAGGGCTGCTCTCTGGGGACCTCCAGAACACCTGAGTGGAGGACTTAAAAAGCCGAGAACCAACCCTGCATGAGGAGATGCGGCCGGAGGCACAGACGGTACACCAAGGGGAGCCCAGAGGGGACAGTCTCCCCAGGCCAGCGAGGCAGGGGCTGATGAGGGTGCAAAGCCCCAGCACCAACGGGGGTCCTCTGTGGCTACACCAGCACCAAGGGTGGGGAGCTTAGGGGAGGGACCACGGCAAGTGCCCCAACAGGAGCCTGTGCCCTGAAAGGCCCAGGCACTGTCCACCCGGGGTGGGAGGCAGCACCTGGGGGCACAGGCTGCAGGAGGAGGCAGCCTCCCACAGCATGCACACAGGGGAGGGCAGAGCCCAGCACAGGCGCCGCCCACCAGAAGACACCCCATTTGGCATGCCCAGGGGTGGACACTGCCTGGCTGACGGGGCAGCCTGCAGCTCAGGGGCCCTGCTCTCACCCTCTCACCCCTGCAGTGTGTGCCAGAGCTGCAGACTGATCTCAGTGCCATGGGTTAGAAAGCAGGGCCCAGCCGATGCCATGGCCCACGCCCATATCCCAGCCACTAGGGAGGATCACAAGCTTGAGGTCCTAAGCCACTCAGAGGTCGTTTCAAAATAAAAATCAGAGAGGGCTGGGGATGTAGCACAGTGGTACAGTACTTGCCTAACATGCACAAGACCATGAGTTTGATCCCCAGCACTGAGGGAAAAAATTACAGTCCATCCAGAAATCTTCCAAAAATCTACGTTGAAGCTGGGTGTGGGGGGGCATGCCTATAATCCCAGTGGCTGAGGAGGCTGAGACAGGAGGATCCCGAGTTCAAAGCCAGCCAGATTCGGCAACTTAGCAAGGCCCTAAGCAATTTAGCAAGACCCTGTCTCTAAATATAATACAAAAAGGGCTGAGGATGTGGCTCAGTGGTTAAGCGCCCCCGAGTTCAATCCCCAGTTCCAAAAAATAAAAAATAAAAACACTCCTACAAAAGAATAAGCCAGGGGCTGGGCTGGGGCTCAGTGGCGGAGCACTTGCCTTGCATACGTGGGGCACTGGGTTCAATCCTCAGCACCACGTAAATAAATAAAATAAAGGTTCTGTGTCCTACAGTTAAAAAAAAGAATGCAAAAACCAAATCCTAAGAGGCCCCCTATGTCCCCATCACACGCCCAGAACGCGTGGACGCGAGCAAGAACACTGAAGCTGCCTCAGTGCACAAGGCACCTGGCCTCACAACCCAGTCCCCACAAAGGGGTCCTTCCCTGGGTGGGAGGAAGCTCCTCCAGGGGAGCAGACCCCTCCTGCGCTACAGGAGCCACTGGCAGAGGAGGAGCCCTCGGCTGAGGCCTTGTGAGCCCAAAGACACCCCTCCCTCCTGAACCTGGGAAGCCCTCTGCCATCTGCAACTCCCCGACTCTGGAACCATCTCACCTGCACTGTTCTCCAGTTTGGAGACTGGCTGAATTCCCGGCTCCCCCTCCTCCATCACTGGGGGCCAGCATCCATCAGTGGAGGCTGACTCACAAGCCCAACTCAAGCAGCCTCTAAAATGGGAGGAAGGTCAGGACAGACATGGGTCTGGAGAGGACACTTGCGCTTCTCCATGGCCCCATGATGCCCTTTCCAGCCAGAAAGACACCCAGCCCTCAGATGCATTACGTAACCCCCTTCCCAACAGCATGAGCAGGAGGAACAGCTGTGCCCAGGCCTTGGCCAGCTGGTCCACTTACATGAAGTAAGGAACAACCTCCACTTAAGGCCTGCCAGGCAGGTACTTTCTAACTGGTGGTGGGAATGGAACCTGGGGCCTCCGCAAGGTAGGAGGCGCTCGACCACGGACACACTCCCAGCTCTGATCTCTTGATTCTGAGACAGCACCTCGATGGGTTGCCCAGGCTGGCCTTGAGCTCAGATTCCACCAGCTTTGGCCTCGCCAGCCACTAGGACAGTTCACTTTCTTCATTTTTTTTTATTTTTAGTACCAGGAACTTAACTCAGGATGCTTAATCAATAAGCCACATCCCCAACCCTTTTTGTTTTATTTTGAGTTGCTCAGGGGCTCATTAAGTTGCTGAGACTAGCCTTGAACTTTGCATCCTCCTGCATCAGCCTCCTGAATTGCTGGGGTTACAGGTGTACACCACCCACCTGGGATAGTTCACCTTCTTAAAGTTAAAAATAAAATAAAAACAGTGAGTCTTACGAAGCTTCCCCTCGGCAGCAGCACTCCCTTTGAAGGGTGCCATTTCTCAGCAAAGCCTCACACAAGAGTCAACTGGTGCCAGCTAGAACGGCCCTCCTTCTAAGCAGCAGTGTTCGGGAAAAGGGTCACTGGAGTCCTAGGACCCTCCTGTCCCCCAGGACGTGGGCTGGCCTGGCCTTTCTCTGTTGTGTCCTGGGTAGGCTGTTGCACAGCTGATGACCCTTCTGCCAGAACCTTGGCTCAACAAGTAACCACTCAACAGAACCATAAGGTCCCTGCACCTGGTTCCAAGACCTCCTCCTGGGATGAGCCTCCAATATCAATCAGCCATGGGTAACAAGCCCTGCTCCTCACAATTCACATCAGCCAATCACAAAGAACCAAAACAGCATTTTCTTCCACCTGCAAAACAAAATTGAGTATTGAGTTTTTGTTTTGTTTCTGGTTCTGAGGACTGAATATAGGGGTGCTCTACCCCTGAGCTACATTCCACCCCCAACTTTTTTTTTTTTTTTTTTTTTTGCATCAGGGTCTTGTTTTGCTGAGTTGCCCAGGCTGGCCTCAACTTGGAATCCTCTTCCCTCAGCCTCTGCAGTCACTGGGCTCCAGGTATGTACCCCTGTGCCTGACGAAGTATTGGTTTTCCAATTTCCATTTCTGCAAAAAGATCACGACATTAGAAGAAAAGACTATTTCTCACTGTGATAAAATTGACCAGCTTCAGAGCTAACGGCAACATTCTACACACAGCATTCCAGGTGGCATGGAGAGGTTACCATCTGGGAAGAAACAGGCGAGTTAGACACTGGGCCTGACACAGCAGGCACGAAGCTGAGAGGAAACCCTCGGGTGTACCCTCTGAGTGGAGTTCAGTGTAGAGGGGGAAATGAATGCGGGGGTGTTTCCTCTTTTTAAAATCTTTTGCAGTTCTTTCAATATTGTGAAGTAGAGAGGGCCTGAATTTTCAAAACTCACTAGCCTTGGGCAGACTTCATAAATATCTCCTAACTGTCAAAATTAGCTCCTTTTAAAATTCCCAGCCAAAGGGTGAAGTATCAGCTACAAAGGGCCTGGTCGGGGCGAGGTCAGAGCACACACAGCTGGCCTCCGCCCTGGGCTCCCTGACAAACACCCACTTATTTATGGAGCTCTGCACACAGCACAGGAGGACCAGCCAAATGAGTGACGCATCAAAAAACTGTTTACAGTCAGGTGCGCGCTCATGCCTGCGATCCCAAGGAGGGAGGCTGAGGCAGGAGGATTGCAGGTTCCAGGCCAGGTGGAGCTGCTTAGTGAGACCCTGTATCAGAATTTTTAAAAAAGAGGGCTGGGGATGTGGCTTAGTTGTAAAAAGCCTCTGGGTTCAATTCCCAGTACAAGAAAAAAAAAAAAAAACTGTTTACACCCTGAACACAGGGCTGGGCTTGGTTCCTTCCACAGGGAGCAGTCCCTACTTGCTCTGTGCTGGCCCCAGCACCAGGATAGACCTGACTTAACGGCAGGACTCTCTCACCTGTGCAGAGAAAGACCGCCCCCCACCAGTTGTCCAGACACCAATTTTAGCCTGAGTCACTTCACCTGCTAACATATGGGGGCCAGCAAGGTCAAGGTCCTATGGAAACAACCCATTTCCTATCACTTATGGGACACTGGGGAGTCTGAACTTCTCCATGAATGATAACTATCACAAGTAACTATTTCTTCTTAAGTACCTAGTGTATTCCCCAGCCCCAATATCCTATCCTTTTAGAAAAAGCTCTTAAATGTGTCTTGTACACACCTGAAAGTCAATCATGGCCCCCAACCCTCAGAAGCCATGAAACCCAGGCCACTTCCCACTCCCAGGAAAACACACAAATCAGTCTCACTCATTCTCAGGAGAATAAAAAGGGAAAGGACCCCTACATTCTGTCAGGACACTGGGCTGGGACAAGCCTGGCCATCTGCCCTAGGACTGGGACAAGCCCTGCTGTCCACCTAACTGGCCTCAGTGCACCTACCACCACCAAATGTCCAGTCCAGGGGAGATAAAGTCTTGGGACTCAGACCAGGCCTGTCACACACACAATTCCCATGCACATTTACACACAACTGGCCTGTCTCAGAGAGACACACACAATACCAGGTGGGACTGCCAGCCAGCCAGTTGCTGACCTTCTGGGATGGAAAAGAGCTGCCAAAACAATAGCACGGAACTCTGAAGATTCAGCTGTCCACTACACTCCCAATCATAAGGTGCAAATCATATACAAAATTTAGAATCTATAAGTTTTGTTTACAGTTTGAAATTTTGCAGGCTGGGGATGTGGCTCAGTGGTAGTGCTTGCCTGGAAATGGGTTCAATCCCCAGCACCACAAAAAAAAAGGAAGTCAAAGTTTGAAATTTTGCAAAAGTCATTACAAATGAAGGTAAAAAAATGAATGTCTACAAACAACTACAGAAATATTTTGCAAATTATTAAACCTATCCAAATTACCTGAATAAAACCTTTAAGTCAATTTTTAAAAAAAGAAAAAAGACTGGTGTGGCCAATTGTGTGTAAACCTGTGCAGGAAGGTACTTGGGCTGAGGCAGGAGGATACCAAGTTCCAGGCCAGCCTCAGCAACTTAGCCAGACTCCGGAAAAATATTTTCCAAGGGAATTAGTTCCTCATTTAATCCAGTATCTGTTTTTTTTTTTTTTTAAGTGGTACTAGGGACTGAATCCAGGGCTTTACCACTGAGCTACATCCCCAGCCCTTTTGGATGCAGGGTCTCATTAAGTTGTTCGGGCTGGACTTGAACCTGCATCCTTCCTGCCTTAGCCTCCCGAGCTGCTGGGATTACAGGTAAGTGCCAATACACCCAGCTTGTTTTTCTTTTCTTTTTTTAATTTCTAAAAATGAATCTTCTAGTGTTATCATCTTCTAGTGTTATCATCTTCTAGTGTCACCTGAGTAAATGAGATGTTCTGTTGGCCTGAGCCTCTGGAGCCCCCAGAAAGCTGCCTGAGAGCCACCACAGTGGGAAGTGGAGTCCTGAACATAGGCCCTCAGCTTCCTCCTGCGACTTCATCAGAACCTTGCACATTTCCACTAACCATTCTAACAACCTGTCCTGGGCGGCAACTCGGTTATTCTGTGGCATGTCTCTGAATTTTCTGATTACACAAGGTAGGGCTCACCAGGAAAGGGAGAGTAAAACTTTCTTTGCCTCAACTTTATAATGCAGCAATAAACTGCACTTGCCCATAGCTGACAAAAAACTATTATTGAGAGCTGGGCTTGTGGCTCAGTGGCGGAGCACTTGCCTTGCACATATGAGGCCGTGGGTTTGATCCTCAGCACCACATAAAAATAAATAAGTAAAATAAAGGTATTGTGTCCATATACAACTAAAAAAAATTTTAAAAAACTATTATTGACAGTTCTTACATGCTGGCAGCTGCCAGCACTTACAAATTTTCAGGGCAAAAACAAGCTAAGAGAAAAATAAAACAAGAAAAAGATACAGTAAAAATACAAGAAAAAGATACAATAAAGATGCATTGCTAGCAAACAGCTACCATTTAGGGATGAGGGTTTTGGGTGCTTCATCTTACTCAACTCTCAAGAAGATACTTCCCACCAAATACATCACTCAGACTTGGGAAGGTATAGCAACCTGTCCAGGACCTGGCAGCAGATAAATGGAGCCTGGCACAACCCAAGTTGGCTAACTCCAAACCCAGGGCCTTGGCCATTATGTTATACAACAAAGATAGAACAATCAGCCCACTGCCAGGAGGTTTTGGGAGAAGAGGCCTTCTCCTGCAGACCTGTGGTGCAAACTCAAATAGGTGGGTAAGGTAGCAAAGGTTTCATCAATGCTACCCAACGGTTACATTTTAGCAAATGCACTCCAAGAAGATAATCTCACAAGTTCTAAAATATACACATAAATCTCCCAAATTTCTATAAAATGCACAAAGCAATTGTCAAACCACAATTTAGGACAAGGAAAAAATGGAAAACTTCAAAGTGTGCCAGTTAGGATACAGCTTATAGCTATTATGAATGGAGTGGACACCACAGAGTCCTACTGCAAACTGCCTCTAAGTAAAATGTGCATGACATGACTACACCCATGTATGGAATGACAAGCTTTCCAAAATTTTAAGTCTTTAACAGTACAGGTCTCTGATGACGCTTGCTTTCTTCCTTTTGCTGTTCCGCAGGGTCTGGAAGTAGTTTGTTTTGTTTTGAACAAAATATGAGAGGTGATTGCACATCAGACGTCTTTCAAGGTTGAAGTTCAGCGAGCCTTGAACTCTAGACTGTCACCTAAAGTAGCTGCTGCTCCCTGCCCTCACTCCTGCCCCCAGCACCCTGATAAAACGCACCCAACCAGCCTGAGGACAAGGTGGCGGCCTTACGCACACACTTGGCCAGTCACCAGCAAGAGCCCCAGATCTCGGGTGTCTCTGGCTCTGCGCCCTGGGGGGGAACGGAGGCAGCCAAGCCCTCTGAACCTCCTGGGCCCTGCTGACAGGGACACCAGCCCCAGCTCTCACTGGCCACTGGGGCTCAGCGGCCTGGACCCACAGCCCTCCCTGAGCCCCCAGTGCGGGCAGCGCCACGGCCGCACCCCACCACACCTCGAATCTGCGACAGATCCCGCCCCGCCCCGACCCTCCCGGCGCGGCCCCGGCCCCGGCCCCGGCCCCGGCCCCGGCCCCGCCCGGCGCTCACCCTCCCGGCAGCGCCGTCTCCAGATGGTGTCGGTGTGCAGGATGCGGCGGAACTTGGTGCAGACCTGGGCCAGGCTGGGCAGGTCGGTGCCGGGCAGCGAGGCGAAGATCTCCACCAGCAGCTCGGGCGGCAGCTCCAGCAGCGAGCAGCGCGGGGGCGAAGGCGAGGGGCCCGCGCACGGGCCGCCCCCCGTCCCGGACTGCGGCGCGGAGCCCGCCTCGATGCGCTCCTCCTCGGGGTCCGTGTCGGGTTCGCTGTCTGCTGCCGCCGTCTCCGCCGGGCCCCGACGCTGCTGGCGACGCCGGCATCCGCGCGCCGGGCCCACGCCGCAGAGCCGAGCGCACACCGCCATGCCCGCCCGCAGGACGGACGGCAGCACGCACGCTCAGCGCTCCGCGCACGCGCGGCCGGAGCCGCCGCACGCCGCACCCGGGCCTGGCCACGCCCCCCGCTGCTCACCGCGCCCCGGGCCTGGCCACGCCCTCGCCGCACGACGCCCAGGGCCGGCCACGCCCCCTCCGCACCCCACACCTCTTAGTGGCGCGGGCCCCGCCTGCGAGAAATCCTGCTGTGTGGGCGACCTGGACCGCCGCCAGCAGACTGGTACCTGAGACCCGGGAACGCAGGACCCCAGGACCCGGAGGCCTGCGGCCCCGAGGCTCGCGAAAAGAGTCACCGCTGTCGGAAACAAAAGGAGGCGGTTGCCCCGTGTGAGGATCGAACTCACGACCTTCAGATTATGAGACTGACGCGCTACCTACTGCGCTAACGAGGCTCCGTGGCGGCGGCCCCGCGCCGCAGACCTTGCAGCAGAGCAGGCCGACCGCGCGGCCTCCCGCCGCTGGCCAGGGCTCGGCCCCGCGGCGCTGGCGGCGCTGGCAGCTTGGGCGTTCGAATCTGCCCGACGCCCGACTGACCCAGCAAAGGCTCTGCCGCCGCTGTGCGGAGAGGGGCGGCGCGGCCCTGCGGCTGCGGGCGCACCTGCCCGCGGAGCTCACCTGCCCGGGGCTCGGCTCTGCACGGCGAGCGGCGCAGGCCGCTGCGCACCCGCCGTAGCAAAGGCGCCCGCCCGGCCGGGTCTGCGGCCCGCCGTCTGCAGTAGTCGTAGATGGACGGCGCGCCTTGTTTTGCTTTTTTTTTAATGCTGTGCTGAGGATCGAACCCAGCGCCTCACACGTGCCCGGCGAGCGCTCTGCCCTGAGCACAGCCCAGCCCGCTCGGTCGTGTGTGTGTGTGTGTGTGTGAGTGCCGGGGATTGGGCTCAGGGCACTCGGCCACTGAGCCACACCCCAGCCCTGTTTTGTATTTTATTTAGAGACAGAGTCTCACTGAGTTGCTTAGCGCCTCGCAGTTGCTGAGGCTGGCTTTGAACTCGCCATCCTCCTGTCTCAGCCTCCCAAGCTGCTGAGAATACCGGCGTGCGGCACCGCGCCCTGGTTGTTGTCTGTTTTTAATTTTAATTAAATTAATTTTAATTAATTAATTTTAATTCATTTTACCTGGTGCGTGGGCATCTGCAGTCCCAGCGTTTGGGAGTCCTGAGGCAGAAGAGCATTGCTCGAGCCCAGGAGTCTGGAGGCAGCCTGGGCAAAATAGCAAGACCCCCTCGCAAACATGTAATAATGATTTTAAAATAAAAAAATTTAAATTAGTAAAACTTAAAACGTGAGTATAGCTGCATGGATTGTCACCCCCTCTGGGGTGTAGGAGCAGCCTGGAGGTCAGATCACAAACAGTAAGGCAGGTTTCCCTGCTAAAAGCCGCGTACAGGTCCAGTCCAACCTGCCATCTCAGCCCACATGACTGAAAACAGTATCTAAAGTGCCTCCTGCACACTCTTGACTAGATGTTTTTCCTTCACAGAATAAGTTAAAGCAAGGTGCTGGGGTTGTGGCTCAGCACCACATAAATATAAAATACAGATATTGTGTCCACTTTTAACTAAAAAAATATTAAAAGCAAAAGCATCATGTTGCTCACTTACTGAAAAGCATATGATGGTCCCACGGACAGAACCCAGCCCCAGTTCCAGGTCAGGCCTCTTTCGTGGCCCCACACACACCCCTGAGCATTTCCCTAGGTTTCCCCTCCACTGCAGAGCCCCCGGTGGTCTGGTTGGAAACATTGGCTTTCTTTTCGGCAGCCTCAGTGGACATACCCATCACCGATGCCCACTCTTAGTGAGTGTTCACTGACTCAAATGTTGTTTAAATGGAAAAAAAAAAAAAAAAAGGAGCAACCTGGCTAAAAAGCTGGAATTGAGAAACACGAACCAAGCACGTGGAGCTCATCAGCCTTCTGACTGGTGGATCACCAAGCAGGAAGTCCCAGCTAAGGAGAGAGGGTAAGCAAACAAGCAAGACCCTGTCACAACTATTTACAGAGGCCTGGCCATCTGTGTGCTGTGTCCTGTGTGTCCCAGTGAATTCCAAAGTACAGGCGTGACCAGTGCTGTCAGTTCATCAAAACAATGTCAACATCCATCCACCTATGGCCTGCTCTAGGAGCTGGGTGTAAGAGGATTAATAAAACACACTTTTTCCCCTAGAGGACTTCAAGTTTAATAAAATGAAAAATAATTCAGTTATTTTCATCTTTAGAAGAATGGTCATACTCGTCTATATTTATAATTTGAGTTACATAACTTGGCACTTAAAAAGAGACATATAGGGGCTGGGGATGTGGCTCAAGTGATAGCGCGCTTGCCTGGCATGCGTGCGGCCCGGGTTCGATCCTCAGCACCACGTACAAAGATGTTGTGTCCGCCCAAAACTTAAAAATAAATAAATAAATTGATACCTGTCTTTAAAAAAAAAAAAAAAAAAAAAAGAGACATATACACACACATATATGTGTATTTCTGTAGATGTGTGTACTTCATCTGGATGATCAGAGAAAGGGTATTTCAGGATGTGACATTTCTAATTGTAGGAAGAAAGAGCCCAAGGCCCTGGGTTCAATCTCCAGCAAACACACACACACACAAAAAAAAAAAAAAAAAAAAAGTTTTTATTATTTTTTTCTCAATTAAAGGAAGAACTGAAGTTAACCAGAGGAATACTTGTTCTAGAAAGAAAGGGCAACTAGTTGTCCATGGCTAAGTGAGTATTCACAGCAAGACAAGAGGGTCTGCGAGGCAGTGGTCTGGACACAGCCAGGAAGGGACAGATAGGCCAGAGGTGAATGGGGGAGGTCTAGCCAGAGAGTGACCGGCCAGAAGGCATTCTCCTGGAACACCAGGCTGGCCACAATTCGGGGCACGCATGACACAGCGATGACAGGCGTCGGGGGAACCGGCAGGGTTGCCGGTGACGTGCGGGATGCAAACCTTCTGTTTAGGTTTGATATCTGCTACACAGAGGTGAAAGTGCTAAGCAGCACATCAAATTCATAACTCCACAACATTATGACTGCTTGTGGCAAAGTTAATACCGTAAAAAGTGGACTGTTTGAAAGGAAGGGTGTAAGTAGTAATAGTGCATAGGAAGTAGGCGTGAGGAACAGGCGGGGAGCACAGGGTTGGAGGGGGAAGACCGGCAGCCGCAGCCTCCCCAGAGACGTGCCAGGAGCTGCCACTGGGAGGTCCCACTCGGAGGGTGCTGACCTCGCAGTGCAGGGCCCACTAGGAGGTCCCACTCGGAGGGTGACCGCGGCCGGCCTGGACCGCGCCGAGCTCTCTCCCCAGCCCCGAGGCACTGAGCGAGCCTGCGCCCCCTTGACGAGGAACCAGGCGGGTGCGTTCTTGGGAAAGGAGACGCAGGAGTCCTTTTGTCCCAACACCGTGACTCTGCAACAGGGAGGGAACTCGGTTCACGGGACTGAAAACGTCAGCAAAACAGCAGAATGTGGGCGGGGCTCATCCTTCAGTTGCCTGGAAAGTCGCCGAAAGTAGCACTTCTTCCACCGAAACAGCGTTGCCCCCGGCCCGCCCGGTTCCGGACGCGGCAGCACAAACGACCTGGCAGGCAGAGCTCGCCGAGGCCGCCGGCGCCGGGCCGAGAGGCTTGTTTGTTTACTTGTTCCGAGGAGCGGGGGTGGTGCCGCGACTGATCGGACGGCTGGCCAATAGCCGCGCAGACAACAAAGCCGGTGGGCCGTGTCCTCCAATCAGAGACAGGCGGGGCGGGAGGAGGCGGCGGGCCAGCCCTGAGCGCCTGGGAGCCGCGCGCTCCATCTTGAGTGTGGCGGGCCGCGCAGCGCACCTGCCGCTGGTTTCTGGTGCCGGGCCAGCCTGGGTCGCGTCTCCGCCGACTGCCCCAGCTTCGCAGGCAGTTTGCGTTACGTGGTTCCGCCCACGGTATGGCCGTTTCGTGGTATGAAAAAAAGAAACCGGGTGCTGATTAATGAAAGCTTCCTCTGCCTGGCTTTCTAGAATGTGCTATGGACAGTATTAAAGCACCACGAAATTCCTAGAGAAAGCACTGGATGAAGTAAAAGAAAGACGTGTTCTACTTTATGGGGACTATCTCAGGGGGCAGTATTACTTAGATATGAGTCACTCGGTGCGCATGCTAGGAATATACAACTCATAACGTTGCCATTCCAAATAGTTCTCACCTAATTAACCTTGGATTGAACCTCGGTCTTCGGAGTCACGTGGAATGTGTCACCCTGCTCAAGTGCACTTCTGTTTGGAATTTTACATGATATTGTCTCTTTGTACGTGAATAAAAAACCATCATAGGTGTGACCTCTATACTGTTGACAAAAGTGTGCCATTTTTACTAAGTGTGCTGCTGGCTATTCCAGGGCCTCACACCTGCTTGGCAAGCACTCTGGCCAAGGTGCCCAGGCCGGCCCGGATCACCATCCTCTTGCCTCAGTGCTGCCCCAGCATCAGTCACCTTCGTGCTCCTGACCACTTTGGGTCGTCTTGAGAAATGTGGAGACGTTGGTTTTATATCAGGGTTGGATAACAGGTTGGGGTAGAACAAAGCAGCTTTGCCAACGTGAACTTGGAGTTTCAAGAACAGAAAGAGTAGCCCTCACCTACCACCACCCGGAGCTCTGGCAATGAACCTGAGGCCCGAGGCCTGAGGGAAGAGAGAAAATCCCTGCTTCCCTCCCCCACCTCCATCCGCCAGATATCGACGTTTTTTTCTCTTGCGTTTGGAACAGTTGTCCAGCAAGAGAAAGGAAAAACCCATCTCTTGCAAAGTGGCAATTAAGCCAAGAAAGCACTTACCAGTCCATAGTTGCTCACCAGTCAATCATAAGAGTCCAGAAAAAAAAATCAGCCAGCAGTCAGTGCCTCACCCCACGGCCTCTGGGCACCGGGGATGGAACCCTGGAGCACACTGCCTGAGCTTCACCCCGCCGCACTTCTTGTTGTTTTGACAGGGTCTTGCTAAACCGCCCAGGCTGACCTGGAACCTTCAATCCTCCTGCTCCTGACTCAGCCTCCTGAGTAGCTGGGATCACAGGCATGCACCACCACACCTGGCAAGAAAAAAGATCTTAGTTTATTTAGATTGGTCATTTCAAATTTATTTGCCTTGTAGAGACAAAAACAACGGAAAAATGACTCCTTTGCTGGGTGTGGTGATGAGCACTTTAATTCCAGTGACACAGGAGGCTGAGGAAGGAGGATTCCAAGTTTGAGGCCAGCCTCAACAATTTAGCAGGATCCTGCCTGTAAATAAAATAAAAAGGGTTAGAGATGTAGCTCAGTGATAGAGCACCGCAGGGTTCAGTCCCCAGTTCCAAAAGAACAAAACAAAAGCCATACACTCTTTAAAAAACAACAACAACAACAACAACAGTATGGTGGCACGTGACCATAATCCTGGTACTCAGGACTCTGAGGCAGGAGGATCGCAGGTTGGAGGACAGCCTCGGCAATTTAGCAAGGCCCTAAGCAACCACTGAGACCCTGTCTCAAACAATGAAAAGGCTGGGGACGTGGCTCCCCGGTTGAGCGCCCCTGGTTCAATTCCTGGTAGCAGAGAAGAACAGGGGGTCGGGGTGTTGCTGGGCGGAGGAGCGCCTGCCTGGTAAGCGGGAGGCCTGGGTTCCTTCCCCAAAACCCTCCCCCGTCAACGGAGCAGGGGCTGCCGAGGCCAGGCCTCCTCGGGGCCGAGCGGAGGTCGGGGGAGCGCCCGCGTCCAGCTAAGGGCTGCCCTGGGAGGCCGCATCCTCCGCCGGCCCCGGGGCCGAGCCGCGGGCAGGTCTGCGCGGGAGCGCGCCCCCGGGCCCCGCCACGGCCCCGCCACGGGCCGGCTTCAGGGCGCGGCGCGGTTACTTTGTGACACACCCCGAAGGGGCTCGAGGAAGGCCGGGCACCGAGCCAGCGGCCTCGGAGCACCAGCGCGCGGCGGGGCGGGGCCGAGGCGCGGACCCCGGGTGACCCGAGGACCAGCCGGCCCGGACATCGGCCCGCGGAGGGCGCCGCGGGGCCTCAGGACGGAACTTGATGCGGGCGCCTGGACCGGCTGGGTTGGGCTCCGCCAGCGTGGGCCGGGGCGACTGGTGGCAGGGGGACACCGGCGCGCGGAGGAGCCCGGAGGCGGCCTCCCGCGGGACCTGCCCGGCGAAAGGACGCGCCCCCCCCCCCTTCTGCCATGCGCACGCGCAGTCGACCCCGAGCTGCGCGCGGCCCGCGACTTCCGCCACGCCCGTCATGGCGGCCACAGGGGCCCGGCCCGGCCCCGCCCCCGATGACGCGGCGTGGGTCACCTGACCCGGCTGCGGGCCGAGGAGACACAAGGGAAGTCGCCGTCGCCAGAGTCGGACCCGCAGCCGCCGAGCCCGGGACCTCCAGCATCATGCCTTCGGAGAAGACCTTCAAGCAGCGCCGCACCTTCGGTGGGAGCCGGGGGACCGCGGACGGTGGGCCGGGCGGGCGGCACCGCGGGGAGCGGGGGCCACAGAGGCTGTGGGGTCGCGGGGGCTGTGGAGGCCGCGAGGGTCGGGGGGTCGCAGGGGGCGGCGGGGACCGGGGGTCGCGGGGGCCGGGGATCGTGGGAGTCGCGGGGGTCCTGAGTGCCAGCTGCCGTCGGGGTCCGCGGGCTGCAGCCGTCCCGCGCCCTCTCGCCTTGCGCAGTGGCCGGCGACGCTGGCGCCCGAGGCCCGCTTCCCCCCGCGACGGGGTCGTCCCGTCCCCAGGGGTCTTGGAGTGTCGCTCCCAGGCCGCGAGGAAGAGCTGGAAGCGGGGACCGTGCGAGGCTCGGTCTGCGTCCCGATGGTGGCCGCGCCAGTTCGCGATCTCCGGTCTGCCTGGTCCCGGGGGTTTTCTCCTAGGTCACCCCTGTCCCCGGCCCGTCTCAGGCCTCTCTGTCACTTTGCAGAAAGGTGCCAATATTTGGAGACCCGCCTTGCGCCGCGGCCCCGGGAAGGCGGGGGTCCCGGGGGTCCAGGGGCCCCCGCCATGGAGCCCGAGACGCTCCCCCGTCCCCGCGGGCGGGCTGAAGCCCATGTGGAGGGAACCAGCTCCGCGCTGCCCCGAGGGTTCCCTCGCGGAGCGGATCAGGGCTCGCCCTAAACCGTCCCTCCCTTCTAGTCTAGTCGCAGGGTGGGGCCCGGGAGGTGGCGCTCACCGCCAAGGCCGCTGCTCCCTCAGCTCCCACAGGTAGCCTTCGATGTCCGCGGAGGATGTGTCGAGTGGGCCAGGGCGAGGTCAGCAGTGTGTCCTTGCAGATTTTAAGACACACATTGCAAAAATTAAAATCGAGCAAATAATATTGGATTCAGTCTTCTCAAATGTGATTTCACTCCATTTTCTTCTGGGTGCCCCAGTTTATTTAGCAAAAGATCTGCTTTGCAGGCACTGTTCAGCCGAGACGTTACTGAGGATGGCAAACTTGGGTCTCAGGCTGCACCTGTGGAAGTGTTTCTCCATGGAAGGGTTGTTGGTGCAGAATAAATAGTGGACAGGCGGACTGCCAGAGTCGTGCCAAAGTCAGAGGCACTCTGAGAACACCGCTCAGCCATGCAGAGTCTGGGGACGGTCATGCTTCCCTCTTGCTCAGTGAAGCCACTCTGGAGATGGTGAGAGCAGAAGGTGCTGCAAGTGCTCTCTGGGTAGAACAGGCACACTCCTGCCCTCAAGGCTGCTGAGGACTGGAGGGTGGGTCTCCTTGTGCCGCTTTTCCTTCAGCTCCTATTATTAACTGTTTTTCTTCTTATTAACCGTCTTCTCTGCAAGGCTGGGAGTGGTGGGGACAGGGGTAGAAGACTGAGGTGGCTGGAGCAGGGCCCCGGCTGTCCCGCCAGTCTGCAGCTGCAGATAGATAATAAACAGTCATTAAAATGCCAGGAAGAATGTGGCGTGAAGGCATTCCCTCCTGTGTCGGTGTGCTGGGTGACACTTGGCTTCCTTCATACCGTCTCCTCACAGGAGGGGGCTCCAAGCTGCAGGCCAGTGGGTTCTTCCATGTTCCCCCACCTCAGCCAGCTGTGCAGTGCTTTCCTCCGCAGGCAGTCCTGGTCCCTTTATGCCTCTTTTCCACCTCTAATGGAAGTCGCCTTCTGTTTTGATTTTGTGGTTCTGGGGATTGAACCCAGGGGCACTCTCCCACTGAGCCATACCCTAGCCCTTTTTTTCCTTTTTGAGACAGGGTCTCCTAAGTTGTCCAGGCTGGTCTGGAACTTGTCATCCTGCTGCCCTGTCCCCTCAGGTCATTGGGATTATAGGCTAGCACCATCACACCTGGCTCTTTTTATTTTTGGTGCTGGGACTGAACCCACAGCCTTGCACACACCAGGCGAGGGCTCTCCCATTGAGCTGCATCCCCAGTCCTGGACCCTTTTTTAAGAAAAGAACCTTTTTATTTCTTCCTTTCTGTGCGTACCCAGATAGACTTGTTTTCTGGTGTTTTAAAAGAAATCCCCTCAGCCTGAATGTTTCCATTTCTGTTTTTTTCCACATTTTTTATTGATGCATTACAGTTTTTCACGTGGATGGGAAGTGCTGTAAGGTATTGGTACAAGCTTTTTTTTTCTTTCTGTCTAGCTTCAGCATACAGCTTAGAACCCTTGACCTGCTGAGTTTGGCTTATTTCACTTAACATGGTGATCTCTAGATCCATTCATTTTCCTAAAAGTGATATAATTCCATTTTTCTTTATGGCTGACAAAACTCCATTGTGTGTATAGACCACATTTTCTTTATCCATTCATCCACTGATGGTCACCTGGGCTGGTTCCAGTTTGGCTGTTGTGAGTTGTGCTGCTGCCAACACTGGTGTGGGTAGGTCACTGAAGTAAGATGGCTTTGATTCTTCAGGGTAAATGCTCAGGGGTAGGGTGGCCGGACCATCGGGCAGTCCTGGCTAGTCTTCTGAGGTGCCTCCGTGCGGATTCCTACAGTCGTGGCACTGATTGACAATCCCGCCGACAGCTTCTGTGTTCCTTTTTCTCCATGTCCTCTCCAGCACTTATTACTATTTATATTCCTGATCCCACTTTTAGTTTACCACTATGAGCTTTAAAGTGTGAATATGTCCTCGAGTGTGTTGAGAGCAGTCTGTTAGAGTGGATTAATTGAATTGAGGTTTCCCTGCGTCCTGAAGCAATCCCCACTGACGACTTGGAGTGTGGACGGGAGTCAACCTGGAAGGCCAGCACCTCTCTGGGGAGGACAGATGGGGAGCCCCTTACCGGGAAATGGAGTGGTTCAGGTGGAAGCTGTGAGGCTCACTGTTTTTGTTTTTGTAGTCTTTTCTCTTGGGTCCGCTCTTAATAATGGCTGAGTGCATCTTGGCCTTGCTGCTTGCTCTGTGGGAATGCATACTCACACCCAGGGGTTCGCAGCTTCCCTGTCCACGGAAAACACGTTTATATTTAATACCTTATCTTAAGTTGATTTTAAAATATGGGAGGGGAAAGCAGAACCTCTGTGCTCTACTTCAATAGATTTCATAAAAGGTGATGCTGAAGTCTTTTTTACATCCAAATGAAATGGGCAGTATGGGAATGAATTTGTGTTGGTAGAGCAAACCCATCTTTTTTCTGGAGCTATTTCCTCAAGAAGTTCATAACATTTAATTGCAAATACCATGAGAATGAATCCTATTCAAAATTGAGGTCATTTTGTAAAGGTTTGGTTGAAGGTTTTGGGTGATGCCATCTTGATCCTGTGTCTGTGCACTGCTTTGGAATGTCTGTCCTGCATCCTGGGGATAGAGCACACACCAACACTGCTGTGCCTTGAGCGGCACCCTGCCCACTTCCTGCCCTGGAGTCAGGTCTGCCGAGAGCTCCCACGACCCTAACCCAGTCGCACAGAGAGCCTGGCACAGTTGTTGAAAAGTAGAAATAAGTGATTATATTGAAAGGGAGAAGTGAGATTCTTGGAAAATATTCAACAGAAGGCTTTGTACTTTAAGCTTTGATTTCCTTTAGGTACTGAGCAAAACTGTCAAAAACTCAAATAATTCAAGTACTTTCCCTTTCCATATTCCTTTTTTCTTGCGCAGTTGCTTTTCCCTTAGGTACCATATCACTGAAAAGCTGGAATTGATAAGAGAAAACCTCTCTGAATAGTTTGTGGTTCATAATGGATTCCTATTCCAAATTGAATCATGAAAACTGAACAAAAATTGATTTTAAGCTGGGTGTGGTGATTACACCTGTAATCCCAGCAGCTCGGGAGGCTAAGGCAGGAGGATCGCGAGTTCAAAGCCAGCCTCAGCAACTCAGTGAGGTCCTAAGCAACTCGGCGAGACCCTGTATCTGATTATTAACAAAGGGCTGGGGACGTGGCTTGGTGGTTAAGTGCCCCTGGGTTCAGTCGGTGCTCATGCCTCCTCCTCTCTTCCTCTCCCTGCAGAACAAAGAGTAGAAGACGTGCGACTCATCCGCGAGCAGCATCCCACCAAGATCCCGGTAGGTCCTCGGGGAGAGGAGAGAGTGGCCTGCATGCCCCACTTGACAGGGCCTCTTCAGGGGTCCTCGGACACAGACCCCGTGTGCAGCCTGGGTCACATTCTTCCTGCTAATCTTATTTCACTGCCTTAATGTCTCACACTTCACAAGCCCAATGTACTTATTTGAGAAGAGAGGGAGAGGGGGCTGCAACCATGGCTTTTTTCCTGTTGGGTACTGAGGATGCACCAGGGCCTACGTTGCGCCCTGCCAACTTCTTCTTTTGTTTTGTTTTTTTTTTTCCTTTGTTTTGTTTTTGGTACTGGGGATTGAACTCAGGGGCACTTAGCCAATTCCCAGCCTTTTCTGTATTTTAGTTAGAGAAAGTGTCTTGCTGAGAGTTGCTGAGGCTGGTTTTGAACTTGCAGTCTTCCTGCTTCAGCCTCCCAAGTCGCTGGGCTTACAGGCGTGGGCCAGTGCCTGTGGCCTAGCCAAGCCAACTATTTAATTATGCCAAGACGTCCTCCCTGTCTTCTACTGGAGGCTTGGCCAGGTGACTGCTGGGGAAAGTGGGCCCTGGGCTTCACCAAGACTGCTGCCTGCAGGTGCCTCAGGGGCCCCTCCCTAGTCTGGCTGCCTGCAGAAGGCGGAGACCACCTGCACCCTCAGGCGCTTCTGGTGTAATTGCTGCCTGCCCAGCAGTGTCTCCTAGCTGCATCCTCTGGTGGCAGACCTTGGATATGGGCTTCTGGGCATGAGGTCTAGAGCAAAACCATTCAAAAAGAGCCCACCTTTGGTCTAGACAGGCTCAGTTCAGGCCTCGACGCAGAGTTCCCAGGGGCTTGTGGCTGGTTACTAGGATTCTGGGAGGAGTCCTGGTGCCCTCCTCTTAACATGGCAGAGGAGCCCAGATGTTGCACGTGTTCCCATGACTTGGGTCCCTGGGTGCCCAGTGTTGGCTATACCCTCTGCCACCAGTCCCTCGGCTCACTTGGAAAGAAGCTCACTCCACTGCCAGCTTCTAGGTAGTCTTAGTTTCATGTGTGACTTTCTCACTGGTCAGTTCATACTGAACTGAGAGGGGGAAGATGGTGCATCTGAGGGTTGGGCCTCGAGGGTGCACAGCACTGCCGTGTAGAACACACTGTGTCTCCCTGTGCTGGGTGGACATTGCACTTTGTCGTCATGCTCAGGGGTAAGGAGTCACCCTAGGCGTGAGCTCCCCAAGCAGAGCCCTCCTAGATCGAGGGAGGCTTTTGTGGATTTGAAGCTTTGCTCTGCTTTTGAGCACCCGCGGGTCTGCACACTGGCACTTGCTAGCAGCTGGAAGCAGACAGCTGGTCAGGAGCCCTCCAGGACTTTTGCAGCCTGTACACGCTGATGGCCAACTGTCCTACTGCAGCACCGAGTTCCTGGCACAAACTCTTGTCTGCACTTCCACACTGGGGACACCTGAGCAGGTGTGAGCCAAGCTGTCACGGGTGGTGCCTGGAAAACAGAGCAGTCAGAGAACTCTGGCAGCGCAGCTTCAGACCCTCTGTGCAGATGCCCGAGAGCAGAGGCTGACCCCGAGTGAACTGCTTCCTGGGCCACTCTTCAGACCTGGCCAAGGCTGTCATCCCATGCTTTCCCATCTCTCCCCAGTTAGATAGAAATGAAAAGGACAAGAGCCAAAACGTGGCCCCGCAGATCTTAGTCGAAGTGTCCTCGCTGGGTGGCCAGCCAGGCCTGACCTCAGCCGCAGCGCTCCCTTAGCAAAGGCTGCCGAGGTCCTCACCTCATTCTCTCATCTCTTCTGAGCCAAGACCAGAGCCGTCACTGCCTCGGGGTCCTCCACGGCCGTGTAGACCCAGGCGCGTGGTGTCTGCACACTGCTATCTCCTTGTCAGTCTTTTTCTGGCTAGGCTGATTTTTTTTTCCTCTTGCCTGGTGCTGGGGATGGAACACAGGGCTGTGTGCGTGCTCCGGATCCTGGCAAGAGAGGGGACAGCAGCCCAAGTGGCCTCCTTAGGTGCAGAGCCTGATGTGTCCCCTCTGAGGATCTGCGTGCAGATGAGCATTTACGTTAAGAGTCTATCCTGGTCTCTCTGCCATTGCTGTGACAGGTAGAAGTACCATGTAAGGAGAGAGTCTTTGGCGCTTGGTGAATGCAGATGGTGACAAGGCTCAAAGGCCCATCTGTGGGGGGATTGTGTAGCAGCTCAGAACTAAAAAAAAGAAAACTTTCCTCTTGGAAGTGTGGCGAGAAACTAACACGTTAATATCAGTCCCTAACATGGAGCCGTTTCCTTGCCCGTGTAGTTCCACGTACTGTAGCTTTTGGTATATTGTTCTGGTGCCGGGGATTGAACCCAGGTGCTCTACCACTGAGCTACATCTCTAGCCCTTTATTTTTGAGTCAGGGTCTTGCTGAGGTGCTAAGGCTGTCCTCAAATTGTGATCCTCCTGCCTCTGCTCCTGGGTCCTTGGGATGACAGGCGTGTGCCCTCCTGTGTGAGGCTGAGGGTCTTTTTCTGACGAGGTGCTGATTTTGTATGGCTCCCAATTCAAGCAGAGCAGCTTTCCCCACCTGGTGGTGGCCCCGGTTCCCCTAGGGTTCCTCTACCGCACATCCCGCCAGAGACCGAGACAGAGCCGGGAAGCGCTTGCTCGCTCAGGAGAGCCGTGCCGAGCCTGCAAGGCACGTGCCCGCTGCGGCTGGGAAGCATCTGCCTTTCCTGCTGCTGGAACGTCGCCTCTGGCTTCTCTAGGTGATTATAGAAAGATACAAGGGTGAGAAGCAGCTGCCTGTGCTGGACAAGACCAAGTTCCTCGTGCCCGACCACGTCAACATGAGCGAGCTCATCAAGATAATCAGGTACTGCTGCTTTCTTTGTCTCATACTCCTTGAGTGGCTGTGTCCACTTTTGGTTCTGCCAGCCTAACGAAACCACTGAGTTCTTCCCTGTTTCTCAGGTGGACAACCTTGGGTCCCTTCTGATCCGTCCATAGCATCTAGTACAGATGTTGTTTCTTTAAAATGTCACAGTTACTAAAGTTGGGTTCAGCAAATGACTAAAACAAATGTCGACACAGTCATCTGTACGGGCTTACATCCGTTTTTCTCAGGGCTGTGTGGACGGCATGCCAGTTGAAAACTGCCCTTGGCCTTGTGGTAAAGATGGCCCGGCAGTGATCACGGCTCATCCCGCCTTCGGTGGGGTGCAGGGGATGGCACCCAGCGTGGCATCCTGGTGCCCACCAGCCTGCTCCTCACGCTGCAGGGTGGGGAGAGTGCTCAGGAAGGGCCAGCTGGTCTGCGAGGGGGATGCTGGTCCTACTCAGCTAGACGCAGCAACTGCGAGCTCTTCCATCTGCGCTTCTGTGGTGTGAAGGTCCCCGTGAAGGCTGGCGTCCCCTCTTCACGTGGCTTTCTTTCAATAGGAGACGCCTGCAGCTCAACGCAAACCAGGCCTTCTTCCTCTTGGTGAACGGCCACAGCATGGTGAGCGTGTGCACGCCCGTGTCGGAGGTGTACGAGAGGGAGAAGGACGAGGACGGCTTCCTGTACATGGTGTACGCCTCCCAGGAGACGTTCGGGAGCGGGTTGGCCGAGTAGACCAGGACCCTGCGTCCAGCTTTCCAAGCCCTTGCCAAGGAGAAAAAGGGATGTCGCCAACTGAGACTCGTGAGCTCACCCAGTCACAGGCCATGGGGCACTTGTGTTCCACCTGGGAGCTTTAGGGGTTGTTTCTGTATTTCAAGCAGAAAAACGGAGCTCCAAGTGAGCACACTCAGCTTTGGGAACCTCATTATTTAACCTAGGCATCTTGTCTTCAAATTTTAGATGTTTAAAAATAAAATACTTTGCATCCTAAGTTGCCAATAAAATAGACCTCCAAGTTATTTTAATGCTCTTCTGTCCCCAGTAAGAACGGGCAGGGCATTCAGGTTGCCCCGTCTCTCCAGGTCCTACAAGGGTTTCTGCTCGGCTAGAGCAGTCTCCCTAAGGGGACTCTGCACGGGCCCCAGGTGCCTTTGCTTTCACAGAACAGGGCCAAGGGGGCTGTGCAGAAAGCACGGATGCACAAGGCTCAAGGTTGCCGTGTCCCAGCTGCAGCACGCCAAGAGTCCACACCCCCGTCCGAGCCAGAAAGTTCCCTGGTCTCCTCTCTGCTTAGTCAACACAGGAAGTCACCACTGCTCAGTAGGAAATGGGCCCGGAACTGAACTGTAACTGTAGATCTAGTTTCTTAAAGCCTGTAGAGTAAAGGGGCATTTTTTTTTTTTTTTCTATTTTGGGTTGTCCCTGTTCTGAGACCTGACTGGTGCTTGCTTTGTAAGTGACCAGCAGTGTGACCGCAGCATGCCCACCGCCCTTAGGACACAGTAGAAACCAGAGTGGTGGCCAAACAGGACTGGCACTCAGAGGTGATCCTTTGCCTTTTGGCTTAAAGCCACAGATACCTTTTTCATGGTTAAGTGTGTAATTAAAACGTAATTAGAAGTTGTCAAATCCCATTAGGGTTCCCTCACTCTACTTGCATGTCCAGTGGGAAGCAACCATCCAGATCCAAGCCCCTAGCTCTTCTGGCTGCCTGGGTGGGGCTGTCTCCCTTCCCTTCATCAGGTCACAGGCACCCTTGTGCCTGGAGTAACCCAGCAAGAACTGCACCAGCAGGAGGAAAGGCCCAGGGCCGCGCCCGCTGCCTGGGCTCCTGGTCACGGGACCCCACCCACTCCCTGCTGCATTGTCTATTTTTACATGATGAAAATTCTCAAAGCCTGTTGTTCCCATCGTATCCACCACTGTACCTGGGATTCTCGGGACTACTGTGTGAGCAGTCAGATGTCTCTAATGCTGCTTTAAAAAAAAAAAAAAAAAACATGCTCAGAGGCAACCTTTGTTCTGGGGTCTGTAAGCAGATGCATTTCCAGGCATTGAGTGAATAAAGGTAACTGTCACCAACGCTCAGGTCCGTGGGTCTGTCTGGGAACCCGATCGCATGCAGTCAGCACCTCCGAGAAGCATGGGAGTGCTGATGGAGGGACGCCTCCTGCGGCTTCTGTGTCTCTGGTCAGGGCCTGTCGCTGGAGAACCTTGGGTGGGCCTGCATCAAGAGGAGGCGGCGGGGGGGGGGGGGGGGGGGGTGTCTGCGGGAACAAACACCAGGCAGCATAGACTGGCCCAGCACTGTGGGCAGCTGCTGGCCCCTAGGCAGCTCTCCTCTCAAACAGTGGCCACCATTCTTAAGAACTCTGCCCCAGGTCAAGGTCCGTGCAGGGAGAGTACCTTGGTCTGCTCTGGCCGCTGCCATGGCCAGAGGGGCCTCCCAGGTGCTCTTTCCATAGACAGCCAGTGGGCGCCAGGCAGCCCCTCCAGCAGGACTTCAACCAGGGGCAGCGCTTGAATATGGGTGGACATGAATGAGACCCAGTGTCCACGTTGTCACTCTGGGAAAAAGATGGAGAGCCCTGGGGTGGACTGAGCTGTCTGAAAGGATGTGTGTGCTGTGTGCTAG
The DNA here is from genome assembly GCF_021218885.2 of Marmota monax. Taxonomy (NCBI): domain Eukaryota; kingdom Metazoa; phylum Chordata; class Mammalia; order Rodentia; family Sciuridae; genus Marmota; species Marmota monax. The sequence goes on from NW_026695224.1 coordinate 34,772,915, forward strand.
GATAAGAGACCCGATACAACTGCTGAGACTTTTTTAAAATTTTTATTTTCAGTACATTAAATTTACTCATAAAAACATTCTAAAAATGTACAATTTTTCCTTTTTAACAAAGTATAATAAAACATAAAAACCCCAAAAACAGAATACTTGACATTTACAATTCAAAATCAAATTAGCGGAATATTAAATATTTACAAAACTATATCTTTTAAAAATATTTATAAAGTTACATGCAATTTTGTAGAATTGACAAAAGAATGGCTCAAAAATGGGAGATATTCCTTCATTCCTAAAAAGAAAGCATGTCCAATAGAAGCTGCGGAGGTTTCAGTCTCGGCACCAACGCCTCATCTCTGCGCACAGGAGGAATGACCCGTGTGGCCACCGTTCCCTCCCCGTGTGAGCAGGGTGGTGGCCGGCCTTGTGGCCTTCACCAGCACAGTAGGTGGTTTTCTGGAGTATTGCAAGAGCGGACCAGAGACCTCGCTCAGCCTGGGACTGTCCAGCATCAGCCTCCTCAGACCCATGGCTTTCAGTGTCACCTGACATGTTCCTTGGAAGTCACCTGCATTTCGGGAAGCACAGCCAGCTGCTCAGGTTCCACAGGAGCATCCTTAGGGACGAGGCTGAGCAGGGAGACGGTTCCCTCATGGCCGGCATTTACCTGGAGGTGGACTAGATCAGACAACACCGGGAAGTGGCGAAGGACGGGAGGGGTGCGGAGAGGGCCCGGCGGCCTGTGCCCACAAGGAGCACCACCAGGGCCCGATGGCCCTGAATGAAGACAGGCCCCAGCTGCGGTGTGGACATGCTGGCCTGTTAACACCCAGTCACTTGTGCGCTCAAGAGAATGCTCTGTCTTAATTGTCATTTTAAGTGCTAGCTCCCATTTCCTCAGTGCTCTTCAGCAATTAGGAGTTTAACGTTAAACACTTTCCAATTTTCCATATTACTGTGAAATAAAAATTAGAAAACAAGGTAGAAAATCGAGTATTTTGCTTAAAAAAAAGAAAGGTTAAACAGTTCTATCCTGGCACTGTTCTACTTGGATCTGGACATTCCACTGTCTCCATTCCTGGAGCTAAAACGCAGGGATAGAAGCTTGAACACGTGGCAGGCTCCGAAGAGCACAGCGCCACGCTCGCCCACCCGGTTGGGGCACCGGTTTCGGCAGGGTGGCTCCAGAGGGCCAGGATGTTGTGGTTTCGACCGATGGTGGAGTACTCCGGTGAAGTGCAAGGTGCTCTTCGGGCTTACTGACTTTGGTTGCTTTGGAGAAAGATTCATCAGCCAGCGGTAACTGCTAGCCAAGGTCCTCGTGTCCAAGCACGGCTGCACCTGGCACGGGCCTGTGGGTGGGCGGGATTCCCTCTGCACGCTGCTCTCACGCTGGGTCTCCTGGTTCCTGACTGCGCAGCCTCCTGACGACCTCACACCACACACTCACCTTCAAAGACAACCGGGGTGCTCCGAGGCGGGGACCCAGCCATGGCAAGGTCAGGACTGACGCACCGCACACTGAGTGTCACACTTCAGACGGAAGCTTCTATTCTAAGTTTTTGTTACATTGGGGTTAACCTGTAATATTTATCAAAACAGTCCTAAGGGTAACAATGACACTTTCATTCCACTATACTGACACTAAAACAAAAACTTAAATAAGGTTTTCTTCTGCTATGAGACAGTTTTCAACAATTTCACTATGTTGAAATAGGATTTATTTAAAATATTTCTTTGTTTAAAAAACCAAAAAATTTAAAAGTTTGGCTTTCAGCACATATCCAGGCCGCTGTGACGGCCTTCAGAAGTATTAAAATCGTAAACATCGATGAACACTCTAGTCTTCTTGAACACAACAGGACCAACTCCAGTCTGGTGCTCTTTAAGGCAAAGTTGTGTCAGCTCTTGATATTTGATGTTTGTAGTGTTGGGCTAAGAGATCTGTGAAGCCTTCCCTAACAGCTGTCATAAGAGGCATCACCGTTACTTCCAGAACTGTATGTAATACTGTGTACCATGAATAGAGAAGAATACAGAGGTCTGTCAATTCTGCATTGCATAGAAATAAAACTCTACTAAAATAATACTACAAAACTACTAAAAGCCTTTCATAAAAAATGTAACAACTTTCTGCTTTAGTTTCCACAAAGCCAGGAAACTGATCTAAAATTTGAAGCCTCATACTCAAATGCCTTACATTCTAGGGCATTCTTTTGATTTACACTAATTTTGTATGAAGCTGATTGTCCCATTTCAATACAGAATGGTCTGAATATTGTGATTTTTCTTCTCAATATTCAACTGGAAAATCCCTGGAAAGACTCTGCCGACCAACGTTACTATTGAAGGTTAAATAATGTCACATGAGCAGAAGATTCCCTTTATCCTCGAGGGCTAAGTCCCCAGATGCTTCCATTCCAAAGGGCTGAGATGTGGACATCTATAGCAAGGGGCGCTATTTCCTACTTAAAACAGGACTTCTCCCAGTCCCAGGCTGCGTCTGGTCTGTGCTCTCTCTGTCTCTCTGCCTTATACTGAAGTTTTCCAGGCAATTTTTAACGGAATTAGCTATCAATACACAGCCTTAAAAAACAAAAAAGTGACAGGAGAGGTCAGATCTTCTGCTCATGAGCCCTAGGACTGGACTGCTGTTGCAAGGTCCCACTGAGTGTGCACACATCAGCAGGAAGCCCTGGGGCCGGGTCCTTGGAGCCCATGTGAGATGGTGACGATGAGCAAGTGGAGTTGGGAACGCGACCCACAGAGCCGAGCTGCTCTGCTGCTGTCTCTGTGGAGAGCAGTTCGGAGCCGCCTGCGGTGCGGTGGAGAGGGCCAGTCTCAAGCCTCAGCAGCGACTCCTGGGACTTGGACCCTTAGAAATGAACAGTTTCCACTCACTAGCATCGTTTACATCTGTCTGCAGGAGGAAGGACGTACTAAGACCTGGCTGCATGCTGGGCACGTACCCACTGTGCCAACTCCACCCGCAGCCAGGTCTGCCCTGACGGGACTCAGGAGTCTGCAGAGGGCTACGTCAGGTACATTCTTCTGTAGTGCAATCCTTAGAAATCCCAGAGATTAGTGCCTATCACTTTAGGAAAAAAGTAAAGCAAAACAAAGTTGACATTTTCCCTAACCCAGGGGTATCGAGTCCATCTGGGGGACCCACTGGAGGACCTGGACCTGCAGTCTGATCAGGTCGCGCGTAGCTGCCCTGGAACTGTGTGAGCCTAGAAGGACCAGCGATGCGATGTTCTTTGGGAGACAGGAGGTCTCTGCACTGTAGCCAGGGTGGAGGTGGACAAGTCACCGACACGGGCACGGAGGTGCCCCGAGGCAAGTCCTGACATCAAGCTCCAATCTAGGGTTTTGGCAATAAAATTGGGTTTGATGCACTTCTACACTAGATTTTCTATCCAGTCTAGTAAAGTAAAGCACCTTTGGATTAAAAATATTAAGCTCAACAGCAACTAGACGTCTCAGTTTTGTATTTAACTTTTCTTATGTCTCCATGGCTTAATAATGTTCTGTTGCCAGAGAAAAATATCAGTCTGTGGAGTCCAGACTTTCTGCTGGAGGGGCATATTTCAACCTAAAAGTACCTGGAGAGAAAGAAAAAAGAGGCAAATTTGAATCACTGCAAAATCACAAGACCACCGACCTGTGCCGTGGCCTCCGGAGTCTCCAGGCAGGACTCTGGGGCTGGAGATGTGGACAGCCTGACCAGCCTCTCCCACCCCCCCCGCCACACACAATGAAGTCGTTTCACAAGTCTTCAGACCCACCCAGGGACAGAGGGGCTAGAGAAAACGGGGAGGCCCGGCCAGCTGGGCATGCCTTAGGAGATCCCTGAGGTGGGGGTGGTGCACAGGATGCAGGTGCAGAGCCCACGGCCACCGCCCAGCCTGTGACTGGACCTCCCAGGTTACAGGTGCTGGTTTCTGAAAGCTCTCTGGGTGGTGAGGACAAACAGGCAGGTCTGTGCAACCTCAAAAGAAGGTGCTGGAAATCTAGAGAGATGGTGACTTCTCAAGGTCGCACCTCATGGTCAGAGCTGGGACCAGCTTTCCCAGTCCCCAGGTCAACCCTTCCAAAACACATAGCAAGAATAAACCTGGTGTAAAGAGTACGTCAGACCCACGTGAAATCAAGGACTAGAGGAAATTAGGAACACAAAAGCAAGGCAGGCAAGAGGGACAGCCTGGCGAGACACCACCCGCCACCAGCACACAGCCACACCCCAGGCGCAGACAGCAGGGCGGCAGGGCCCCTGGGTCTAGACTGCCACGTCCTAACCACTCCCACGGCAAGACCCAGAGCCCACAGGGCCCCAGATATGAGGAAACACTCAGAGCCAGGATACCCCTCTGGGGCACTTACGGCATCATTTACATCTTCATGCTGTTTCAAAAAGGTTTTAAAAATTACTTTCAGCTCTAAGACAAAGAAGTTTAATCCAGGGGCAGTGGCAAATGCCTGTGATCCCAGCAACTGGGAAGCCTGAGGGAGGCGGATCACAAGTGCCAGGCCAGCCTGGGCGACTTAACAAGACTGTTTCGAAATAAAAAGAATAAAATGAACAGGGCTGAGGACGTGGCTCAGTGACACAGCGCTTAGGTTCCCTCTCTAGTACCACACACAGAGACACAAATAAATAAAACTAAAAAGAAGAGAGGTGACTATTATTTTCATAAAGCCGAGCACGTGCGTCTCTCCAGTGGTCTGCAGCACCTGCTGGCCGCGGGCAGTGGCTTGCCCTGGGATGCCCAGCTGGGTGCAGTGCCCAGGGGGCACGTGTGTTTACCTTGCCGGTTGAAGTCCATGGACGGCTGCTTGCAGTCCTGGGCGCGGTGCCCTGTGGCCCCGCAGTTGTAACAGGACAGATTCCCACTCTTTTTGTGATTGGAGCCGTTGCTGCTTCCCACCAGTCCCTGGGTCTGGTAGACCCCTGCTGTCCCGGCCATGAAGTTCTGCATTGGTGGCACAGCAAATGTGGACTGCCCGCCCAGGACAGGGTCGGGAGTCACGCTGCCGCTGTAGGGGGCGTGCACAACAGGGAAGGTGGAGCCGCCCCCGTACTGCTGGGGGCTGACGTAGCCATTGCTGCACACGGGGCTGAAGGGCAGGAACGGGAAGGTGAACATGGAGGGCCCGGAGAAGGGATGCTGGAAGTAGCTGGCGTAGCTCACGGTGAGGCCGCTGGAGCCGCAGCTGCCGCTACACCCGCAGGAAGTGCACACCATGCAGCCGGGTGGGGGCGGCGCGGGGGCCGGGGGGGCCGGGGGCTGCTGATGGTGGTGGTGGTGGTGGTGACTCTGACTTGAGGAAGGAATGTTTCCTGCAGAGCCACCACCACTGTAGAAGCTGCTCTCAGGGGCGGAGGAGAGCGCGGGGCTGGAGCTGGGGGCGGGACAGCTGGGCAGCGTGGCCGCGCTGGCGAAGGAGGTGGAGGGGTGGCTGCTGGAGGAGGCAGTGTTGCTGTTGGCACAGAAGCCGCCCTGCAGAGGGCCCACGGGCACACTGCTCACTGCGGAGAAGGCAACTTTGGTGTTGGCTGTGTACAGAGCGGTCCGGGGGTTGATTATTGCAGGCGGCACGCTGATCTGCACGTTGTTGGGGCAGGACGTCTGCCCGGAGACAGCAGCGTCGGCAGGGACGGAGGATGACAGCAGCAGCTTGATGGGCGGCCGGGCCACGTGCAGGACAGTGCTGGGCGTCCCTGTGGCAGCTGTGCTGGTCTCCACTGCCAGTGCTGGCTGCTGCGCCGTCTTCAGCACCCTGTCCAGAGTGGCTGCGTGCACAACTTTGGCCCGGGGCCCAAAGGAGACAGTGGGTGACACGGAGCTGCCCTCTGAGAGTCCAGAGAGGACCTGCACGGGGGGATGGGGCGTGGACGAGGGCAGGGTGTCGAGCACAGCACTGCCGAAGCTCTTGTCCACTTTAATGCCACTCCTCGGGCCAGGCCCTTTGCCCCTCTCTTCCAAAGACAAGAGCGAGTGCACGGAGGACGAGAGGAGCTTCCCGTCAGCGCCCCCTCTGTCCGATTTGTGCACTGCACTCAGCATTCTGATGGGTGCCAGGTGTGAGGCTGTGGGTAACAGCTGTGGGGGCAGAGGGTGGTGGCCTGCCGGGCCGCAGCCAGCCTCGTTTTGCACAGGCAAGACCTGGGCCGTGGGTCGGGCAGAGCTCGAGGGGAAGTGACTCAGCAGCATCACGGGCTTCTCCTTATCAGAACCCTCTAAGTGCACGTCCACACCTGGGGATAGAAAAGAGCAGTCAGCACCATGCGAGCCAGGACAGGGCGGGCAGCACAGCTGGTCAAGCGGGTGCCTTACGTCTGTCGGTCTCCTCCGCGCTGTCTGAGCTCTCTTCCCGCGCCTGCACACCCATGGGGCTGGAGGAGGAGCTGGAGTACTCCGAGGAGCTGCCCTCCCGGGGCATCTGGTGGGTGGGCGGCTCCACCTCCACCCGCAGCTCTGCGGAGAAGGCACAGGTCACCTTCAGGGTGGCATCCATGTCCAGCACAGGGGGCTGCCAGGGTGCCAGCCAGCACCAGCCCACTCTCAGCCACCACCCGGAGGTGAGCCCTTTGGGCACACCCAAGAAGGCAGGGACAACTGCCACCACAGTGGGAGCCTCCCCCTCCCAACTGCCCACGGCCTTGTGGGGAGGTGGGCAGCACTTACGGCGGTGCCCTGCTCCCCACAGACCACGGAAACATGTCTGCAGGGCTGGGTGCTGCTGGCCTCCACAGAAGACCAGGCTGAGCAGCTGGGAACAGACCTGGCACCTGCCCTTCCCTCAGGCTACTCTTGCTACTTGTACTGGGTGAAGGAGAATCTACTCCACCCTGTGACAAAGAGCCACCGCACAGGTGTCCCAGCCTTTCCCAAAGAGGGAGGGAAAGGAGCACGGCTGGGGGGCTGGCTCCTGTGGTCACGTGAAGACGGCCCCGGGCAGGTTCATCCTGGCCACCTCCCGAGCTCCTGTCAGCTTGGCAGCTGCACGTCTAATCCTTCTACCCACATGGTTTCAGGGAAGTCCCCATGAGCCTCCCTCCTGTCGTTCCTGGTCCCCATGGAAGTCAAACAGAGAAAGGCTGGCCTGTCTTCAGTGGTGGGCAAGCATGGCGTGAGGCACCTCGCCACCTGCACATCAAGGACGGCCCAGTTGTGAGCCCTCCGCACCTGCAGCATGGCCACCTCGCCCGGCCTGCACGGGCCCCACGTGGCTGGTGGGGGGCACTCGGGCCACTCCGCTGCTGGTGACCAAGGTCGGGGCCGAAGAGTTCAGGCACCGCCGCTCCGACTTCTCCCTGCAGAACAAGGTACAGGAATAGTGAGTGTCCATTTGGGTTCCTGGTTCCCACACTACCCTCAGACCTCTGCTCCATGAGACCCACGCCGAAGGCTAAAAGGGATTCTGATTTTCCTGCCATGCCAAGGCCACACCTTGGCATGTGGTCACGTGAAGACGGCCCCGGGCAGGTTCATCAATTTTATTTTTTTTTTAATGAATTCATTACCATTATCATCACATTATTAAAATATATACTATTATCATTATTGTGCTTTCTTTTGTTTTTGCAGGACTGGGGATTGAACCTAAGTGCTATATCCCAATCCTTTTTATTTTTTATTCTGAGACAGGGCCTTGCTAAGTTGCCCAGGCTGGCCTTGAACTTGCAGGCCTCCTGCCTCAGCCTCCCGAGTCACTGAAGACATGTTTAGAAAACCACCTCACGCTTACTTTTCGAGCTCCAGCTGAGTCTTGAGCTTCTTCTTGGCGCCCATGGTCAGGGACTCAAACTTGTTGAGGTCTTCCTCAGTAAGGCTCAAAAACTTGCATGGGAGAAACCAATTACAGAGTTACCGAGACTCGGAACCGGAAACCAAGGACTCGGGGCTGAAAGTGACATGGCCTATTGACACATCAAGCCTATGCCATTAACAGAGGACTTGGGGACAGGACATCGTCCCCTCACTAAGTGACCTGGTGTGAACCATCCACTATTCCACGCACCTTTTCAGCAGAGACCTGGGCTTCTGCTTACCTCCCGCACAGATGCCGCGTGAGGGGCACCTCTGCTCAGCACAGGCCAGTCACCAGCATGGGTGAGCTACGTGGACAAATGACTGGAGAAGTCACAGTTCCACCTGCTACAGAGCTGCCCCTGGCAGCAGCACCCCACCCCCCGGGACAGCCCTAGGGAGACACGGTCCCCTGGGCACATGCCAGCCTCTGTGGCAGGGGCACCAGCATAAGCAGATGGTCCTCCCTCAAGGGCACCTTCCCCTCTGCAGGGTCGCAGGGGCCGTCCACGGGGCAGCAGGTACTCTAGCTCTCACCTCGCACCACAACCTGCTCTGCAATCTAGCCATTTCAACCCACAGGCTCAATTAGAAAAACTTAAAACTGATCAGTCATCTCTCTTTTGGGCGGGGACTGAATCAGGGTGCGGTACTACTGAGTTACATCCTCAGTCCTTTTTCTGTTTTTTTGAGACAGGGCCTTGATAAGTTGTCCAGCCTGGCCTTGAATTTGTGATCCTCCTACCTCAGCCTCCCAACTGGCTCAAATTACAGGGCTGTACCACCACCCCCAGGTCATAGGACCTCATTTTTAAGACATTTATAAATCCAAAACAGAGTATTACAAATATACTTAAAACTTGATTTTGCTTTGTAGTAAAAACTTGATTTCTAGGTTCAATAGCTGGGTTTTGGACACATGAAACTTGCAGCTACCAACCTGTCCTGTCCAGCGGGGGGAGTTCAGAGTCCAGATACCTTGTATGGGTTAATTTAATCAGTGGCATGCAGACTAGAAACACTTCAGAATCTTTAACAAGGGAACAATGCTCCTGATCCACTGCTCTATTATAAAAACCAATCCAGTGAATATGCCTCAAAGAAGCTGCATCCACTGCTCGAGGCCTGCCGCATTTCAGTGGCTGGGCTGAGGGCATGGGCTACACAGGATGTGGACAGATGAGGGTGGTGCATACGGTCCACAGCGGGGCTCTGCATGGGGCCACGCTGGTCTCAGGTGCGGTGGGTGGATCCCTGGAACTACATATGCAGCGACCTGCCTGTTCACAACAGATCCGGGCCACGTGATCTCTACCTTAGTCCTTCCTCTCCACATGACCTCCAGGGGCAAGGTCAGGATACAGGCAGCTAAAGGAGCACTGACCACACGGGCACAGCCCACACGGGAGCCTGCGTACCTTCTCCATGGTGAGCTGCTTAAAGACAGGGTAATACTTGTGTAAGCGCAGCTTCCTAAGCCAGTCTAAAATTCCATTTTGCTCCTGGGGCTGAGGGGCCTGCAGACTGGAGGGCATCAGGATGGCAGGCGGGGCGTCCACCTGGGCCCGGTAGGCGAGTGCCGAGCCCGCGCCCCCGGCGTGGGAGCAGTGAGGCAAGGCAGCAGCTGCGCTGGCCGAGTGCTGCAGATGGTGCTGGGCGCCGCTCTGGGAGGACGGGATTCCGGCCACTCCACACACAGGCCTGCAGGACAGGGGACAGGCAGGGGCACAGAAACACTGTTTTCCAAGACTTCAGCGGCACCGGGCACTCTCCTGATGGCCCCCACTCCTGCCCGGCACACGCTGTCCGCCTACCATAAACTCTGGAAATACCAGCGCCCTCTCTAGCCCCCATCTCAACCACCTGCTTATGGTGAGACTGCTACAGGGTGCCCTGTGTGCAACAGAGACACGTGCACCCACATACCTGTGTGCACCCACATACCTATGTGCATGCACATTGTGTACATGTCCATCACCAACGACCTCTGGTTGGGATGCCTAGTTTGTTAGTCAAAAATAACAAGAAGGTACTGATAGACCTAAACCCACACTGACTACTCAGCACTTTGAGGACATCATGAATCACACCATCTCTACCCTAGTCCTCGCGATGTCGTTCAAGACTCAGACTGAGAAGGACCTCACTCTGAAACTGCTGGCACAGTTAGAGCCAGAGCAGGTGTGAGGTGGGGTGGCTGTCCCCGCTCACCTGCCAGACACTCCCATCACAGCACCCACTTTCGGAAGGGAGGGGTTGCCAGGACCTGCAAGTTAGAAAAAGACGTGTCGGAGAAATTCAGACAATGGGAATGTTTATGTTTTTCTGAATCATTTTACAAACTCACTTGGACTTTGAAGCTGTTGGGTGGGAGATGAAGTGCTGAAGAACTTCTTAACGTGGTCATTTTTCAATACATGAGAAGGCAATGAAGCCAAATACCTACAAGTTAAGCAAAGGGGCTTTATCATCAAAAAGGCACTAACGGTCACTACTGGGGGACGGTCTTAACTTTCAATCAAGAAAAATAGATATTTGAGAAAAAATAAGCAGCAGGTCATAACCCACATCCAGCCTGCTGTCGGGAGTCTTCCTCGCTAGGCCTGCGACGTGAGCAATGAAAGCAAGCCTCCACCCGCTGCCCCCTGTGTGCGGCCAGGTCACAGGACATGAGGATGGCGGCCCGGGAAGCAGGACAGCAGCTCCTTGCACAGCACAGAACCCACGTGACGGGCGGCGTGCACTGAGTGGCCGCACACGCACGACATTCAGAGGCTCTCAAAGGCATAGTAAGGGGTGGTGCAGGCTTCAAAATCCCTTCACTCATCCACTCAAAGTCTCCCAGAGGCTGTTCAGAGCCTTCAAAGACTGAGGAGAATCCTGCAGGCAGCGGAGACCCACCTGGGGGCAGCCGTGTGGCCAACGGCTTGCCCAGGCCCCGGAAAGACCTAGCCAGGAGCCTCACCCACCTCAGGCCCGCTTCCAGATCCACGTGGTTCCTCTCCACATAGAAGGGGTCTGATCCAGCCAGGCAGGGAATGAGTTTCTCCAAGTTCTCTTCAGGGCAGAGCTGAGACAACTGAAACAGAGGACAGGCCAGGAGGGACATCAGAACCAGCCACACACGCAGAGCTCCACCCAACAAGCGCTCGGGCAGGGGCCAGTGGTCCTCTGCTGGCAAGACAGGACTGACACCAGTCAAGCCATTTTGGCATCCTCCATGCACTTACGGAGCAGAAAGACACTGCAGGACATCCCGAGCCCGCAGAGCCTGACAGTCCCCTGGCCCTTCCTTTCCAGGAGCCCTGCAGAGGCTGGGAAGCAGGATCACCTGCTGGATCCAGGGTCACACAGGGACCACCCCTCAGGAAAAACAGGACCCTCAAGCCATCGTCTCCCAGTGGCCCAGCATAAGGAAGAGGGGCTGCCACACAGGCAGAACAGAGGAAGATGGCCGCGATGGCACATTCCCCCAGTTGAGCAGGTCACATGTGGGTGGACAGACCCCAAGCAGGAGAGCATCCTCATTCAGGAGCTCTCTTCCAAAGAGGCTCGCAACGCACAGACCAGACCTCTGCACCTCCCCTGGCCTCTCTGTCCAAGGCAAGAGCCCTTAACCACAAGGGAGGGAAGAAGTGCTCCTGGCCCGGGGCCAAGCACGCATCTAGCCTCTGGGCTGAGATGAGGAAATGAGCTCTTGCCTCTGTCACCAGGCCACAGGGAAGGGCCACTGCCCTGGAAGAAGGGTAAAAGCAAACGCCCTCCGGCCCTGGTGGAGGGGTACGAATCTCCCACCAGCCCAGGACCCTGCCCCACACAGGGCAGCAGCTACTGGTGGGGAGAGACGAGGGTGCTGAGGAGGGCGTGACCCCACGGTCCAGGACAAAGGCCCACACCCGGAACTGAGGCTGGGCTGCGGAAGAGGGCCCTCCCCCCACAGGCCCCACAGGTGACAACAGCTGAGGGTGGAGCAGGCCGGGTAAGTGGCCCTGTGCTGGAGCTGCCCAAGGGTGACCATGGTGACACCCCCAGGGCCAGCTCCTGAGGGCCTGGCAGGAAAGAAGGCCCACTGCAGGCACAAATGCCACTTCCTCAGCCTCACACTTGCCACCAAAATGCCCAGTGACCAGAGGTGCAGGGCACAGGGGAAAGCCAAGGGGCTAAAATCAAGACAGAGCTGGCCAGGCGTGGCGGCCACCCTGTGATCCAGCTGAGACCGAGGCAGGAGGATGAGAGTTCAAGGCCAGCCTCAGCAACTTAGTGAGACCCTGTCTCAAAACAAAATCTAGAAAAGACGAGGACGCGGCTCAGTGGCAGAGCGGCCCTGGTGCAGCCCAGCACCAAACACTGAATAGGAGACACAAAGCCATCACCAGGGCCAGACTCCAGGGGACCCAGACCAGACCCGAGCAGCCATGTGAGCATCCCACAGGACCGTGCCGAAACAGGGCGCCTTCCACAGAGGGCTGGGCCATGCCACAGACAAGCAGGCAAACAAACAGGACACGAGCCTGGCCCGAGAGGGGACACAAACCCAACAGGCTCCATGCAGCCAGGACAGGGTGAGGGACACTCAGCAGATGTCAGCACTGAGCACGAGAAACTGTCCAAACTGCAACCCGGAGCCAGCCCAGAGCAAGGACAGCAGAGGCCTGAGGAGGGGACAGGAGGCCCCCAGAGCCAAGGGAAGGTGCCGAGCAGGAACCTCTCAGAGCACGTTGGAGGCGGTGCAAACACCCCGCGACCAGCCAACGGTCAAGGGACAGAAGTGACTACAGAGGAGTGTCTGCTGCACAGTGGGGAGCGGGGCACAGGGGAGGTGACGCAGGGTAACGTGCGTTCCCGGGGATGGATCTGGACCTGAGGGCACAGGCCTGCGTTCCTGCTGCCTGGTGGGCCGCCAAACAAGCACCAGCAGCATCTCCCACTCCCACAGTGAGGGCGTGGTCCGCGACCCAGTGTCCTCCCCAGGGATGGGCCTTGCTTTCACAATGGAAGTGCAAGAGCCACTTCGGAAATGCCCTGGATGTGCCGCCCATTGTTGAAAGGGAGCAGAGGGTAGGTCTGACACTGGCCCAGGCAGGGGTCACCACTGTAGGCCCAGGCAGGGGTCACCACCGTGGCCCTGGCCAGTGTCAGAGAGCGCGCTGCAGCACATGTGTGTGCAGGCCCAAGGCGTCTGTTAGCAGTGATGCTTTCTGCTCAAAAGTCACTTGTTGAAACAATTTAAAAATGAAAAGGGAGAACCCCATGTGTAAAAGTCAGAATGAGGGGCATCTGTCTGCTCAGCCCCTGAGCAGGACCCTCGCCCTCAGTCTGTGCCCAAGAAACCTGGGTGGAAAGCAGAAGCGCCCCAGCCGCCATGCCAGGGGCAGCTCCGCCTGTCTCCCCAGCGCCAGGGCTCACTGCTGCAGCCTGTCCAAAGCAGACCCCCGACTGGTGCTCACAGGACAGAAGGAGACCCCACAGTCACGCTGCAGGATGCGCAGCTACTGGGAAAGGAGCCCTTTGTTATAGGAGCCTGAATCACCTTACCTTTGAAATAAATTCAGTCACTTCTGAGGAAGATTTGGTTACTGATGTTACTGAAGAATCAGACCACAAGACCTTAAAAACAAACAAACAAACAAACCTTAAAAACAGACGTCACATCCTCAGTTCACGGCACACATGACCAGGTGTTGATGGTGGCACAGGGTTAGCAAGCACCTGGGGAAAATGGAGCATGCAGGCCTGCTCCCCTGGCCACCAAGAGGAGCGTCACACGACTCGCCCCCAAGCTTAGCACCCTGCTTTATGCAATATTCAAAAGCCACCACAGGATGCCAGCCCGGGTCTCAGCCTGCTCTGCCCACAGCAGGCACGCTTCCTCCAGGGGCCTCCACGTTACACTGGGTGCACAATCAGCAATTTCGCAGAACTCGGCCCTTCACCTAAAAGCAAGCATCCGGGCTGCAGCAGGTGCTGTAGACACAGGGACACCATGAGTCCATTGGGTCACTGGCAGAACCACGGGGGTCACATGTAAGTACATCCATGACTCCAGGACTCCATGAAGGGGGGGCAGTACAGGGACGGGGACAAGTCAATTTGGAGAGTCAAGTGGGAAGACCCAAAAGAGCTAGCTGGCAGAAGGTCTGTGTGCCCAGTGGCCAAATGTCTATCCTGAGTGCCTTCTTCCTGCCCAGCCCATGGCCCATGGCCAGCCTGAACGCAGAGCCCCAGGGAGCTCCTGTCATGGGCTGGTGGCTCGTGTCATCCCAGGTGAGACCAGTGCAACTGGCTTGGGTACCACTAGACCTGAATGAGGGGCACTTCACAGAGAGCAGCCCGAGCTGACATGCTGACTTTGAGTGGCCACAGGGATCAGACAGACAGGGCAGCCTCGGGGAGACAGAGGTGGCCGAGAGTGAACACCACCAAATACAAACTTCACCAGGTCCAGGTCCAGAAGCACTGGAGGGCCCAGGCAGGCAATAAAACGACCCAGTGTTTCCAGTAAAATTGAGACACTGCATTTGCCCTGGTTCAGAGCAGAGAACTCAACTGTCACCCCACTGTCACCCTTCCACCCAGCGCCCGGAGCTGAGCCTTGCTGCCTGGCTGGGAGGGCCTGGAGGGCTTCTCCAGACCACGGGTCCCACCAATCTCTTCCCACCACATACGCCATCATGCAGTGCAGGAAAGGAAGGGCCCTGGGCCTCCCAGAGCACGCAGTCCCCACACATGCCCCAGCCTGCCTGCTGCCAGGCGTGCCCCCGGCTGATGCCCTGGAGGGAAGCTGGGCTTGCAGGCCCCACCGGCGAGCTCCCCAGCCCTCGAGCTGTGCTGCACCGTGCGTACAGCAGGGCCAACACCTGTGCCCCTGGGAGGGGCTGGCAGAGCCCTGCTGCCCTGCTGGGGGGGCTGCAGTCAGACTCCTCCTCCTGCTCCCCACCCACCCACGCCACACGGAGGCAACAGCCAACACAGATGCGGTCCAACAGCCACACGACAAGGCTGGCACGGACGTTCACGTGTAAAGTGACAATTTGCTCCACACGTAACACTACTATTCTCAACGAGTGCCCAAGGTGGACACAGAGGAAACCCAGCAGAGCATAGGGCACAGAAACCTACATCTGCAGGGGCGCTGCACAGCAGCCCACCACCCTGGGGCCACCTCGGCCCTGACGCTTGGCCCTGCTGCCCACTCAGCCCACAGCAATGAGGCGGGCAGCCCCAGGAGGGCCATGGAGGCGAGAGACGCATGCCACATCAGCTGACCTCTGTCACCCAGCCCAAGACCCACCGACCACTGGCCACAGGGCTCCTCGCTGCCTCCTGAGAACCAGCGTGCAGACTGCCACGATGGGAGGTCACCCGACACACAGACACGCCTGGGCTCCGTCACACACAGGGCCTCGCTCTCCTGTGTCACTTCCCCACACAGCACCACCCTCTGGAGCCCCATTCTGCACCAGCAAAAGGCCAGCCAGATGCCCCGGGGGTGCCTTGGTCACAGGCCCTGTCTACAGCTCACACTGAAGCCCTGGGAGAGCAGGCGGCCCAGGGCCCCGACTGTCCCCGGTCCCAAGGGAAGGGTGAGGCTGACCAACAGAACTAAGCACCTGGAGAAGGCAGACCCTCTTCTCTTGTTAAAAGCACAAAACACCCTTCACGTTCTCAGAGCCACAGGACCCAGGAACGGGAGGCTGGGAGAGAAGGGCAGTAAGGGCCTGTTTGGTTCTGTCTGTTGTACCAGGGCCTGAACCCAGGAGCTCTTGGCCACTGACACATCCCCAGCTGGGTTTTTAGTTTTGAATTTTGAGACAGGGTCTTGCTAAGTTGCTTAGGACCTTGCTAAGTTGTTGAGGCTGACTTCAAACTCACAATCCTCCTGCCTCAGCCTCCTGAGCTGCTGGGATCACAGGCGGGTGCACCACCGTGCCTGGCTGAGCCAAGAGTTTTCTGAAATGAAACCCAGGGCAGCAGAAGGGATGGAGATGAGGTGATTCTCCACACAACAGAGCACAAGACCCCAGAGACCCCAGATGGACAGGGCAGCCTCAGGGAGACAGAGGGAATGTGGGGGGCCACACACAGACAGCAGGAATTCCAAGCAGGCCAGCAAAGGAGAAGAGAAAGACCAGAAGTCACTAAGGGAAGGTCTCCACGTATGGACCCAAGTCTCAGGCTAAGAGCCCGACAGGATGTATGGGGCAGACCTGCACCAAAGCTCACCTCCTGGAAACACACCCCTAGGACTAGAGGATCCCGGAACCTCCAGAGTGTACAGAAGTGGCCACGCTCGGCCCAGGGCAGGAGCCAGAACAGACGCTTCTCCACTGCAACCCCGCAAGGCAACCAGCAGCAGAGAGCAGAGCTCCAGCTTCCTGTAGATGATGGCGGCCAGCCTCAAGTCCATTACCAAGCGTCAGGCTGGACATTCAAGGAGAGCTCCAACAGGAAGTCTCACAAAAGGGTCTTACCCCTAAGTGCCCTTCCCAGACACCACCAGAGCCCTCCCAAAACACAGACCAATCTCAGGGATCCAGGGTCAGGGAGAGCAGGCTCCTGGGACAGAGCTGTGGACGCTCTCAAGCCGCGGCTTGGCTCTAGAAGCACCTGCACCTGGACTGAAGAGGAGCCGCAGGAGGCCAGGCAGCTGTGGCGGGTGGGCGGGCGGGCGGTGCTCCGGGCCTCCTCACTAACAAAACCCCAGGCAGCCTTGACCCCAAAGCAGCAAGAGGCCCTGTGAGAAAGCAAGAGGAGTGGCCCAGGCCTGACCAGAGGACCCTCACGGCCATCCAGATGTTGGCCATCCAGATGTCGTCCAGCCATCAAGGCAACATCAAAGCCAACATCTAAACCACACGCACACACACGCACAGTCTGATATAAAACAAAAACTCAATCACAAAAATAGCTGTCAAGACTCATCCTCTGCTGCTAGGATACGACATTCAGGAAGCTAACGCTTTGAGATGCAAAATGGCCTTTCAAGGTGCTCTCCCACTGAGCTTCCTCCAGCCCCTCTTATTTACTTGTTTATTCTTATGTGGTGCTGAGGGTTGGACCCAGCGACCCCCGCCCGCCTCCAGTGCCAGGTGAGGACTCCACCTCTGAGCCACAGCCCAGCCCCACCTCCAGCCCTTGTTGTTTTAAGGCAGGGTCTGGCCAGGTTGCTGAGGCTGGCCTGGAACTCGCGATCCTCCTGCCCAGCCTCCTGAACAGCTGGGGTCACGGGTGCACCTCCGCACCCAGGGCTCTCCTTCCTAAAGTGATCAGTGACAATTCCTTCAAGTCAAAGCAGCTCCTCAGGAACCACAGGTGTCTCAGACGCTGGGACCCTTCTGCGTCTTTCTCCCTTTTCATCACGTACAGCAAGTGAAGTTTCTCTTGGACGGTTTCAGCTATTCCATTATTTTTTCTTACGGTACTAGGCATCGAACCCAGGGCCCCACGCAGACCAGGCGAGCGCTCTTCCACTGAGCCGCACCCCCAGCCTGGCTGAGCGATGTCATTTCCTTAATGGTGAATCTGGACAAGGTGGTAGCATGTAGTCACTTCACATGTGCACAGTTACGAATTTCATATTCAAAATATTCCATTATTCACTTTTTGCCCGCGGACTGGTTTCCTAAAGTAACTGTCAATACAGCGTCACAGGATAAAACCAACCCTGTGGGACAGGAGGAGAGAGCCCATTCCCACGAGAGGCAGACATGTGTATCTTGAGGTGACCCAAATCCATTGCTGACACCTTCCCCTGCAACAGAACCTCTTCCTGTGTGCTATTGACAAAGCCATGGGGCTGGCCGGGGCCAGGCTAGGGACACTGCCGGGGACAGCGAAGATTCTCCAAGAGGAAGGTGCTTCCAACCCCACTGGACTTAGCCAAGGCCGCCACCCTGAGCTCCTGGTGGTCGGCTCCCAGGTGACACTCTTCGTCCATTCACAGCACGGCTCCTTGACATGACAAGCTGCTTACCTTCCATGAGAGTCCTGTGGGCTGCAGGGAAACCCCGACTCTTCAACAGTTCTGAGAGCATGTAGCTAGTAGCACACGATCCCAGCCGCTCAGGAGGCTGACCCCAGGCTGGCAGTACAAGGGCAGCCTCTGCCACTCAGCGAGACCCTGCCTCAAAGTTTAAACAAGGGTTGAGGTGTGGCTCAGAGAGAAGGGGCTTGCCGAGCATGTGCAAACCCTGGGTTCCATTCCTGGTGGCACCCCAAAAAAAGGAAAGACAAAGTTCCAAGCTAGAGTTGACAGTGAATACCACAGGTGAGATGTGCCACCTGCATTTTATCAGGGGCCACTCGCAAAGCCACCCACGCCAACAGTTAGCAGACCATTCCTGGAGGCCTCCCAGTCCTTCCCCAGGAAACCCAAGCCCTCTGATGGCCGAGACAGGCCTGCCTTCTCCGGGATCCTGTGGGGACACTCCTGCGTGGCTCCCACCGCACACCCTGCTCAGAAGCTGTATCCTACTTGGTTGGTTCCACACCGTGACAACTCACTGGCACTGCTGACTGCTCAGCAGCTCATGCCTGTGTGTGGCGGAGAACACTCCACGTGGGGACAGAATGCGACATCTGCTTGTCCGTTTCCTGGAGACAGTCAGGGTGCTGTTCACAGCTGGTCCTGGGTGCCACGCAGAGCTGTGACGCGGGCTGAGCCTGTGTGGAGCTGGCACTCATGCTGTGTGTCTGTGGCTTTTTTTGCAGGGCTGGAGCTCAAAGGCAGGCCTTGTGCCCGCCAGGCCAGTGCCCCGTCACTGAGCTGCACCCAGACCTTCCACTTTTTAAAGAAGCCGCCAAGCTGCTTCCCACAGTGCCCACAGCGCCCACAGCCTGGCCAGCACCACAGCCAGACTCTTCCCCCTGGTCCTTCCAACAGCCAGGGACGCCCTCTGGTTCTGACAGCACTTGTAGTCGGTCGGCGCCCGCCGTCTGACCGCTGTTCCCGCCGCCTCCTCCACGCCGTTCTCATGTTCTCATCTTTTGTCCATTTTGTCTCACCGTTGAGTTCTGGGGCTCTTTATATATTCTGAATGCCACCTTCATGGGACCTGGGAGGCGTGAGCTCTCTCCTAACCCTGCCTGTCCTTTCGTCCTCTTCCTGCATCACACATCTGTGCTGAGAAAATGTCTCCTGGTTGGTGTCACGAGGTTCCTGTGCCTGCCTCTTGAAGCTGCGGGGCTCAGGGCCCAGGGGGAGGTGGAGGTCGGGCTGCGTCCCACCCCACCTTCCTGTGCCAGCGGCTCTCACGGGTCAGACCTGAAGGCCTTCCTGGACCTTCCCGGGGGCCTGGCCCTGCGCCTGGCCCCTGGCAGTCTCCAGAGGCCCAAGGCAGGGTTCTGCAGCTGCACCAGCAGACAGCAGGCAGCATGGACCTCCAGCTGCGCCTTCTGGTCACGAGTACTGACTACGCCAGCTCTGCACACAGCTCTCCTTTTTCTTTGGCACTGGGGACTGAACCCAGGAACATGCTACCACTGAGCCACACCCCCAGCCCTTTTTTGTACTTTATTTAGAGACAGAGTTGCTTAGCACCTCCTTATTGCTGAGGCTGGCTTTGAACTCAGGATCCTCCTGCCTCAGCCTCCTGATCTGCTGGGATGACAGGCGTGGCCACCACCTGGCCCTTGAATTTTTATTTTGAGATAAGGTTTTCCTAAGTGCTCAGGATGGCCTTGAACCTATGACGCCTGCCTCAGCCCCAGCCTCAGATCACTACCCACAGATGCAGCCTGGCTGTGCTCCCTGGGCAGCTGGAGGAAGCTCTGCCCTCTGAGCACAGGGCAGAGGCTGCCAGGAGCCGCCGAGCCTGCTCCTCAAGTCCTCCTCTTCCGCTTAACCCTCTGGGCAGCAAAGTCTTTGGCCACCCACGGGGCAGCGTGGGAGCCAGGAGGCGAGCACAAGCAAGTCTGCCCAGGCAGCGCACAGGCGTCCGGCAGGTGGGGATGGCGCAGGTGGGCAGCTCCTCTTCAGTCAGAAGCACCGGGAGGAGGTGGCAAGGGCCCCACCCTGTCACTGAAGCTCAAGTCTTCCCGGGAGAGGAAGAGGCACATTTGGTTCTCGACGTCCCCAGTTCTCATGCCACGTGGCCCACTTTCCTTGCCACAAATAACCATATCGTGGACTAGGGAAATCAAAGCCTGCCACGACCAGCCAGACGGAGAGGGTGAGCTGACTCTCCCACGACCGCGTCCCACACCAGCCTGCTACACACAGTGCGCGATGAGCCTGGCCGTGCATGCCCGAGGAGGACAGAAGCCAGGGGTGCCGCGTCCTGGACACCCAGGAGCCCAGGGCTCCCGCAGCCTGCTGGCCTGCACAACCCTGACACCCGGAACTCAGGGGCTCTGCTGGCCAAGGCTCAGTGCCACTGCCACAGCCAACAGCCTCCAAATCCTAAGGTCCCCCTGCATTTTCCAAGGACCCTCTGTAGCAGAGGAACCAGGTCTCACAGTGTGGACCTCCCAGATCCCACGAGGATCCGTCCCAAGCAACAGCCTTAGGGTGTATGACACAGTCACAGTCCTTGAAACCCCCGTGAACTGCTTACAGTGCACACACGAGCACCAACACCGCCCTCACTCCTGAACACTCCATGGGCTGCAGGCAGGTCTCCCTGACCAGCTGGTCTCCTGAGACCTCACGCCCAGTAGGTAACAGAACCCGACAGTGGCACCATTCACCAAAACCTTCCCAGCCTCTTTCACAGCTCAAAAGGTCCAGCAGCTGCTTTCAGGAATAGTTCGTTCTCTCTCTCTCTCTCTCTCTCTCTCTCTCTCTCTCTCTCTCTCTCTCTCTCTCTTTCTCTCTCTCTGTACCAGGGATTGAACTCAGGGGCACTGGACCACTGGAGATGTCTGAGCCACATCCCCAGCCCTATTCTGCACTTTATTTAGAGACAGGGTCTCACCAAGTTGCTCAGGCCTCGCTGTTGCTGAGGCTGGCTTTGAACTCACACTCCTCCTGCCTGATAGTTCTTAAAAGAAAGAGTGAAAGGTGACCTTACTCCCCCTCTTCATGCTGCCTCTTGCTGCACAAATGGACACCTGAGGCAGAGCTAAGGGGACACGGGAGGCTGAGACAGCTCACCAGGAGGCTGGGACCCTGGGCACTCTGAGAGCTGAGCCTCCACCTCATCACACTCTACAGCAGGTGCCCAGACTCAGACCCCGTCTGGCTCCAGCTCAGGTCCTTCATGTCCTCCGCCTGGAGCCAAGGCTATGCCCCCAGAGGACAGAGCTTCCCACCCGACTGCTTGGGGCTGAGCATCGCCCTCCACTCCCCAGGGCCCAAGGTTCACAAGACAATGTCCTCTCTTTGCTGAGGGGAGGTGGGGGCACAGAAGTCCAGCTACTGTCCCCATCACACTGTGACAGAGGCAGTACGGCTCCAGAGCCCTGCCCGGTGCCCACCTGGGGGTCTGCGGTGAGGAGCCGACCACCAGCCCTGGGGATGCCCACCTGGTCACTCCCACCGCTTGGCCCACCTCACTCAGTGTTTGTTCTGGGCTTTTACTCAGGTTAAGTGGGTGCCTGTTGGTGGCAAATGTCTTGTTCCTATCCCTTGGAGGAGAGGGAAAAAACTTGGCATCTTACCTCAAAGGAACAGTCAACATTTCTGTCACTGTGTGTGTGTGACAATCCCTTCAGGTCTATCTTTTCAACACTCACTGCAAAAGTAAACAAACAGAACAAAAGCAGAATTACAAGGTGAAGTGACAGCTCGAGGCGCAGCCCCGGTGGGCATCCCCGCAGTGGGCATCCCCGCGGTGGGCAGCTGGAGCCTGAGATTGCCAACAGGCCTCCCGGCGCCCTGAGGCCAGACCACACCGGGAAAGGAAGAAGGGCAGGGAGCCTGGCCGCAGGCTGCGTCTCCCATCACCCGCCAGCCCCCAGCAGGGCCACCGCCCTGTCCACCCTGTCAGTCCCACCTCAGGAGAAGCAGGGTTCCACACCAGCCCAGGGGCTACTACCCCGTCCTCAGAGACAGCAGGGGGCGTGTCCAGGGGACCCAGCCATGGGGAGTGAGCGCCACAGCTATCAACTTATCACTCTCTTGCTTCCTCCCTTTCCACAGTTTGCGCTCCTCGAAAACAAAGCAATACCATTCTGTTATGAGCATCATTTCTTTTTTCTTTTTTTGGGGAGGGGGAATGTTTCAGGGATTGAATACAGGGGTGCTCTGCCACTGAGCTACATCCCCAGCCCCCCCACTTTTTTTTGAGACCCCCAGGGTCTCACTAAGTTGCTGAGGCTGGCCTCCAACTTGTGCTCCTCCTCTCTCGGCCTCCCAACTGCTTAGAATCGCAGGCATGGACGTTCCCCGGTTTTGAGCATTACTTCCAGGGATCGTCTGCTCAAGACCCCATGTGCTGGGGCTCCCACTCCCACCCTCCCCCCACGCCTCCTGTTTTTCAAGCACCCTTTTGAGCTGGTGTTTCCTGGGCATGATAGTCAGAGAATGCGACCCGGCCCCAGGCAGCTAGGAAAGACCACGCAGAGACGAAGGCTGTGCCCAGGTTTAAGCCCCTTCCCATTAGCTTCTGCCACTGCCAGGCCACACGGCAGGTGCTGCTCGGGAACCTACACCCCAGTGCTGGGGTAGTGAAGAAAGGAACCGGTGGCCTGGGGGTGCTCGCCCTTCCTGCCTGCTTGTGGCAAGCCCCCGACTCAGCCCAGCTCTGCAGGGTGGTGTGCACTGTGGGACGCGCTGAGCTCAACACGGGCCCTGCAGGAAAGAGCTCCTCTGCACAGGAGAGCGCACCCCCCTCAACACAAGGCCACATCTGAGGGCTGCCCTGCCAGAGGGGCCCAGAGTCCTCACCTGACCCCGACCACCTCAGGGCACGGGCAGGCTGCAGCGGGGTTTCCCCAGAGCACTGACGTCACCCTGACCAAGCTGTCCACATCTCTGAGCACCAGGAACCACGTCAGTGAGCCTAAGACATGCAGCCGGCGTCTGTCCTGCCCTGAGCGCCAGCGCGTCCCCACGTGAGCAGAGGAGCCCACTCGGTGTTTGCCTGAAAAGAGGCATTTCAGCCCCAGCCAGAGGGCAGCAGGACCTGCTCCCTGGAGCCTGCAGAGGAGGCTAGCGGCCCACTGGTGGGGCAGGCTGGGCTCCAGAGCGCTCGCCTTGCACACCAGCACCAGCACCACAAGGACGAGAGGCAGGACGAAAAAGGCCGTGGTGATCAAAACAAAAGCAACGTGAAAAACCCTTCTTAACTTAAAAAAAAAAAAAAAAAAAACCACAGGTGAGTAACATGAATATAATTCTGTTTAAAAGACAAGTGAGGGCTGAGGTTGTGGCTCAGTGGCACATGTGAGGCCTTGGGTTCGATCCTCAGCAAATAAACAAACAAGATAAAGATACTGCATCCTTGTATAGCTAAAAAAATATTTTTAAAAGGGCAAATGAGTCGGGCCAGCAGCTCCGGAGGCTGAGGCAGGAGGATGGTGAGTTCAAAGCCAGCCTCAGCAAAAGAGAAGCGCTAAGCAACTCAGTGAGACTGTCTCTAAATAAAAGCAGAATAGGGCTGGGGTGTGGCTCAGTGGTCAAGTGTCCTGGGTTCAATCCTCAGTACCAAAAAATCAAAAATGAGAAAATAAAAGTGCGCGAGTACTTTTATTTGAAACTCACGCCTCTCACGCAGTCAGCACCCCACCTAAGAGCCCGCAGGCTAGCGTACTGACCAGGCCAAGCAGGTGGCCTGGGGCCAGTGCCTCAACTCTGCCCTAGGCGTGGCTCCGGGGATGTACCTCTCACTCCAGGGCCTGGGTCTGCGTGAGCTCTGGATCACTGGCCGCCCACACCTGCTGCTGGCCAGGCTCAGCTGCGCAGGGTTGTCACAGCCCACCACCAGCAGACGGGGCGGCTGGGGCGAGCCAGCAAGAGCCCCGTGTAGCGGGTGCCCGTGTGCAGGCTGTGGGCATGGTGTGGCAGCTCTGACAACCCGAGGGATGCCCTCTGACTTATTCTGGTTTTCTTCCTTTCTTCAAATAACCAAGAAGGCCTGATCTTCAAGCCCCACACCCAAGTCTCCACGCGCTCGTCCAACAGCAGGGTGAGGAGTGAAGAGCAGTCCCCGGTTTAACTGGTCGCAGCTGCACTTACTTTGTTTTTGTTTTCCTTTTTCTTATTTCTTTTGTTCCTGGGATTGAACCCAGTGAAGCTTAACCACTGAGCCACATCCCCAGCCCTTTCCATTTTTTATTTTGAGAATAAAATAAAAATCAGAATCTCCCTAAGTTGCTCAGGGCCTCGCTAAGTTACCCAGACTGATCTCATACCTGCAATTCTCCTGCCTCAGCTTTCTGAGCCCCTAGGATCACAGACACGCATCGCCACACCCTGCAAGCTTCACGTGTTTAAGTCCACAAAACAGCAGCCTCACGCTCAGGGCCGGAGCACACTGGATGAAATCCACAGCTTAGGCCCGGGGAGACCGCAGGGCTCCTCAGGAGATTGCGCTGAACACGCATCGAACACGGATTGCCCTAAAATTCAACTGAACGTCCTTTGTGGAGTGGGACAGTCACTCCTGCAGGCTCACAGCCCCACGCTCTGGGGGCCGGTGCCCACCCCTCACCTTGCTGTGCAGCCTACCACGGGGCATCCTGCCTCAGCAGCTGTGCGCCCACCTGGAACGCTTGCAGGTGAACCAGAGCCACCCACAAACCGAGCTCAATCCGCCATGATGGAGGTGTCCCGGGTCACGGTCACCTCTGTAGGGTGAACCCCAGATCTGCATGGAGGCGAGGCCCATGAGCACTGCAGGCTACTGTACTGTGCACCTGGACGCTGGCCACAGCCCACCGAGAGGAGCTGTGGTACAGGTGCCACGGGCAAGGCCTCGGTCAGGCTGACGAGCGCGGCTCTCTTCCGGGCAGTGGAGCACTCTGATGGCTGGACAGAGGGCAGGCCCTCGGAAACCCGGGGTTTGCAGGGGTGTCAGGGAGCGCAGACCAGGAGTATCCTGTGGTCACTGGCCACACCTGATGAGGCTCAGTGGACTGGGCCACCAGAAGCCTTCCCTGGGGCTGCCAGGTTCTCTTCTGAGCACCACCGCCCCTCCCCAGCCTGTCCACATGAGCACGGTGTCTGCAGCCCACCCCGCTGCCTTCCTCTCACAGTCACTGTTGTATTCTGATCAGTTCCACTAGATTCAAAACAGCAGAACAGAACGTCCCAATACACACCTGGGCCGCGAGTCCCCAGGGAAAAGCAGCCCCCAGCGGAGACCTGAGCGGGACTCATCTCACAAGCAGAGCTGAAGGAGGCCCAGCAGCTTCACTAGAGCTGCGGCACTGGCCCCAGAGCAAGCCCTCAACCCCAGGCTCAGCTCTCCCACCACCGGCAGCCCTGCCCGCCCAGTCCATGGAACACGGCTGTTGTGATGAAAGTCTTGTCCATCATCAGCCGGGTTCCCAGCAAAGGGGCCTGCCTGGGACGCCCTCCACAGCAAAGCTGGCCTTGCAGCACCGACCGACCGGCTCGAGCCCACCTCAGGGAAGCAGCGTCACGTCCACTTGAACTAAATCGGGCTGCTGGTGCTTTCCTCTTGCTTTATGGACAAACGTGTTTCAGAAACACCTAACTAAATGTGATCTGCAAACCCAGTGCCGGGCTGGGCTGTGGCTCCTTGGCAGAGCGCTTGTCTGGCATGTGCGAGGCACTGGGTCCATTCTCAGCACCGCATATAAATAACTAAAACAAAGGCCTACTGACAATTTTTTTTAAAACTTTAAATAAAATTAATTAATAAATGTCATTATTAACTAATTTTATTTTGTTAAAAAAAAAAAAGAAAAAAACAGTACTGGGCTAAGGTGAGCAGCAATGGAAGCCCCGGGAGCCCAGACACTGCGGGCTGGTAGGGTCCCCGGGCAGGTCCAGCACGGCCACTCCACCATGCTGGCGAGGCTCGCTGCTTTCCGCCATCCTCCCAGGGGCACTGTATGACCACAGCCTGGTCTTCTGGCCAGAAAGGAACTGCAAGTGCTGGGGCGGCAGCGGCCGGCGGGGTGCAAGTCCAAGCGCCTCACGCTCCAGGCAGGCCGCCTCCAGACCTGGACCTAGGGATTGCCACAGGGAGGCCCAGGCTGCCCACCAGCAGCACTGCAGAAGCCTGGAACCCGGCACCAGGGTCCACGGCCCGCCTGGTGTCAGAACAGTCAGATCCAAGCCACCGGATGGCTGCAGAGGGCGGAGCACCACGTCTTCTGCAGGGCGTAAAGGAAAGCCAGCATCTCACGCCTTCACACTCGAGAAGAGCAACGGGATCCACCACTTAGGCGGCCAGAGGCTGGAACTACAGGTAGGACGCCCAGAACTATTATAAGGCGCCCAACAAGCAGGGCAAACACCTGGACATAAGAACAGGCGGAAAGCCTCAAGACAGCAAGACCACAGGAAAATCGTAGAACTGGATTTTTTTCTTTAACTCGGATGGTGGTGGGAATAATGAGCAGCAAACAGACCAGATCCAGGACACATGCTAAAGGTGAAGAGGAGCAGGGCCCTCTCACTGCTGGAGAAGCTCATTTCCACCACGGGGAAGGGAGCCCAGGGTGGGCCTGAGGCCAAGGACTAGGTGGGATGCATCCCTGCGCACACACACACACACGCACACATGCACGCACACACACACGCACACACATACTCGCTCTGCCTGCAGCCTGGAGCAGCCCCTCCACTGCAGTGGCACACCAGAGCTGGCAGAAGGGCCCGGAACACCTTGCACACCAGAAAGCAAGGAAGTACCCAAAGAAGGACAGAACAGGCTTAAAAAGACACAATGCTTAAAAAGTCAGCTTGCAGGGGTTGCCACAGTCCAACTTGGGAAAACATCCACAGCGAAGGGAAACCCAACAGGCAGTGCCGGCTACAACCTTCTGAACTCGACAGAAGTCCTAAAACAGGCAGATGAACCCGCCAGTGTGGACCACCACTAAGAGGGAGATGAACCCGCCAGTGTGGACCACAACTAAAAGCAGATGAACCGGCCAGTGTGGACCACCACTACGAGGAGATGAACCCGCCAGTGTGGACCACCACTAAGAGGCAGATGAACCCGCCAGTGTGGACCACCACTAAGAGGAGATGAACCCGCCAGTGTGGACCACCACTAAGAGGAGATGAACCCGCCAGTGTGGACCACCACTAAGAGCAGATGAACCGGCCAGTGTGGACCACCACTAAGAGGAGATGAACCCGCCAGTGTGGACCACCACTAAGAGGAGATGAACCCGCCAGTGTGGACCACCACTAAGAGGAGATGAACCCGCCAGTGTGGACCACCACTAAGAGCAGATGAACCCGCCAGTGTGGACCACCACTAAGAGGCAGATGAACCCGCCAGTGTGGACCACCACTAAGAGGCAGATGAACCCGCCAGTGTGGACCACCACTAAGAGGAGATGAACCCACCAGTGTGGACCACCACTAAGAGGAGATGAACCCGCCAGTGTGGACCACCACTAAGAGGAGATGAACCCGCCAGTGTGGACCACCACTAAGAGGAGATGAACCCGCCAGTGTGGACCACCACTAAGAGGAGATGAACCCGCCAGTGTGGACCACCACTAAGAGGAGATGAACCCGCCAGTGTGGACCACCACTAAGAGCAGATGAACCGGCCAGTGTGGACCACCACTACGAGGAGATGAACCGGCCAGTGTGGACCACACAGGGCAGCTCCACTGTTCCTTCTGTGTGGCTGATGCTGAGAGCAGAGGATGCACCAGCTCCTCCTGGCTGACTGTGTCCCAGTGTCACCTCCAGCAGCCATTCCCTCAGACCTGCAGGAATTTTTTGGTGTGGGTTTAACTGGAGTTTTCTCTGATGCTTTATTTCCACAAAGTCCTCCAAGCCACAGTGTGTAGGCTAGGGGACCTGGGATCATGTCCACTGGGAAGACAGGTGGACTGAGCCCGGTGAGAGGCCCAGCATATCACTGGCACCTTGGGGACATTAGGTGTGGCTGTTCAGATGCCAAAACTTAATGATTGTTATACGAGACTTATTTCCAAAAGTTACAGTTAATTACTGATGATGTTTGGAAATCGATCTGTTGTAAAAATACTTAGGGATTAGTTACTTCAAACATCAAAAGTCTACATTTTACGTTTTCTTTTTTTTTTTTTTTTGGGGGGGGGGGTAACAGGTTTGAACTCAGGGGCACTGGACCACTGAGCCACATTCCCCAGCCCTATTTTTCATTTTATTTTGAGACAGGGTCTTGCTGAGTTGCTTAGGTCCTCACTGTTGCTGAGGCTGGCTTTGAACTTGCCATCCTCCATCCTCAACCTCTCATGTTGCTAGGAATACAGGCGTGTGCCACCATGCCCAGTGACATTGTCTTTCTTATAATTGAAATAATTTAGATAACAAGGATCACCCCAGACCAAACTTGCCCACTCTGGTACAGTCTGAAAGGTATGAATGTATTTCATGTTCTTAAAGGTTTTAAAAATACAGTAGGGATATGTGACTGAGGCCATGATGCACCCCGGTAATCCCAGTGACTCGGGAGGCTGAGACAGGAGGATGGAGAGTTCAAAGCCAGCTTCGGCAACAGCAAGGAGCTAAGCAACTCAATAAGACCCTGTCTCTAAATAAAATGCAAAATATGGCTGAAGATGTGGTTCAGTGGGTGAGTGCCCCTGTTCAATCCCTGGTACCAAAAAACAAACAAACAACAACAACAACAAAAACAGAACATGTGACTGAGTCCTAAAAGATCCACAAAGAGCAAAGAACTACTACCTTTCCTTCTCAGAAAGACCCGTCAACTGCCAAATCAGAGCATCGGGGGAGGCCAGGGACCAACTCTGCTCCCCCAAGGCTGGCAAACCCACGCTCCACGAGGACCACGGGAGCAGCTCCACGCTTAGACTAGCGGAAGTGCTGTCTCAGACTCAAGGGGAAGCAACGATTCTACCAGGGGAGGAAGGGGAGACAGCAGAAAGAGTGCTTCAGGCCAAGCCCGGAGGAGGTGTGCACTCCCCCCCCCCCCCCCCGCACAGACAGGAGGCCGGCCAGCCAGCCGTATTCTGCCAAGAGAAGGCAGCGACAGCGAGGCCAAGTCTTGCGTGAGTGGGGCAGAGCACACCCTGTATCCCATGGGTCTCGTTTTCCATCTTTTAGTTTGGGGCGAATTTCACATCCAGCAAATGCAAACGCCCTAAAAGTACAATTCAGGAAGTCTGGGGCAAAGGTCCGCCTAGAGCCAGGTCTCCCCTGCAGCCGGCAGGACAGCAGCCTCGAGCCTCCACTCCAACAACACAGGTGACCGCCCCCTCCCAGCCCAGCTCCACAATGCATCGACCACACCGCAGTCTGCACGTGCGTGGCCTCTCCTACTCCGGAATGGGTGCCTGCTGCTCCCTTGGTCATTTCTGTGGAAGCGACCACGCGGCACTGAGGCCTTAACGGGCACTTCCCTGATGGCTAAGGACGTTCCTTACCTCTTACTTCAAGATCACACCCTGACTCTCCTGGACAGAACTGTGTTGTGTCTAGGTCAACTGCACAGCTACCTGTGTCCCCAACACTCTCCCGGCCTGCTGGCCTAACCACTCTCTGTCGGCCTGCAGACAGCCTTACCACACACTCCCTGTGGTCACACCCACCCACCACCTTCCTGACCGCCACTCGGGCCTTCCTGAAACCCTCTGGGCTCTGGAGCAAGCTGCCCTGTCTGCACCCCATGCTCCCTCTTCCGCTGCACCCACCTTGGTGGCATGGAAGCATCCCTGTGCTCAAGAACTTCTGCAGACAGTCTGAATGACAAAATTTTACCAGCCTCTGGGCAAATCTGAAAATGGTTACTGTGCCTTCAAGCATGACTGATACTTTAGTTACAGAATTTTGGAATCAAAGTCATGTTCACTGTGAACTGGGAAAGTCCCCACGGTCCTGCGGTGTCCCACCCACTGTAGGTCTGGTGCTGGCTCCGTGCACCCAGCAGGGACCTCTGAGCTCCCCTCTGCCACATCCCACCTCCTCTTTCCTATGGATTGGCCAGACAGGGGGGTCCTTTCCTTGGGATTCCTGCTGAACAGGGGTCTCCCTTGCTGGACCTGCTGCTGCAGTGTCTCCTGTCCTGTACTCTAACACCCTGGGCAAGCGTGGCCTCCTGACACCGCCAGGATTTGGCTATCCTGCAATCACATGCAGGTCCTGGGAGCTCCTCCTCATTCCCCAGGGGTTCCTTGATTCCTGGGGTACGGCACTGGGAGGGCCCCAGGGGATCCCAAGTATGGTGTCCATCCAAAGGCCAGCTGTACTTCTGCGCCCAGGGCTGCTCCCTCTGTGGGGCTGCAGCTTTGCCTCCCTCTGCAGCTGCCCATGCCGCAGCCCAGCTGCCCGTGTTTGCACTTGGCCTAGGACTCGCTGCAGCCACAGAAGGGGCATGAGGGCAGTGTGTGGTCCGCAGCCAAGCTTAGGAGGCGTCCCGGCTCCCACTCTCCCTCCTCCCGCCGTGAGGAAAGCCTGCTCTGGCTAGGCCCTGGTTTAAGGAGGACAAACCACCCTGGCTGCCACAGTCCAAGACCAACACCTACGAGGAAGATGTCATCGTGTTTGCCATGACACCGCTAGGTATTCCCTCTCAGCAGAAGCTGACCAGTGCAGCCCACTCGCGTTTTACCCAGGTGTGGTCTGAGCGTCTTCCCGGGCTACCTGAAATCCTTTCTCTGGAACTGGACACACTTTCATTTCCTGTGAAGGTCAGACGATGACCGGGTGGAGGAAGGGAGCACACAGGTGGGGGCGATGAGGGGAATCAGAGCAGGCAGCCCCACTGCAGGGAGAGGCAGGCAGCAGGCAAAGCCAGAGTCCTTGGGGGCCGCCTGCGGGACAGGAACCCCACCCAGAAAAGGCGCAAGGCCTCTCTCCCCAGCATGCTGGGGAGTTGAGCACACCCAACAGCCCCAGGAGGGGTCCAAACCAAGCAGCCTGGGTCCTTCCTGCATTCAATGTCCAGGAGGACCTGGTTCCAAGCCCATGGTACCCTCTGTGCTATGAGAGAAGCACACTGCTGCCCCCTTGGCTGTGCGTGTGAGATACGGAAGACTGACCCCAGTGCATGGTGCCTGCTGGACAAGTGCTCTGCTACTGAGCTGCACCCCAGCCCTTTTTATTTTAGACAGAGTCTCACTGAGTTGTTGAGGCTGGCCTGAGGAACTTGTGATCCTCCTGCACCAGCCTCCCAGGTAGCTGGGATTATAGTTGTGCACTACCATTCCCAAAGGCCTGGTATCAAGATAGACCCTAGACCTAGACGTGGTCTTGAAAGAGAATGTTGCAGAAAGCCAACGTGTACCAACTTGAAGGGTGAGCGAGGCAGGCCATCCCAGAAATACTGCTCTCACACTCACCAGGCCTGAGCACATGGAAACGACAGTCGTCGGAAGCCAGCCTGCCTACAAAGGCTCCAGCGGACAGAAGGGATCATCACAATATCGACATCCCTCTTCGGGACTGTCAGGGAGGACTGAGCGAGGCACACAGGATATGCTGAGGGGAGGGGCGGGGAGGAAGGCCAAGGGCACCCTAACCCAGCCGCACAGGCACTCCTGAAGGTCTAGCCAGGGCACACTGGCCGCAAGTCAGACACAGGGACCAGGGCCAGCTCTCGATTTCAGCCCAGGGGTCTTTCAGCAGATAATGCTGTCGCCTAAGGGTCTGCTCTTGTAAATGTCTTCACTGGGATTTTCAAGACTAGGCGTCACACTGGGGCTCGGGGCGGATGGCACCTGTAGACAAGGAGTCTCTCTGAACACTTCCCCCGACACTGAGAGGTGGCAGCCTTCTCCAGGTGTGTCCTTCAGGGGCTTCCAGTGTGCTAGGGTTTAGGTGTGAGGTGTCAGAAGCCCACATGAGAGACAACAAGAACGTTCAGAGAGGAAACAGCTGGCTTAGGAGAGCCTTCACTTAAGCAGTCATAACCTTGGACCCTGAACGACGGAGTCAACTGACTGGGAACTGAACCTCTGAGACCATGAACCCCAGATAAACTTTCCTTCCTTTACGTTGTACTCGTCAGGTCTTATTGGTCATAGCAGTGAAAAAATCTGACTAAAACAGAAATTCGTACCAAGAAGTGGGATTGCTGCTGTGACTAACCTGACCATGTATGTGTTCAGAAGTTTCTGGAATTTCTGGGAGGAATTTTAAAAAGTTGAGAAATGCAAGCTAGAAAAGCTTCCAATTGTTGTAAGGTGAACTTAGTGGGCAATTCTGGTGGGAGCTCAGAAGATGTGAATGCCAACAGGACTGTGGACAATAAAGACTGGGTTCATGAGGTTTCAGTGAAGGAAGACTATTGGAAACTAGACTAAAGGGCATTCATGCTACGTTTTAGCTAAGAAGTTGTCTGGATTTGCCCATATCCCAAGACTTTCTCTGAGGCTGAATTTAAAGGTGAGTATTAGTTGATCTGGTACAGGAAGTTTCAAGGCAGCAGAGCATTCAGGTGATGGTATGGGTATTGCTGGCACCTCTTAGCCAAGTTTGCTGTGATAGTCAAAAGTAATAAACAGCCAGGCACAGTGGCACACACCTGTAATTCCAGCACCTTGGGAGGCTGAGGCAGGAGGATTCTGAGTTCAAAACCAGCCGCAGCAATTTAGCAAAGCC
Organism: Marmota monax; assembly: GCF_021218885.2. Lineage (NCBI taxonomy): Eukaryota > Metazoa > Chordata > Mammalia > Rodentia > Sciuridae > Marmota > Marmota monax. The sequence goes on from NW_026695224.1 coordinate 34,805,372, forward strand.
CTAAGCAACCTAGCAAGACCCTGTCTCAAAATAAAAATTGAAAAGGGCTGGGTTAAGCACCCCTGGGTTCAATCCCTGGTACAAAAAAAAAAAAAAAAAAAGTTGGGGGCAGGGGGCAAAAAAACAAAGTAGGAAGATTTGAAAATTTTGAAGTTTGGCCAGAAAAGTGAGGCTAAGAAAGTTGTGATTGTTGAAGGCTTCACAGCCACTAAAAGACGCTAAATACTTTACCCAGAGACAACAGGCAGATGGCTTGAGGTCATCTCAGGAACTGGTAACGCCACCCTCATCTCAGGCTTGAGAAGAGACCAGTGGGCACCCTGTTGTCTCCCTGTGCTCAGCTCCCAGGAACGTGGAGGCTGCCTCAGCCACGGCCCCAGGAAGCCTGGCTCCTGCCCAAGACGGCAGCAGACCTCGGCATCACCACCTGGGGTTGGCTTGGCAGGATCGGAGGATGCTGGGGTCGGGAGTCAGGGGCTTCTACTGGGGTTTCAAAGGAAGCCCGAGAGGCAGGCTGAGCGCAGGAGGCTGGCGTCTCTGCAGCAGCCCCTGGGGGGTGAGAGGAGGAGAAGGAACGTGAAGCTGCACGGAGACCTGAGACAGGAACAGGGAGGCCACGGAGGGAAGCTGCAGGGACAGGAGGTGCCAGCAACAGGGAGGCCACGGAGGGAAGCTGCAGGAAGGGAGCGGACCAGCCGAGACCCGGGTCACGGGGCAGAGCCGGCCAGCCCCGTGCAGAGGGACGGCAGGCCTGTGCCCAGATGCTGGAGGGGGACTCATTTGGACTCCAGTCCTGCTTTGCTCCTACCCCTTCTTTCTGTGCCCCTATTTCTCTGTGTGGAATAAGAATGTGTACTCTGTACCTTTATATGTTGGATACACGTAGTTTGTTTTTTATTTTTACAGGATCTTGCGCTGATGGCCTCGAGTCTCAGTGGAGACTCTGAACTTGGATGTCCGGGCAATGCTGAAACTGCTAAGACTATGGGGTCTTAAAAATGAACTAAAGGGGCTGGGCTGGGGCTCAACAGTAGCGCACTGGCCTGGCATGTGTGACGCACTAGGTTCGATTCTCAGCACCACATACAAATAAAGAAAATAAAGGTCTATCAACAACTAAAAATATTTAAAAGAAAATGAATCAAATGTATTTTGCATTGCGAGATGGGCATGAGCTTTTGGGGCAGGGGTGACATGATCGATATGGTTTAGATATGAGGTGTCATACAAAAGCTCGCGTATGAGACACAGCAAGAGTATTCAGGGGAAATGACCAGATCCTGAGCGTTACGACCCCATCAGTAGATTAATTCACTGCTAAGGACTAACTGGGTGGTGACTCTAGCCAGGTAGGGTGTGGCTGGACGAGGTGGACCAAGGGGTGGGGGTGGGGGCACCTGCCTTTGGGATTTATATTTTGTCCCTGGTAACTGTCCCTCTCTCTGCTTTCTGTGCCATGTCCTGAACTGCTTTTGTCCCTCACAGTGTCCCATCATGATGCTCCATCTCACCTCAGGCCAGAGCAATGGAGTCGGCTGACCATGGACTGAGACCCCTGAAACCAGGAGTCCAGATCCACTCTCCCTCCTCTGCACCGTCCTGGTCAGGTCTTTCTGGTCACAGTGGCAAAAAAGCTGACTGAACACAAAGCTTCCTGGTGAAGTATTTGAGCTGTACAGGCCCAACAACAAGAAACCACCTCCACCATCCCAGAACCAAGCCCCAGAGGCCACTCTGAAGGCGGTAGGACTGGAGACAGAGGAGGAAGAAGACACAGAGCCAGCACCAAATGCCCCTCCCCAGGCACCCCAACTCAGGGCTGTCACATGTGGGTGCGGGAACTGCTCCCAAAGCCCTTCCAGAAGCCTCCTGGGAGCCAGTTTCACTTAAAAGTCAAAGTATTCTGAGAAGTCTCAGCTGAAGACTGTTCCTGAAATCTCGTCCCTTTCCCACTTCCACGTGGTGGGGTGTGGGAGTCTCGGGCAGGCAGCTCTTCGGCCGCCCTCACTATGCACTGAGGAAACCGACCCATCCTCGTGCGTCTTGCCAGGACACACCAGGTCCCACCCAAGCCCCGCATGGCGCGCTCGGCGTCTTGCCATCCCGCAGCCCTGCACTGACTGGGCGCTCGGTTCTCCAGAGATGGCGGGAGAAGCCACGGAAGTCCACAGTGTGAAGAGAAAGTGAGAAGTCACCCTGAGGGGCATCGGGCGACTGCCTTCTCCCCGCACGCGGCCAGAGACACGGTCTGGACTCCGGGCCTCAGCAACGTCACTTAGCTGTTAGCAGGACAAACGTGCTACTCAGTACTCGTAAGTACTAGGCACAGTGTCAGCCAGAAGGGACACAAAGTCGAAAGGTCCCCCAAAGCAAGGCCTACCCTGACTTCAAAGAGAAGGGCCTGCTGGGGGCCAGGGGCACAGGGCCAGGCCAGGGCAGGACACTGTGCTGCCCCATGAACACGAGAGGCAAGTGTCACACAGGATGCGACTGGGACGGGAAGTCGAGAGGGAGACAGGCAGCCGTGTGGTGGCATGCAGGCTGCAGCTAGCCCGGGACCTGCCAGCAGGGCCTCCCTGCACACGGCCTTGGGCACCGCCGTGAGCGCTCCGCGCCCCACTACCTCACCTAAACAGAAGGCACACTGGCTCCCTCCTCCCAGGACTGAGGCCCAGACGTGCACACAGGGTTCCAGCTGCAGGCACGGGCTGCCATGGCTCAGGGGTGGCCTGGTCCCTTGGGAGAGGAGCTGGGTGGGACAGGAAAACCCGCAGGCGGCAGACGTGAAGGAGGCAGGGAAAGGAGCAAGCAGCCTGTGGGGCCAGACCTGCCAGGTCTCCTGAGGACGAGACCCTCAGGCAGGGGAGCCAAGCTGCCTGAGGGCCCAGCGCGGCAGCAGTCATGAGCACTGCCCACTCCTCCAGTGCAGTGCTGGAGGGTCTCAGCTGGACTCCAGACCCCAGCGTCCTTAGACAAGACCACTCAGAGGGACTAGGAGGGACAGAAGGGAGCTCAGGGCCACTCCATCGGGGGTAAGACAGGAGTGCCGGAGAGAAAGCCGAGGGCTGAGAGGAAGGGCAGGCACAGGCTTTCAGGAGACCAGGGGCACAGGCCAAGGGACACTCGCATGTGGGGGGCAGAGTTAGGGGAGGTAGCAACGTCAGGTGAAGACCCACCAGGTGTGCCACCAGGAGCCGCTCCAGCTCTCCCTGACAGCAGCGCCAGAGGCCCACGTGCCGGCGTGGGGTAGGCACGTTGGGCCCCAGCCCTCTGGGGTTGGTGAAACCACATGGTGGAGAAGACCCCACGGAGCCAAGCTGCAGCTCAAAGAACAGGAGAGACTTTGCTTGCTATCTACCACATGAAAGAGGGAGTTTTGACCTTGTGCAGCCAATATCCCCTGCCCTAAGAAAAACACCCTGCAGGAGAACCAAGCAGGGCCCACAGCGTCGGCCCCTTGTCACGTGTAAGGAGTCCACCTGCAATCACTGAGCAAAACAGGAAAGCTCAAGAGAAAAGCAGGCTCCGTCCAGGGACACTGAGCCAGACCACCCAGCTGCTGAAGGTAGCAGGCCAGGGCTGGAAAGCGGTGATCACCACCACGCTCAAGAACCTAGAAAATTTAAAAAGTGTAACAATAAAGAAATGGATAGGAAACGGCTCAGCCTGGCACGTGTGAAGCACTGGGTGTGATCCTCAGCACCACATAGAAACAAACAAACACAAAATAAAGGGAAAAAGAGTTTAAGAAAGAAAAAGACAGGAATCTCAGCAGAGGAAACAAAGCTCCATGAAAAGCACCCAACAGAAGCTCTAGACTGAACGGCACAGCAGCCGGCGTGACCCCACCAGCAGGCCGCACGAGAAAACAGCACCGCGCCTCCAGGGTGGACGGGCTGGGAAGGCGGCAGGCCGCAGGGTCTAAGAGACGCCGCCAGCTCCTCAGGCCTGGAACCGGAGCCTCGGTGAAGAGGGGAGCCAAGCGAGCGAGCAGGATTTCAGGATGGCTGAAAGCTGCCCCAAAGTCAGTGGGAGACAAGAAGGAATGACGACAAGAACACCCTCTGGCGATGCTGGAGGCAAGCCAGACCGGGACGCGGCAGCGGCCAGGGAAAGAGCACGTGGCCGTCACCACCGAGGCGGAGGAGAGGGGGACACCCACGGGAGGTCTTTGACTCTCCACCCATCATCTCGCCCTGGGCCCAAACGAAGTCACAGAACAGAGACCATCTTAAGTAGGTGAGCACTGGAGGGCCAGGCCAGCCAGCTGCAGGGACAACAGAGCCCCAGCGCCAGGAGGCGGAGGGCGGCCCAGCAGTGGGCAGACCTGCACCTTCTCCTGGTGCACGGAGCTCTAGCGCTGCACCACACAGCTGCGGCCCCGAGGGCAGGCCACGCCTGGCGCCCTGGGCCCATCTGTACAGCCTGGGCAGCTGGAGATGTGCACCGTGCCCGGCCAGCACAGCTGGGCCTCGCGAGGACCCGTCTGCTCCATGGAAGAGCCCAAGTGTGAGGTGAGGTGGCCTCATCCCTGTGCCTCTATTCACATTTTCCTTAGGGAAGCTGAGGAAGCAGTCACTCAAAACAGCTGTGTCCTATGGCTCCACGAGGACCCGGGCTGAGGGAGGCTGGCAGGTGGGGAGCACTGGCTTCGATCCTCAGCACCACATAAAAATAAATAAATAAACAAAAAATAAAGGTAAAAGAGTTTAAAAAAGAAAAAGACAGGATCTCAGGCACTGGAACCTGGGACCCGGTGCCCCTAGCAGCAAGGCAGGCCACCAGCCTTCAAAGGTCAGCGACCACTGCCCAGCACACACACGGCCCTGGGCTCATCCCCAGAAATGCAAAAAATTTAAAAACGGGGGAAAAAAATTAAATGAAGGGGCTAGGGCTGTGGCTCAGCAGTAGAGCATTTGCCTAGCACCTGCGAGGTGCTTGGTTCGATCCTCAGCACCACATAAAAATAAAGGTACTGTGTCCAACTATAGCTAAAAAAAAAAAAAGAAAAAAGAAAAAAAAATTATATGAAAATAATAAGAAAAGTAAAACGAAGTTTAGTAGAACTCACTGCAAAATGCTCTGAATTTCCTTTGTGTGTGGAAGTCCCCAGCACAAACCTGAACAGAGAAAAGAGCAAATGGCACTGCAAGGTCCTCAGCCCCCACCTCACACTGAAACCTCATGCTGCTGGCCAGGTGGCCCCAGATTCCACTCTAAGTCCTGCCCTTTAGGACTGCGCTGACCTGGTGGAGTTGGTCCTACACAAGCACAAGACAGCTACGGTTCAGGCTCCAGGCTATCTCCTGTTACGATTGCGCTGTAACAAACGCAAAAGTCTCAGTGGCACAAAACAAACCCAAACGCCTCCGTGTGAAGGTAGTACCCCCAGACCGATGCCCCGAACTGCAGAGCCTTCGGAATTCCAGCTTTCAAGAAGGCAGAGGGGCCCGAGAGCACAGAGCCCCAGGTACGTTGCCCAGGGCCTGGCTGACTGCTGGATGGCAGGAAGGGAGGTCACAGGTACCCTGGGTCCAAAGAGCAAAGCCCCAGGATGTCCTCCCTGGGTCATTCTCCAAAGAGTCTCCTCCTCAGGCAGAGCTCTGGGGTTCCCTGACAGCAGACGGCTGAGCTGGGAAACTGACCCCAGGCTGCAAGGTCCTCCCAGGCACCCGCTCAGCGCGAGCACAGAGTGAGCTGTGGCTCTCTGCAGCGGCAGCTGGTTGCCAGTGGGTACCATCTCCATGGCGAGAAGCAAAGGGGAAAGGTCACAGTTCACCCCAAATGGGAGCGTGGAGCATAAGCTCTGGGCTTGCCTCCCAGCTTTCCTGTGGCCCGGCTCCCGTCTGTGACGTGGGATGACAGCCTCCTCAGGGACTGCGGCTAGAAACAATGTGTGGTCAGGGTGCCAGGCGATGAGAAAGGTCCCGGAGTGGCACCTGGAACCTGGGACCCCGCCTGGCTCGAGCAGCAAGCCAGCCCCCGACCAAAGCTCCCTGCTCTGCCACAGGAAAGGCGTCCCAAGGTCTGACCTAAGTGAAGCCTGTCACTTTAGACTTCCAAAGAGGCAGAGAAAAACCCAAACACAAGTGGACACAGAGAAGACGGGGCGGAGGCCGTCAGCAGTGAGCTGCAGCCGAGAGCAGCGAGGTAGACCGCGAGGGTGACTCAGGATGCCAGGTTCTGCCGGCCAGGACCTGGGGCTGCAGGGGGGGATGCTGTGGAGTCCAGCGGCTCCGAGCACTTCTGTGGAGGGACACGAGGGCCTCATCAAGATCAGCCTCCAGCTCCTGCCCTGCCACAGCTGCTGTCGGGACTGGCTTGTTCCCATGGTCCCTGCCTTTCGGCACCAAAGTATCAACACAGCAGCCATATTTTGAAACCATATATGTTGTTTTTTTTTTTTCAGTTGTAGATGGACACAAGGCTTTTATTTTACTTATTTCTTTATTTGTTTATAGTGGTGCTGAAGACGGAACCCAGTGCCTAACACCTCTGCCACTGAGCCACACCCCAGCACGAAAACTATGTATCTTTTAAAAACCCAACTGCAGTGCAGAAGCAGCCACCCTCCGACCCCAGGCCGCGGCGTGGGCTCCCAGGCTGCACTGCCGGCGGGCAGAGGCGGCGCTCCAGGTGGCCCGTGTCCTGGGAGATGCGCAGGAGAAGGCAGAGCCAGTGCAGCTGCTCCCGTGCTGGCTGCCCAGGTGACTCTCCATGCCCGCTCTGGAGTGCCACTCCATCACCAGGATGAGGAGCCACAGGAGACTCTCGGCCAAGGGTCACAGTCTCTCAGGAGGACAGCAACTCAGACGACTGTGAGCAAAGGGCTAGGACGTGGCCCAGGGGCACAGCAGCTGCCTAGCACGCGCACGATGCTGCGTTTCCCCAGCACCACAGGAAAGTGAGCGAAAGGCAAAACTACACCACGCAGCTGCACAGGACTCCAAGGACAGGGTCCCCCCGCCTCACAGTGCTGCCACAGGCCACTGCCCACGCCCCATGATGCACTCACACTACAGAACACGGGCAGCTGCCAAGGAGCTGCTTCTCCCCTGAGCTGACCAGGCCGAGTCCAAGGCAGAACAGCTCCATGACCAGGTGGGCACAGGGCTCTGTGGAAACGCACACTTACCACGCTGCTGTGAGATGAGACCCAGGGACCAAGAAAGCAGAGAAGGAAGTGCGCAGCCTGCCCCCCACAGCTTGCCATGCACAGGAGACAAACATGTTTACAAACGGCAAGGGGGACCCTGCCGGTCACAGCAGGGCCACAGGACACAGGACCCAATCAGGACACGCCTCCTCATCTCCCCTGGCAGTTCTGCTCAGACCCCGGGGACCATCTATGGACCTGCCTGGTCCCAGGAAGCGCCTTCTCTCTCTCGGGCATCTGTGCTACCCACGGCCAGTCCGATCTACAACAGCGTGGCTCTGTGGCTCTCTGAGGGCTGCAGAAGTCACACACTCAGCCACAAGGACCAAGAGCCTCCTGTGAAACGCCCCCACAACAGCCCCACCAGCTACCGAGCTTCATGCCCTGGGCTACGCTGCCACACCAGGGGCCATGGGGCACAGGTGCCCAGAAGCACCAAGTCCAGGCAGGGGGAGGACTTGGCATGGCAGGAGGTGGCAGGGCACCACACTCTAGGCCACTCAGGGACAGCACTGCTCCAGAACCCAAGGCTTCCTCTGGGCTGGAGGGAGCTGGGTCCCCTCGTTTCCTCTTAATAAGCACAGCAGTGTGCGAAAGCATGCTCAGTGTCACCTGCAGAATCAGAGACTGCTCCCTGACTGGGCCCGCAGAGGGCACCAGCCAAAGGCCGGAGAGACGCATCACCACCCAGCGCCCGCGCCTGTGCCCGCAGGAGCCCAGGTGACCCACCTTTGCCGTGCTTCCCCACAGGCCTCTTGGGCAGCGCCTCCTCCGTGGAATGTGCTGAGGTGTGCAGCGCCTTCTCCAGGCTGTTGCCGACGCCATGCAGCGGGGCCTCCGGTCGCGGAGCCATCTGGGGAAAGAGACACGGCCATCTTACTTTCTCCATTTAGCTAACCTGGAGTGACCTTCATGCCTCCGGCCTTGGTTTCAATTTTTTAATAAAACAGGAACCACTACTGTAAGGATAAATACTTCCCAAGAAAGACAGAACTTCCACCTCTCCATTCCTCTCCACCAGAACTGAACAGCCCAACCACAGGGGCTTGTCCTGGGCCGCGGTTCGCCTGACAAGACAGAATCCCACAGCCCAGGGGCATGAGTGGTAAACCTCCAGCCGAAGCAAAACCTTATTTTCATATTTCTTCAAACAAAACCCTTCCCTAGAACACAAATGACAACAGGACCGGACACTATCCGCTACAAACCTTGAATGACATAAGATGTCTAAAGGCAGGGAGAGAGCAGCACCCCGCGGAGCTGGCTGGGCAGCGCGAGCAGCCATCTCCAGTCTCAAGGGCTGGTGAACCAAGAGCCCTGGGGAGACCCGTCGAGACCCAGTGTCTACACTGAGCATCTGCAAATAGCCTCGGCCCCTACAGACAGACCCAAAGACACAGCTGCAGGGGCCCGACTGGAAAAGCCGCACATCCCAGGCCAGGCGAGTTTTAACTTCGTGGAACTCCGTAAAACAAATCCCAGGCACACAGCCTCCTCCAGAGAGCCGTGGATAACACCGCAAGGCATTATCAAGAAAGTCAAATTTTTTAACACTTTGATAATTCTTTTTATACTTTCATAAGCTTACTTTTGCAGATATAAAATGAGAGACTTCCATTTGATCTTTGGAGTCTTTTATTCCATTGAACATCACTACAGATTTTTCACTTCATAGCACAAATTTGAGAAAACATCAAGAACCTAGCAGTCTGAGATGTCTAAGAACCAAGTGTCAGTAGGTTAAATGACACTGAAGTAGGTGTCAAGTTCCAACATCTAATGTGACGTGAAGGGTTTTTTACATATAAAGCATATTTTTCTGATTCAAATACACAAATGTAAAAATCAAGTGTTTAGGTTTACTTGATAGAAGTAAATTCTTTGGGTTCACTAGATAGAAATTTCTGTAAGTTCTTTTGTGCTGCGGAATGTGACCTCACTGTACACTGAAACACAGGACTTCACAAGTTTAGATGCTTTAAGTAGAATAATCAACTGTGGAGGAAAACAAAAGTAAGTTACATTTTACTGACCTCTAGTGACTTGACAGGGCGGGCTCCTCCAGTTCAGAAGACACCCCTCAGCCAACGCCTGAGCATTCCAGAGGTGAACCCTTCCCAGCAACCAAGACAACCCAGCAAGCAGAGGCGGGGCACGAGTCCACCCCAGGAGAAGCCAGCTCATTCCCAACAGGAAACACGGGCCTGGGGCAGCACGGAAGAGACCTGAACTCTACTGCAGCCAACTGGGTCCCCTGGCTGCTGGCTCTCCACCTGCAGGCTCTGCTACCCACTTGGTGTGGAGCCCCAACACCTGGTCCCAAGAACGGAGACAATGGGGCCAGTGTGGCTGGCCAGCAGAGAAGCACCTGCCCAGACAGGAGTGCAACTGATCCCGACCCCAGGCCTGAGCAGTGGCCTTCAACCCTACTGTGCACTGAGCCCTGAGGTATGGGGACGCAACCAGGCAGGAGCTCTGGGAGGGCCTTCTGTGCTCTGTGCGCAGTGCCAACCGATCGTCAGGGTGACCCAGGCACAGGCTTCACATGGGGACAGCACTGCTTGCCCACAGGGACGGCAGGAAGTGCTCCCCGAGGATCAACAGGAAGGCCCAAGGCTGGTCCCCGCCACAGCCCGGAGCCTGGGGAAGCTGCAAGCTGCCCAGTCAGACCATACGCTTCCCTCTGGTGCGAGGAAAAAAAGGAAACACTGCAAAACCACAGCCACAGGACGCCACGCGTGTCCTCCTCAGCATTTCCCAAAAGCACTCCTTCTCAGCTTTGCAGACGTCCATTCTTTCCAACGGCCTTCGTCTTTCTCTGCTCCTTTGTTTACATTAAAAGCTGCCTTCACTTGCGATTCCCAGAAATGCTGTTTTGGGTTATTTTTGGTCAGGCTCATTTGCCCACGTGACCCACGCAGCTCAACTCAGATGCTCTCTGACTCACGCTCGCCCACACGCCCGTCGGCAGCTGGAGGTGCAGGAGACGGGCCTGACGGGTCCCAGCACTGCCTTCCGTTCCTGCCCAGAGGCCAACAGACCCAACTCCCCCTGGCCAGACGTCCCCCAGCTCCAGATTCTCTGGATAAGTCTCCTGCTTTGTTTCCAAGGGAATGACGACACGTGGCCCTGTACCGCTGCCAACCCTCCTTCTCCAGGGCTCGCCCCGCCACGGCCCACTGAGGTCCTGCTGCCTGCCCCTGCAGCCTGGCCCACGGATCACCTTCTTCCCAAAGAGGACGCTGTGTCCCACCTGCCGGGGCCTCTGCACTAGCTGTTCCCTGCCCTCCCGTCCAAACGCACTGGTCACTGTGGCACAGAACTTCCTGGGGTCCAGCAGGGGCAGGGGTCTGTGGCGTCTCGTTTTGCTCACCGCAGGATCCCCTGAACTGAGAACAGGCCTGCCAGGAAGCAGGTGCCAATCTTTCTGTAAAATACATACCATCCAATTTGATCAGGGTAAATAAAGAAGCACCTCCACTTCAAAGTCAAGTTTTCATAATCTCCATCCTGGTCCCCCAACACAGGCGGGTCTGCCGCGGAGCAGCCACCAGGTACGCAGGGCACATTCCACCTGTGGTTCCAGGGCTGCCACACACCTGTGGTGCCCTGTGGGATGCGGTCTAGACACCTGGGCTCCGCAGCTCCCCTGTCGTCACAGCTGTGGAGATGAGCGGCTGCCCCCAACCTCTAGGTGCAGAGTGCCCTTGGGGGGTGGTGAGGCACGGGCTCCAAGCTGGGTCTGGGGGGTTGCAGTTCTGCATCTCCAATTATTCCAGGTGATGCGAACCTTGCAAGAGCATCTCAAGGTAAACTAGAGCGTGGTGGCCACACAGACACTCAGAGCTGGACCATACTGCCTGTGCCCAGTGCCCTGGGCAGGATCCTGGGGTCATGCGTCACCCTTAGACTTAACACCTTCTGGAATGCTGGCGACACACCATGGGAAGAGAACACTACGTGAATTTCATCAAAGCTTTGTGTTTAAAATTCACTTTAATATTTGTGAACCAAAAGCACAATTTGTAGAAATTTAATTTTTAGCAGTCCATTTCATTTATAAATAGAACATGCTAACAGACACTGGCCACGAAAGACAGGATGACCAGGGCTGGGGCCTCCAAAGCTGGCTGTCCTCCACCAGCAGGCATCCAGAGGCCCCTGGAAGACGGCCACCGGCTGCCAGAGCAAGGGTCTCAGCCTCCTACTGTGCTGGCCACCCAGCGGCCATCCAAGGACATCTACTGACCCTTCCCCACAAATACATTCAGATGCATGATATGCGGATTGCAAGCCCAGGCAGTGAGGCTGGGGACAGTTGCCTGAGCTCCTCCACCACTGAGAGCAAGTCCACGGTCACCTCCAAGGAGCACTGGGCGATGCCTCACTCCACAGTGACCCCAGATGCCTGTGATCCCACTGTGACAGGCCACGGCACTGCTGGGACTGCTGTGGGTCTCTGTCTGCTTTCATAATTGCAGGAAATGCTGGATTCCAGTTACAGGCTAGAGAAAACACAACTGTGGCCAGTCCCCACCCCCACAGCCAGGGCCCTGCTCAGGGGCAGGGAAGCTGGCTGGGTCATGTCCTTCCAAGCTCCAGGGGTCACAGCAGGTTGGCCTAGTTTGGAAACAGTCTCCGAGTGCTGCGGGCACATCTCCCGTCAGGGCAGGCTGCTGTAGGACACCCTCAGCAGGTGTCCTACCTACCATGGGAGCCTTCCTGGCCCAAGCCCTGGCCATTCCCCTCCCCAGGAGCACTGGACACTGAGCCAGACACAAGCATGTCACAGGGGAGTCCTGATAGGAACATCCCTGCCGTCCCTAGGGTCCAGGATCTTTTCAGCTAAAGACATGCATGTGGATTCTTCCGGTTCTTCTGATGCCTGTGAACAGCTCTCTACCACCAACTGCAGCGGTTCAAAACTCGATGTGATGTGATTCTCATAACTCCTCCTGTTTCCTTTGTGGTTGTTTGGGCTTTGTTTTGTTTTGTTTTGCAGTTCTTGGAACTGAACGAGGGGTGCTCCCAGAGCTACATCCCAGCCCCTGTTGTATTCCGAGACAAGGTCTCAGTTGCCCAGACGGGCCTTAAACTTGGAATCATGTTTTTATCCTTTCAAGCAAGAAGTCTGATGTTCCATTATTCTCTAGGCCAGAGTTTTCAACTGGCAGCAGCTTTGTCCCTGAGGGGACATCTGTAGACACCTGGGTGGTCTTAACTGGAGATGGGTATTCTACCGACATCCGCAGAGGCCAGGGACACTGCCAGCCTCCCAGGAAGCCCTGTGCATGAAGAGGGCAGAAGCCCTCCCCTGGGGCCAAAGCAGCCTCCGCTGTCCCAACCGCAGCCAAGTCCAGCCCAAGCGTCCACAGGCAAGTCTGTCCCCACTGTGTCATGCCCAGGCAGCCCTCACACCGAGCACAGTGCCATCCATCTGAAACGCAGCAGCGTGCCTGCCCACTGAGTTCTTGAAGACGGACCTCAACACGGACCCTTTGTGGTCTGCCAACTGTGCCTGAAAGGGGATGGGCGGGCAGGGAGGCAGAGGGTGGGCGGGCAGGCAGCAGGGCAAAAAATGCATGAAAGTGGCACAGAGAAGTTCACGCAAACCCTGGCAAAGCAGCAGCCACTCTTGGCCGGCAAACCTGGCTGTGCTGCGCGGTGGGACAAAGCGCTGAAGGGATGGGCGCAGCACACAGGCCACCCTGTCCGCAGGACACAGGCTCTCCATGGGAACTGCCACCACACCACCCGGAACATCAACACAGGGACCAGCTGCAAAGAGCCAGATGCCATCCTCACACTCCCAGGGACATCTGCGCAAGGTCACTGAGACAGCACCGTCCTACTGTGGGACAGGAGGACAGGTGCCATCGTGCGACTGGTCCCACACAATGACACCCGCACGCTGGACACAACCAGTTGTGAAGGGGGGAGACAGGCGGGCCCAGCTGAAGGGACGGGGAAGACCCAGATTCCAAGCAGCTGCACACCGCGGGCCCGAGTGTAGGACACTGCCGGGCCACAGAGGAGCGTCACTGAGAAGCCCCATGGGGCAAGGACGCTGCACAAGCTCCTGCCTGCTGTGCGGGAGTCCACGCAGCCCGAGCAGCAGCTGCTCTGCACACAGGTCACGTCATCCCCACGTGAGAAGGAGGAACACCAAACCCAGCTCCTCGCCTCACCAAGGCTGCGTGGCCAACGCTGGGGACTGCCCCCTTGGTGGCACAGCAGAATACACCCCAGGGCCTGCATGGCAGGGGGCAGGGCCGCTGGCATGCTGAGGTGCTGATGGGAGCCTTCCTCACACACACCTCACGTTCCCCTCTGAGCCCAGGTGTGGCAGTGCCTACCTCACAGGCTTCTGGGAGGATGAACCGTACGCGCTGCGGGGCCTGCTGACTGGAGAGCAGCCGCACGCCTGCCTGCTGCGCTCAGCTCAGGAGCACCCTGCGGGCAGCACACACAGGGTCTCCCGGTGAGGCCCACCACAGCCCGCAGGCTCTCCTGGGTGCTGGACCTCTGCCTCTGGCCAGGCAGCAGATTCCTAGCTCTCCAGCCTCCCACCTGTTCTTGCGTGGCCCAGGGGCTTCAGCAGGGCATCAAACAGCCACCCAGGGTCCCATGTTCCCATAACGGGATGCAGAGGTCTCTCTTCCTCCAGGCAAACCTACTTAAATACAGCCTGGCTCTACCAACAGGGTGCAGTGGCACAGCCTGCCATCCCAGCAACTTGGGAGGCAAGGCGGAGGATCTCGAGGTCAAAGTGAGCCTCAGCAACTTAGTGAGGTGTAAGTAACTCAGCAAGACTCTGTTCTCTAAGTAAAATATAAAAGGGGCTGAGGATGCAGCTCAGAGATTAAGCAACCCTGGGTTCAATCTCTGATACATAAAAAACTTAAATCATTTTTAAAAAAAATAAAAAAGAGCCTATACCACGACAGATGCATGTCTGCGCCAAGACCAGCGACAGGTGGAAACCCGCTGCCCAGCCTGCAGTCCAAGTTGGGCTCGGCACACGGGCAGCGGTCTCACCCTCTCAGCAGGCAGGCGTGATGCCACCCACAGCAGACGCAGCTGGCAGCACAGACGTCACTGCCATGTGCCCACCTGACCCCACTGAGGAACCTGTGGCACAGGCTGTGTGCAAGGAGACCCAGAGAGCCTGGCTGAGGGCGGCACCTGCGCAGGCGTGTTAACCTCCCTGCCCTCAGAACGCCTCTCCAGTGTCCCAGGAGAGACTCCAGAACAGCCCGGCCGTTCCCAGGTGAGGCAGAGGAGGGGAGCACCGGGAAGAGGAAGAGACAAGAAGGAGCCAAAATGTCAACAGCACCACCCTCCCAGTGATTCTCGCTTTGTATTTTTCTGTTTTCCAACCTTTCTACAAACAACAGTCACTCCTTTTTATAACTGGGGAAAAGCCTGCGATTAAGTCACACGGGCATTTCTGAAATGGGAGCCCATCCGCCACTCGGCCCTCGCTGCTCTTACCAGGCTGCAAGCTGTGTCTGTGTTGGGGGGTGCTGAGGGGAGCCGGGGCTGGGGCCACCTGCCAGCCGGTCACATACTACAACCCGCATGCCAGGTCTCCCAGCCCGTGCAACCGGAGTAGCACCTGCTACACACACCTAAGTCGATGCGAAAAAAGAAATAAACAAGCAGAAAAGTGACATGTAAGCACTTTACTAAAATAGTCATTATGTGTCTCTAAGAACCTGAACAAGGAAACAACTTAAAAGTGAAAGCTGCTTGCGGTCACAGGCCAACCCAGAGCCGAGGCTGCCCAAATCAGACTGTCCACCTAAAGACCTGCCTTTTACGACGTCTGCAGCTCTCAGCTCTCCTCGTTTCAGACAGCAGGACGAGGGGGGCGGGTGCCAGGCACACCGCAGCCCTGCTGGTGCAGGGGGATCCGACCCCCGCTGCCCCCATCAAGCCCTGTGGCCACAGCTCCAGGACACCCCTCCAGAGCCTCTGCAGGAGCCGAGGCAGCAGCACCCCGCGTCTGGGCCCTGCCACACTTGGGAACTCTGCCTGGGGCCAACCCGTGTCCCAAATTCTCCACCTCAGTAGGACAATGGGACACATCTTCCAGACCAGCCACCCCAGGACTGAAGAATGGGCCTGCAGAGCACCCTCAGCAGAGGCCTGGGCACAGCACTTGCATGCAACCACAGCAAGTAACCGCCCTCTCCATACCCGTGTGTCCACATCTGCAGCACAGCGGGCTATAGCAGCTGGCACAGGGCGTGGCCCCAAGGTACAGGACCTGTCACATGGAACCTGCTCCATCCACTGCTACACAACTCCAGGCAGGGACACCACAAGGACAGAGGCAGGCAGGAAAGGCCTCTGCCCAGAGCACCAGGGTCATCCACTCGCCACTCCAGGGCCTGTGTTTTCTACTCCCAGTCAGGAGCAGGGTCAGAGGAAAGCGGCACCACAGCTGGAGAAAGCCCAGGCGCTGCCGTGAGGCGCCACAGGACACGCAGGGGACACACAGGACACGCTACAGGCCAGCGTATGGGAATAAGCTGAGGGACACTGTGACACTGAAGTGGCCCAGGAGAAGCTGGGGGGAACCACGCGCCTCCCAGAACAGCTGTGGCTGGGTGGCTGCCATTCCCGGGCACTGCACCTGCAGTGGGCACTCCCTGCCGGCACATCCAAGACCATGACACTGGGACAGACAAAGCACGGACTGTCACTGCACTCATGTGGCCAGCGCGTCCCCCCTTCTCCTTCCTTTCCCTGGCTGTCTGCCCCCTCTCTGAGATGGGGTCCCGCTGTGCTGCCCAGGTTGGTCCCAAACTCCCAGGCTCACACAATCCTCCTCCTCAGTGTCCTAAGTAGCTGGACTTTGGGCACATGCCACCGCACCCAGCGCAGAAGTACGTTCAAATACTGGGGTTTTCCTGGAGAAACTGGCTGAACCACAGTAAATAAACCACGCATAATGACCCTTTTTGGTTTCCAGTACCAGACTGGACTACCTGAGAAGGACCATTCAAGCAGCCAGCTCACTAAAGCGTGAGCTTATGGCCTCTGGGGACAGTCCCTCTGGGCAAAACGACACCCTGCAGGTTCCTAGGACCAGCAAAGATGGTCCATGCCCAGAGTGACCAGCAATCCTGCCCAGGGTCAGACCAGCCCCCTGGCGCTCTGCCACACAGGCAGAGATCAGGAAAGGGGGGGGGGGGCTCCAACGATGCCTCAGAAAAGACAGGCAGGTCACCTGTGATGAGAGCGTTACCCCCACAGGCAAATGGCACCTGTCCTCCCTCCTCCCACAGGTTCACCCACATGGCTACCTCTCCTCACCACCGAGCACCACGAGGGGTCAGAGATCTACAGAACAAGCTCATCCACATTCTCCAAATGGACCCTCTGACTCGGAGGCAGGAACCTCGCCGCCTCTCTGCAGCTCCCTCCCCTTACGAAAGCCCCTCCAGGAGGGGAGCAGCCCCTTCCTCAGGGAGAGCTGGGCCCTCCGAGAGCACAGGGGCGTGTTCAGCACCGCCTGCGGGCCACAGAGCAGCTGGCCCCACCACGGTGCTGACCCATCCCAGACGTCCACAGCAAACCCAGCGGGCCGAGAGCAAGCGCAGCTTAAAGTGGACAGGCACGAGCACCCGGCAGGCTTCCTGGTCTGCAGGCTGCGCCCAGTGTCCATCAGAGGAACAGCTGGAGGGCCAGGAAGCCCAGGGGCTCAGGCAGCACAGTGAGGCCTCCCTCCCTGCTGGGAGGGACACCCAGGTCTGCCTGTGAGCCGACAAGGACAGCATGGACATTGCCAGCTGTCCAGCAACACCACCGGGAAGGACTGCAGACCAGCCCGCCAGTCCCACCCCCGAGGCCAGCAGGAGGAGAGCAAGGCCCCAGTGCCCACCACACGTGGCTCCCAGATCCACGACACAAATCACACTTCCCAGACACACCAACAAACAAAGGCGCGACCCACAAGGAGGAGGGCTGCTGAGCTGCAGCAGAACGCAACAGGCTTTCCGGGCTTTACGATGGAGACTTCACAACTAGGAAATGCTCTGTTCAACCGAGAACCACTGATGCGCTGAACGCAGTCTGGTGGAAACACAAACCCAGCAAACCCGGAGATGGATCAAAGGAGCCAATCTGAAGGACAGCGAGAGGCCTGGAGAGGACGATCAGGGCCTGGGACCCACAGGCCGTGTCTGCAGCGCACACCTTCACCACAGCCCGGGGACACCCAGCACAAGCCAGCCAGGGCTCGGGCCCCAGGTTCAGAGACACCCAGACACCTCCAGGGACACCTGGACACAGCACAGTCAAGCTCTCACATGCCCAAGGCAGACAGACAACCTAAGTCTGACCCAAGACAGCGACAATGACACAGGGACAATAAGATGCCCTGGGTCCAAGGCCGGCTACGGCCACACAGCTGTTTGAAAGAGCTACAAGAACACATCACCAACCCCAATCCTGCACCCGTGACAACACTCCCCAACAGCAGGGCACAAGCAGACCATGTCCTGACCCAGGAATCCCCCCAGCCCACGGGAACGGCAGGGAAGGCTCAGGACGAAGGGTGTGGTGGCAGGCCCTCCAGGGAGAAGACAGGGCGGGGTGACAGTGGGGGCCGCACTCTCCTCACGACTCGGGAAGCAGGCGGTGGGCCAGCACAGGTGAAATCCAGCCCACCCTCAGAAGGGCCTGGAGGCAGGACCAGGTCAGCCTCAGGCCAGCAGTGAAGGCTGCAGAGAGGGAAGATGGGATTCTGTGGTCCACTAAAGGAAGCGTCTGGAGCGAGCCACGGAAGCAGCACAGGAGGAGGGGCCTGATGGGTGAAGGCGGGACTGAATGGGGAATGGGAGGACTTTCTGTCACAAAGGTCCACACACTTGTCAAAACACAAATGACCCATCTAAAACAAGCACATTTCCCTAAACCTAACTTTTACTTTAAATGAGACAACTGCAGAACACTGGAGCCCGGGGTAAGAAGCAGCCAGGGCCTGGTGGCCAGCGGCCACACCCTCCTCCACCTCCCAGGGAACTGGTGCCCTCCCCTCCCCTGCCTCGAGACGCCCCTCTCACCCCACCATGAGGTGACGTATGTGGGTACCTATGCAATCTGTCTTCACATAAAGAAAAAAGCCACTTAGCAACACCATCTTTGCTTAACTGTGTCCCCTCACTCACTGCTGAAATGAGACAGGATAAATCTGAGCCACCAACAGGCCAAGCATGCGGATGTGCTTGTGGGCAGCATCCTGTCCCTGCCTGCCTCATGCTCTCCCAAGTGAGAGCCTCCCAGGCCCCACACCCAGGTGCTGCGAGTGTGGGGCCAGCAGCTGCCTCCACACCAGCATCAGGAGGACAGATGCCACACAGGGCGCCCGGCACCTTCCCCTCTGCACCCCAAGGGCTTGCCGAGAGCTGCCCACGGGGCCATCGCGACTCCCATGCCTGCACGTTCTATGCAGATGCCCAGGGACTGAGGAGGGGCTGTTTTTCCCCTCCCCAACAGCTCAACCCTTCCAGACCGTGGTTCCCGAGGGTCTGGGTCTTAGATTCACCGTGAGTCGGGAAGGCACCTGCAGACAGGAATTCTCTAGTAACTCTGTTGACATCTTTATGTAAACATCCCTAATATCAGGCAAGGACTCTCCCTTCTCATCTGTGAACCCAGATGTTGCTACGGAACAGCAGGACAGTCGCTGCACAAAGACAGAGACAGACCAAGTGTCGGCCACAGCGTCCAGCCCTCCTCCTGCTGCAGTGCCTGACATCAAGGCAGAGGCCAGAAAACGGGGACCACTAGGTCGTGGGACTGGGAGAGTCACGGTCTGGCTCACGACAGAGGAGCACACCTGCTCCCATAGCACATGGACCCAGGGCAAGGACCAGTGGAACAGGCAGAGGTGAGCATCTGCAAAGGCTCAGGCCAGAAAGAGGAGCGGGAACAGCAGGAACTGCAGGCGAGGGCAGGGGTGCAGAGGCCTGCACAGCACATCTCACCAGACCACTACAGGGGTTCCAGGGACGTAGTGAGGGTGGGAGTAGGGCCAGGGCACAAAGGCCAAACCCAGGACAAGGTCAGAAGCTGGGCATGTCACTGTCATTTCTAAAACAAGTTAAGGCACCAAAGTTCTGGGGTAATTTGATTAAAAAAATCAAATAGAGCAGCTACAAAGTTGTTCCTTACAGAATTTATCACTGACACGAACTCAGTTCTAACAGGGATGTGACCCTGGCTTGCATTCCAACGTGTGCTTGACCCGGGACAGCAGTTACACTGGGCTGGGGTCATGCCTGCTCCCTGAACGCTATTTTAATCCATGCCCGGACTCCCTGGCAGAATGCCCCAAGGCCAAGTGTGCCTACAAGAAGCGTGCCATACATGTGACTGTCACACAAGTGTGGATGGGAGCGAAGGCAGGGGGAGGAGCCAGGTCTGCGGATCTGAGCGCACGGCTGAGGCCAGGACGTGCGGTCAGAAGGACACACCTGTGAGCAATGCGGGACTCGGGCCCACTCCAGGTGGGAGACTTGGCTCTGCGAGTGGGGAGCGGGGAGAGCGGGCTGAGGGCGCTGGCCTTGCCCAGCCTCAGCCACCTGAGGCCTCCTGGGAGCTCGTTCTGGCTGGTAACATGGGTTTGTTTTTTTCTTTTCTTTTTTTAATCAAGCCACATCCCAACCAGGGGATGAGAGACAGGGTCTCGCTGAGCTGCTTAGGGCCTCACTAAGTGGCTGAAACTGCCTTTGAGCTCACGGTCGTCCTGCCTCAGGCTCCGTGTCACTAGGATCACAGGTGTGTGCCACTGCACCCAGCTACGTGGACGGTTTTAATTCATCTATGAGACTGGCAAAAATCACAGCTGAAAACATCACTGATTACAGAGCAAAGAGGAAGAGAGGGAAGAAGTGTGAGGAACACTACTGTCCATCCACAGTACAGGAAAGCAAACTGGACCCAGGGACAAGAGTCCAGGGACGCTGGAGAAAGCCAGCCACCACCAGGAGCCACCTGCAGCCACACTGATGCAGAACAAAACCCAAAAGCCTCCGCAGAGACTCCAGTGTATAGCAAGTCCAAGAGAGGAAGGGACCAGAAGCATCCGTGACCTGACCAGTCAGAGTCCAGAACACTGAAGACAGGCACCATGACAGGAGGCAGCCCCAGCCCTGGGGGGAGAAGAGGGCGCTTGACAGATGGCACAGGGCACAGGGCCGGTCACCCGGCAGAAAACATCAACCTAGCTTTGCACCTCACAACAAGCTACCTCCAGCCGGATCCGTTTCATGTGCAAAAAGGCGGCAGGCAAGGCTGGAGCACGAGACCCACAGGAGGTGCCTTCGCAAGCGAGCTGGTGATGCACGGCAACTCACGCACACACGGAGCAACAAGTATCCCACATGAAAACCACAACATGTGACGAATGCCACTCCTGCCGGAAGCCCAGAAGTCACACAACGAAGACTGGTACGCACAACCTTAAAAACCGCATGTCAGGGGCTGGGGCTCAATGTGAGGCCCTGGGTTCGATCCTCAGCACCACATAAAAATAAATAAAGGCCTAGAGACAACTAAAAATATTAAAAAATAAACTGCATGTCAAAGTCACATTACAGGACTGCGGGAGAGGAGCCCTTG
Source organism: Marmota monax (assembly GCF_021218885.2). NCBI lineage: Eukaryota > Metazoa > Chordata > Mammalia > Rodentia > Sciuridae > Marmota > Marmota monax. The sequence goes on from NW_026695224.1 coordinate 34,826,163, forward strand.
CAACTCCCAGCACTGTCCCTGAGGAGCTTCAAGGGCTCTGCCACACAAAGACCAAGAGCCAGCAGAGGGAGCAGGGCACAGAGCCCGTGACACCTCCTGAGTCACCCTGAGGGGATGGTAACGTGGGTTTGTTTTCTTCTTTTCTTGCCACCTGGCGATCCTTCCCTTCCACCTCTGGACCTGCACCCAGGTGATCCACCAGTCCTGGCTGCGGGGGAAGGCCACCGTCATGTCGTGGAGGGCATGCTCATGGCACACAAAGGACACCACACTGTTTCAAACAGTAAAATGGGGACCCGGCGTCCATAGACAGGACAGGGCAATAACACATCCACACAGGGCAGCCATGCAGCAGGACAAGGACGAAGGCGTCTCCAGGGAGTTCCACGAGGCACTGTGTGGTCTGCTAAGAGGGGACTGGATGAAGGGGGAGAGGCAAGAACCTCGGGCTCCTCTGGGCAGCTCTGAGGACTGAGCCGGGGTGCTCAGAGCATCAGCCCTTCAATCTGAGACAGGGTCTGGCTAAGTCGCTGAGGCTGGCCTCAAATTTGCAACCTTCCTGCCTCAGCCTCCCGAGTCACTGAGATCACAGGCGTGACCACCACATGCCCAGCCAGGAACCTGGTTTTTAAGCGCACAATCAAAGCCGCCCAAGCCCAGGTAAAGGACCAGAACACTGCCTGGCCCCAGCTTCTCACCAACACCCTTCGTACCTTTGCAATTTCTCACCTGATCCTATGACCTACCCAGAGTTTTTCTGAAGAAAGTACTGAATTCCCTTGATTAGAACCCGCTTTAGCCAAAGAGGTCAGAGAACAAAGGGCGGTTACAGCGGACGGACGGACGGGCAACTGAGGGTGGGAGCTGGGGGGGCCTACGTGCCGTCCAGGCTGTCCAGAGGTACGTGGGAGAAGACCTGCTGTGTCTGGCATGCAGGCTCCACCTGCCGCATCCGCGTGGCCCACCTGGAAGTGGCCACCTGGAAGTGCAGACTGACGACCTGCGAGAGGGGCGGGGTGCAGCAGACTCTGTTCTGCTCTAAAGCCTTCGGGGAACCAGGAACACATTTATGGGCCAAGCAGAAAAACAGCAGCGGTCAAAGGTTGCTGAGGGGGAGGAGGAGGGAAACAGGAAATGGCAAGTTTGGACACCTGACCCTGCAATGTCCCTGAGGAAACAGGAATGGACCAAAACAGAGGCGAGGCGAAGGACTAGACTTAGATAAGGAATAGCAAAGAGCACTAGAGGCATTTCACAGGCCAGGGTTTCCTAGGAGCCTGGAGAAGGTCCATAAGATCCAGAGCAGGACGACAGGTGGGTGTGCAGGGGCAGGAGCATGCCACCCCAGCCCCTCTGTCCCTGGCAACCCCATGGGCGCCACATTCTAGCCCAATCCTGCCCACAGTACTACCCACAGCTGTCAAAAGACTGACTACTTGAAAGGTACTATCTTGCCTTGGTCCTGTCCCACCTCAGATAACTGCAGAACTCTTTGACCAGAACAAGATGGAGACTGCTAACAATCTACCTGTTTTAGTAGTTTTTGAGCACCCCTTCACTTTCAATATCAGTGTTTCTACAAAGGGTCAGGTCTCTCCACAACCAAAACATCTGCAGAGACCAGAGGAAAAACCACCTGGATAAAAGTGATCTCTAAACTGTCCAAGTTAAGGCTAAAGTCCAAAGTCAGCCTCCTCCCGAGATCTAACTCATAGCCTCAGCCACAGTTCCTAATCCCCTGTGAGGCCACCACCAGAACGAGTGCCCGGGCAAGGTCTGTTTCTAAAACCTAACCACACCAACAGGGGGTACGAAAACAGAATTGTTTTTCCTAGGCCTAACGAGTAGTTAGCGTGCTCGGTCTCCTCTGTTTTAGTCGCAGTCTCAACTCAACAGACACAAGGCCAAAGCAAGCTGAGGTCAACAGTGGGCTCGTCTGCCCCCTGTGCAAGTGGCACATTACTCATCATACGTAAGTGACGCAAACTTCCCGTCTCACACACAACACCCAGAACACACTGCACACCAGGAGCCGGGCCTGCTGCGGGGGAGGCGAGCGCGCCAGCTCACATGGAAGGCAGCGGCCTGAATCTACGGGAGGGCAAAGGACAGCAGTGAAACAGTCACACGGTCCAAGCCATCAGTCCAAGCCATCGTGTGGCAGAGGCAGGGCTCTGCAGCTCCAAGATGGGAGCAGGCTTTGCTGTCAACAAGAAAGCAATTAAAGCTGCACTCCAGGATGCTCAAATGCCTCCGCCACGTGCCTCACTCTAAAGACAGGGCAGTCCTTTAGACCTGTGAAGGCATCCCCTCCTGGGAAGCCCCCAGTGAGGCAATGAGACAGACCTAAGGTCAGGGACTGGCCGAACATCAGCTGCCCAAGGAACCCGTTAACACTGGAGACGGTGCCTGCAGGTCCCAGCTCCCCCACAGCTATCCGCGGCAACCTCAGCTGCTGCACAGGACATCTACTCCCGTGGAATGCCAGGTGGCCTGCAGCTGCAAGAGGCAGGGTTCAGAGCCAAAGGAGAAACCCGTGAAGCCCCTTACGCCTCACACGACAGCCACAGGACAAACTGTCCAATGCTCCACCTTTGAACTGCAAGGTTTTAAGAGTTCACGAAAGCAGCACGTGTAAGCTCCGTTACCTTCGACAAGAGATGATTAGCAGGTTTAGTCACAGTATCTGTGTAAATCGAAAACCCCCACAGAGCCACACTGGGCACACATGTGTGAACCAGAGCAGACAGTTCCAGAAGCATACAGTTTGACAGACACCCAAGGGAGACCACTGGCCCCAAAGCACCCCTGCACCTTGCACTTGGAGAACTATCTTAAAAATGCACACCTCATCTGCATCAGGAGGCAGCAGGGGCAGCTCAGTGGGCACAGGGAGGCCCAGGCCTGGTCTCCACCCACTGCACTGTGCTCTGCCACCTCTCCCCGAGTGCCACACGCACTCAGGACAGAGTCGCACAGCATCTACCCAGCAACCTGCCAGGCAGCAATGGATCACAAGAAAGAGGTCCCTCCCTAAAGACAGCTGTGTGCTGACTGCTCCCAGGGCCATTTGTGGAGCCAGGTCAAAGGGAGTCAGCCATGAGAAAACCCTAAAACAGAGCCCGTGAAAACCCAGACCTGAGCCACTCAGGAATGAGCAAAGTGTGTATGAACTTAGTGTAAACAAAGAATAGTCCTCAGCCACAAAACAGAGTGAGGAGCTGACACAGGCCACCATGCAGAAGGCCAAGGAGGACGTGACGCTCAGTGACGCCACATGGGCCAATACACAAGACTCCATTCATATAAATCACCAGGAGACACCTCCATGGGGAGAGCAAGGAGGTGATCGACCAGAGGCTGCTAGGAAGCGGGAAAGGAGAATGGGTACCAGGGTCTCTTCTGGGTGACACAAATGATCGGAGGCCACACAGTGGCAATGGCAGCACAGTCCGACTACACTGAAGGCAGGCGCCACACAGTGCACAAGGTGAGCCTGCAGTACGGGAGCTCGCTCACGCCCGCCACTGACCAGAGGGCCTGATCTCAAGCTGTTTCCAAATCTCTGGCTATTTAAATAAAAACAATTAACAGTGGTGGGTCCAAACCCAGACTCCTGCGTGGTAAGACCCTGGAACACCCTGTCTGAGGAGCCACCTGTAGCAGTTAGCAGACACTCAGCGCCGTGAAATCACTTTCCTCTACCATCACTGTTACTGTTATATTTTCCTCTCTGCAAGTAAAACATCTGCTTAATTTAAGAAAAGCTCTCTGCTTCTAATCTTCTTCTAGAAATTCTTTATGCAACAGCATTTTTAAAGAAAAACAGTGAATGTTTAGAGAAAAAATTGCAAATAATGAATATCAAAGAAAACACAGAAGAAATAAAAATTTATATAAGACAGAGAACTTATGAAGCAATCCAAATTTTTATGTCTAAAAGAAAAGGCACAGTCTCTAAGCTCAGAGTTCAAGAAAGAACGCAAGGAGGCCCTTCCTCAGGGCTCTATGCGCAGAGGAACTGAGGGGAGGAGACCCTGGTGGCTGACCTCACCTGCCGCCCACTCCAGGCAACAGGGCTCCTCAGCATCAGGCTCCAACCTTCAAGTCATGAAGGAGCAGGAACAGCCAACCACAGTTCCATGGGGCAGGGAGGATACAGGGACAACCAGAAACCGCACTTGTTTTCAAACAGGCAAACAATGCCCTGACTTATCGTTATAACCTTCATTATCAAAGCTCAAGTAGGATTCTCCAACTTTCCAGAGATGAACCAAAAAAACCATCCAAAGCAACTCTTCAAAAATCCGTGTAAAAAACATCAACATCAAAACTCACAGCAAGATACAAACATTCAACTTACGCAGAGCGCATCTCTGTAAAAACGAATTTCAACAGCCGGGCAGTCAGGGAGGAGAGGGAAGCACCGGGGACCATGGCTGGGCCTTACACTTGTCACTTGAACAGTCCTCAAGGCAGGCCTGCTGCAGAGCCACCAGGAGACGCTGAGACATGGAGCTTTCTGGCAGAGGTCACAGAAGCTGCTGAGTTCAGTGCTCAGGGCCTCCAAGGGGGGAGGTGTGTAGGAGGACTAGATTACCCCCTCATCTCATCAAAGAGATTCCTACTTGACAAAAACGCTCTCTTATAAAAGACATTTTTGTTCCAGATTTACTTCACTGCTCGACAGAAGAACCCTCCTCCACTGCCTTCACAGTGGGATGCATCGCACACGCCACGCAGCCCCTCACAGAGGCACACCATCAGGGGCCAGCGCGGAGCCAGGACCAACAGCAGGGGGAGGCCACAAGTACAGGCGAGCGACAACTCACTGGTCCCTCGAAGCTGACCGAGCTTACTACCAGCAACCACACTTCCCAGGGCCGCACTCCTCCTGTTCATGTGGACGCCATTTGTCTGCCTGACACTCAACATGGAATCCAAGAAAGCCACAGTCTCGGGGGAAGTGCCACCAAAACGATTCAACAGCAATAAAAACCAACACATGGACCACAACCACTTCCTAGAGGAAGGCGGGGGATGAAAAGCCACAAGCTCAGGCCCAAAGGACGCAAAGGACCCCACTCACTGACAGTCTTCCCTGCCACTCCACAGAGGCTGTCCTGTCAAGAGCTCAAAGACACTGCAAAGGGCACTGGGCAGACTGGCCCCGGCTGACCCTCCTACCTTCCAAAGAAACCCAGGGTGTAATCTAAGGCACCACACTTGGTCAGAGAGGCCTTTTCTCCAACAGCAAAATTTTGGCCCTGGGCTGGGGGCGGGGTACAGTGTGATAAAAATGGTGTGAGCCCCAAACACTTTGTATTTAAGCACTTTCAAAACATTTAAACAAAAAGTTTGCATTTCTGAGTGGATGACCTGAGCTGCCCTTCCTTTTCAATGTGGAGACGAGATCTATAAGTTAACCTAAGACCCTGGGTTTCCATCCCGGGACAAGGTGGGTGCCAATAATAACTCTTGAGCAGGATGGAGTCCAGGCTCCAAAATCTCTCATACAGTAGCCTGGTTCTTGACAACCAGACACGCACATCCACAGCACGCATGCACACACAGATATACACAAAGCACGCACACACATTTACACGTTCGCGCGCACATCGTACTCCTAGTATTCGCGCGCGCACACGCGAACCTGCCACGACCTGCGCGCACGCCCGCCCGCCCGCCGCAGACACCTGTGCCGGGCAGGCCCAGCAGCAGGGACCAGGCCCTGTGGCAACCAAGGTTCTAGCGCCTTCTCAGCCCCATCTCGCCCTGACTTCTGGCACAGACAGAATCCTTCCTTTTCTGGTAATAAACACCAGATTTGGAGAAACCAAGGCGACACAATGTACTGTTAATCTGTCATCCAAGAGCCCGATTAAGGGGACAAAGGCTTTATCGCCTTTCCAGAAATTATGTGAAACAGGACAAAGAGGCCAGAAACTCTGACCGCAAGCGCGCTCGCTACCCTGTTGCAACCCAGAGGGTCACGCAGAGGGTGGGCAACTAATGTTTGGGATGCGGGCTTGGGACACCGAGATAAGGCCTGGGATAAGGCCTTCGGATGCGAGATGAGAACTGGGGACAGACTTGGGGTCCCAGATGGGGGCCAGGAGTGGGGCCTTAGGGTGCAGATCTGGGGTGGATTGGAGCCTGGGGTGCAGACGTAAGTACGGGCTTGGGCGCAAAATCGGGATGGCCTCTTCCAGTCATCATCATCCCCCTAAGCAAGGGCATGCACGCACCTTGTGGCAGGCTGGACAGGTGGGCAGAGCGCCACCGGGCCCGGGAGCGCTCTTGCTCCCGGGACCTCCACCGCTGCTGCCGCCGCCGCTCAGGCTGCTCTGGATTTGCGTGAGTTCCTGGCGCAGGACCTGCTTCTGATGGAAACTGAAAGCCGGGTGGTTAGAGGCCATGGTGAAGAGCAGCAGGAACTCATCGCCAGTGCGGCCCTCGTTGAGCTGCAGCCCGTAGTTGTGGATGATGGAGTCGATGTGCGTGAGCGTGCGGTAGAGCACGCCCGCCGCCTCGCGCTGCTCCGAGCCCAACAGCGCCAGCGACACTAGCAGCTTGCTGCGCACCACCTCGTCCGTCAGGTTGGTAAGGCTGCCCAGGTCGGCCGGGTTGTTGGCCTTGATCTCCGAGTCGCGCAGCGAGTGGTAGTCCTTGCGCGCCAGGTCCTCGAGGCACGAGCCGAGGAAGCGCAGCTCCAGCGGGATGCACAGGTCCAGCAGGCCGCACAGGAACTCCACGCGCTGCGGCGACGGCAGCTCCGAGAACCAGCGGTACACGCCGTCCCTCTGCAGCGGGCAGCGCTTCTCCACCATGCTGCCTCCCGCGCCGCGCCGCGACCCGGGGCCGGGGGCCGCGCGGGGGCGGCCGGGGGGTGCGGGGGGCCGCGGCCGGGGTGCGCCGGGGCCGGGGGCGCGCGTGCCGAGGCCGGCGCTGGGGCTGGGGCTGGGGCTGGGTGAGGCCAGGCGGGCGCCGCGGGCCGCGCCGGCGCCGGGGCGGGGGCGGGGGCGGGGGCGGGGGCCGGGCGCGCGCGGGCCGGGCGAGCCCCCCGCCAGGGGCCGGCGGGCGGGCGCGCGCGGGCCGGGGGGGCCCGGGGCGGCCGGGACCGGGGCGGCCGGGGGCGGCGAGAGGCCTCGGGCCCCCCGCTCACGGGGAGGCTCCCTGCCCGCGCCCGTCCCCAGTGGCGGCCGGTGCGCGGCGGCGGCGGCTGCTCCTCGTCGTCGTCGTCGCCCGGGAGGCGGCCGCCCCCATCTCCCCCCGCGCCGCAGGGTCTGTCACTGCGGGCCGCCCCCCGACGGAGCCGCCCCGGCCATGCCGCCGCCCGCGCCTGCGCCCAGGCCGGCCGTTAACCCGGGCCGCGCAGCGTCGCCGCCTCGGAGCGCGAGCCGCGGGCCACTGCGGGCTCGCGGGCGCGGCGGAGGGATCCGGCCGCAGCCGCCGCTCGGCTCGACGCTGCCGCGGACGGATCGGGCCGAGCGCGGCCGTCGGAGCCGAGGAGCAGCGCGCTCGCGCACGGCGGCGGCGGCCAGCACAAGTGGGCGGGGTGGCCGCCTCTCGCGACAGCCCGGGCCGGCCGGGCCCGCCCCCCGCGCTGATTGGCCCTGCTGCGGATCCTCGGCCCCGGGTTGTTCCAGCCCCGCCACCCGATTCGCCTGCTCCTCGGCCACGCCTCCGCAGGGGCTGTCGATCACGCTGGAACCGCCCCCTCCCGCCCCTCGGCGGCCGGCGCCACCCGATTGGTTGGCCACGGTTGGCGAGGCGGAAAACCCGGGGCGGATTTCTGGTCGCTTTTGTTCCCGCAGATTTGCGCGGAGCCTTGTTTTTGGGGGAAAGCCAGGAGCTGGGCCTTCCTGCTTTATTCCTGAGCAGTATCCCGGGAAGGTGGCGGCTGTCTAGAAAGAGCTTCTGGAGCGGGGCTCTGGAAACCCGCGTTCCAATTCCCTATCTGCCCCTGCTGAGCTGTGTGACCTTGGGCAAGTCACTTGGCCTCTCTGAGCCCTGGGCGCCTACCCGGAACAATGAGGGTAATAATAACCACCACAGGGGGCTTGTGAGAAGGTGGTGAGCTCACAGAGGGCCGGCACCTGCATTTTTTAGGCGGCCTGCCTGCCTGGGGGTGGGGTGATGGGAGGAGTAAGTCTTCTCCAAAAACCTTGACCAGAGGAGACTATCCGTCGCCTATCATCAGTCCATCTTCTTTCAACGGGCCACCTCCTCGGCCTGTGGGACAGAGAAAATGCAAACACATGGGCCAAGGGTCAGAGAGAACCTGGCAGGAAGTACCAGAGGGTTGCAGCCACTGCCCCGGGAATTTGCATCGGCCCGTACTGTGGTTGGGGGAAGGGGAGCCCCGTGGCGTCCCACCTCTTGATCCCACAACTTCAGGATCCTCCACTTCTAGAAACTCAGGACCGAGCGAGGTGGGTTCCCCCGTGCCCTTCCCCCAGAAGATGTCCTTTTGACGTCCTGGCGATCTAGGCCCGGCCCATCTCCTTTGTGGCTGCCAGATGTGCCGGCCTTGGGGTGCCCTCTGGGCAGAGCCCCCAGCCTGGTTCTGGGGTTCGCTCCGGGGTGTTGAACAGTGAGTGGGTTCCTCAGGGCACGGTCCAGGGTGCTGAGAACTTCTAGGGAAGTTCTCTCTTGGGTCCTCAGACGCACCTGTGTTGGGGAGGCCTGTTGGTGAAGCAGCACCTTCTCTCCTGCCCCCACCCACCAGGCATGTTTCCCAGGAGCCATCCCAGGGCTCTCGTCAGGCTGGGAGAAGAGGCATGGAGTTAGAGCCAGGTGGCTTCCAGCAGCACAGGTGCCGTCGGGGGACTGTTGGGTGCCCCCCACAACCAGTGACTGAGTTACTCCTTGTTTTCTTGGGCCTTGTTCTTTTATGGGATTCCAAGGAAGTGGTCACATTCCAAAATCTAAGATCTGAGTAAGCACAGGAACAACTTGTCCTCTTGACAAAGGAGGCCCCCCTGAGTGGACGCATCTTGGACCTTCTCACTGTCGGAGGCTTCTCAAGCCCAGCCCCAGGGGCACCATGCACACCTGGATTCCAGTCCCAGCTCTGGCCTGGCCACTCATTCAACCCCTCTGAGCCTCAGTTTGCTCATCTGTGAAAGAGAGCCAGGAACCAGTGGCCAGCTGCGGCAGAAGTCAGAGTGCTGACCAGAGTCTCTGCGACCTGAGAGGGCAGAGGCCTGCCTGCAGGACCCCTGGTCCAGGTCCACCCAGCTCCCAACGCCTTCTTGTTAATTCTTGCTGTGCAGTTTGATATTTAATGTCAAACTGAGATGAATAGCATCCCCCCAAATTCCTTGTCCACCTGGAACCTGGGACCTGACCTTGTTTGGAAACAAGGTCTGTGTGAATGTAATTAAGGTAAGGATCAGGAATACAGTGGATTAGCAAAGGCTGGAGATTCAAAGGGACTCTTCTTACAAGAGACAGAAAAGAACCTGCAGAGATTTAGGGGGAAGGCCACTTGAAGACAGAGGCAGAGATTGGAGCCAAGGGGTCGTCGATGCCCAGGCCACCGTGCACCCCAAGAGGCAGGAAGGGTCTTGCAGAACCTTCAGGGGGAACTCAGCCTGCTCACACCTTGGCTTTGGACTCCTGGCCTCCAGAGCTCTGTGGAAGGGTGAATCCTTTATTTTAAGCTCCCCCCCCCACTTCTTTGCGATCTTTCTTTAGAGCACCCACAGGAAACCAATTCAGTGTCATATCCCCCTAAACTTCAGTTCGGCTCCACTTAATTCAGCTCATAATGGATATTAAATCCTTACCCTCCAAGATCAGACCTCTCTATTTCAGGTTTGGGGGTCTTGGAAGGTAGGTTGCACACGGATGGGAGATGACCACCTCAACTCCTTGCCTGAGACCATTCGTCCATCAGCTTCTCCTCAGGAAAAGGGTGGATGGCCTTGAGTCTCTGGATGCTGGTGCCAGGTGCCAAATGCCAGCCCTGCAGCCCAGGTCTCCATCCCCAACAGCCCCTGCCACTGGGGCTCTGGGGCTCTCTCTCACCCAGCTCTGCACATGCACAAGGTGACCCCTGACTGTTTCAGCATTTCCCCACCTGCTGCCCCTTCTGCAGAAGCCACTGGCGTTGTGGAGGGCTTGGGGATCCTGGGCTGAGACAGAGGGCCCTGGGCTCGGGCCCAGGTCAGAAGGTGTGCACACCTCCAAGCCAGTTCTGGGAAAGCAGGGCTGCAAGGAGAGGGAGGGGGCTGGGTGTGCAGAAGGGAGCACACTGCGTTGAGTTCATTGGGCATTCGGGCCCCAGCTGCCCTGGGCCTGACTGGGCAGGGGGCTGTGCTGACAGGACAGGAGCCCCTGTCCTCAGAGCATGATCTAATCTAGGGCAGCCAGATATGTCTATCTGCATCTTTTTTAAGTGGACACGATATCTTCACCTTATTTTTATGTGGTGCTGAGGATCGAACCCAGCGCCCCGCGCATGCCAGGCGAGCGCACTACCGCTTGAGCCACATCCCCAGCCCCTATCTGCATCTTTAGTCCTTGGCTACCTCTGGGCACAAGACTGTGGGGAGAAGGGGGAACTGTCCCTTCCATAGGCTGGAATGCAATATAACTTGCTTTATTTTTGAGAGCAGAAGCCACAAGTTCACCCAGATGATTATTTTATAACAAAGGCATGACACATATGTATGGGGTTGCTTCTGGTATCTGAACTGACAGTTCTTACTCTGATGGTTGCAGGTGATGACCAGGAGGGACTATAAATCAATCATCCTACTGTTCCAAAGTGCAGAGTCCTTCCCTGACACCAACACCTTGTTTCTCCTCTAACTGGTCAGAGTCCAGCCCAGGAGGAAACCTGGGGAGGCCCAGTGGGGACTGGGACAAGAGAGGCAGAGTTGAGATCAGTGCCCTGTGAACATGGTGTCCATCATGCTCCCTGGAGGACATGGGGAAGCTCCCTGCACAGATTGCTACTGAATTTTCCTGGGGTGCATCCTCAGGGTGTGACCCCTGGGGATCCCTCTTTCCCACGGCCTACACCCTGCTCTGTGATGATTCTCGTTCCCTGCCTGGGCTCCTGGCCCCTCGTGTGGTCACCACCTTGACATACAGCAGGTCCCGTTGCCTCCATCCTTATTCCCATTTTATGGGTGTGGAGCGGTCAAGGAATTTGCTCAGGCCATGCTGTCTGCTCATGTTGGAACTGGAGCCTGACCTAGGTCAATGATCCACAGACTCTGTCCCTCCCGAAGGAAATCACAAACAGGACACATGGTTCATTTGCTATTTCTGCAAACTGGAGACTCCAAAGGTGTCTTATTGGTGCCAGTTTTTCTAGCCATGATTATTGACAAAGTCCACCTGCAGTCATAATTGGGCAATTGTCCCCAAGTGATGCCAAGCCCTGATTTCCACCAGTGACAGTTTTATCCACAGCAGTCTGGGGTGTCTAGTGTTGGGCTGGATGCCATTTGTCTCCAGTGGGCATCATCTGGGCTCTTTAAAATCGAGAATCCTAAGCTGATCCCAGAGAAGGAGGGGCGCTCCCTGCAGTTCGAGCCTTGGAATCTGCATTTGCGCTAGCAACCTGGTGGTCCTGACACACACGTGTGACAGCAGCTCTTGGGGCATGGCTCTGCTGCTTCCAGCCCCCTAGGCTGCTTTAATTAACAACAGCAATCATGATAGTAATTAGAGTTTCCTGTATACATGGTGGGCCTGATTACAGATGGGGAGTGGAGGCTGAGCAAGGGTAAACCATCAACCCGAGGCCACCAGCCGGTGGCTCTGACTTTCACCATGGCATGCGGCAGACCCAGCTGTGGTGGGTGCCTGTGGCTCCTCATATGTCCCTGCTTCTTGCACCACAGCAAAGGTGTCCTCTGACAGTCAACAGGCGATCCACTGTGCTCCGCGTCCAGTGGTCTGTTTAACTTTCCTTTTTATTATAGAAAATTCCAAACATGCCCCAAAGGTAAGGAGCAGCATGGTGACCCCTCACCACGGGGCAGCTTCAGCAGGGACAAGATCGGTTTTAGAGCCCAGACCATGCAAGGAAGCCCAGTTGGCCCAAGCCCTGCCCTGGCAGCCCTCCTATGTCCACCGGGCGCGCTAGGGCCGCAGGTGTGAGCTCCAGCAGACCCAGAGGACAGTCCCCTCCACTGTGATCCTGCTCCTACTTGTATCACACATTTTCTTTCTGAAGTATTTTCAAGTAAATAAGTTAGGGGTTTAAAAACCTATATATTGTCGTTTTGTCTGTCCACGAGGCAATACATGCTCCTTGTAAAGATATCATACCTCACTGAGAAGTAGTAGAAAGTCACAAAAACACCTTCTCAGTCACCACCAACTTAAAAATGTTCTTCTAGACAATTATATATTTATGTGTGCATACTTTTACCAAAAAAACAAAAAAAAAGGTAAGAATCCTGGTTACTCTATGAAAGTAAGACAGTGCTCTGTATTTGTGAATTCTCAAATGTCCTTCTATGTCTGTGACTCTACATCATGGCCTGGAGGACAGCTTGGAATCTGGTTGTCTATGTAAACCATGGCCTACTGACCATCCCCTCGTGATGGGCATCCAGGCTGAACCACATCTGCCCCCTCTGCTGGCTTGCAGGGGTCAGAGTAGTATCGAGTTTCAGAGCGTTATGAGAAGATGGAGAGTCAGTCCCACTGCCCTCCCGCGAAGCCACATGCCTTGCTGGAAGTGTCCAGAGGAGATACATGCAGATTCACTGTGGTGAAAAACACATTCCAAAGGCAGATAATGTACTGTCTGGGCAGCAAGGTATGACTCCGGAATACCGAGGTCTCTCTTTAAACAAGCACACCAGAGCTCAGCCAACCCGCCACTCTCCCTCCTTCCAAGTAGCTAAGCAGAAGCTGATACTCTTGTTACAATGAAACGCATCCCGTGAGGTCCTCCAAAGCTGTCTCCAGAAGCTGTGTGAGCAAGGCTGGTGTGCACTGTAGGCTGCAGAGCCCTTGTGCCTATGGGTGGGCGGATATCTGGAAATAGCCCACGCCACCGGCACATTGCAGCAGCAGAATTGACTAGATCTACTTTGAGCAGAAACAATTATCAAATGATAGCAGGATCTGGGGTCTCTGACAGGGTCAGAGAACCAGAGGGGATGTCACTTTGTATCTTTAAGTTGCCTGTGCATGGTTGACTTTTTTTTTTTTTTTGGTACTGGGGATTGAAATTGAACCCAGGGTACTTTTACCACTAAGTTGCACCCCCAGCCCTTTATATATTGAAACAAGGCCTCACTAAGTTGCTTAGGGCCTGGCTACATTGCTGAGGTTGACTGCAAACCAGTGATTCTCCTGCCTCAGCCTCCCAAGTTGCTGGGATTGTAGGCATGCACCACATACCCTGCTTCCTACCCATTTTTCAATCAGGTTTTTGTCTCGTTTCCCTCGAATTTTTGATTTTTCATCCTTTAGGTATTAAGTCACATTATCCCTTTATCTACATTTACATTGGAAATGTTCTTTCCCCATCCATCAATTGTCTTTTGATTCTGTTGATGGTGTTTGTACCATGAAAACGATGAACTTTAATGTCATTACATGGGTTCTTCTTTTCTTTTATTCCATCGGGATCTGGAGTCACGGTCAGACAGTCTTTCTCTATACGCAGCTGGTGGACTTTCTTCTGTTGGTTCCTTTTTCTACATTCTGACGTTCACTCTTAGAGATATCTGCTTTCAAAATCCATCTTATTTAAGTTCCTTGACTGAACCAGGCCTTGCCAATTAGAACGCTGTAGAGCCAGCCGGGGCAGGAGGCAGTAGGTGACGAGGCCTGGGGCCCATCACAGGTTAAAATCTTTTTTTTTTTTTTAAGGCCCTGAGAGGCCTTTTAAATATATCTTTATTTCTTTATTTTTATGTGGTGCTGAGAATCGAACCCAGTGCCTCACACATGCTAGGCCAGGGGTTACCGCTTGAGCCACATCCCCACCCCAAAACCTTTTTTTTTAGTAGTTCTCCAGGCTGCTGTGAACAAGTGTCACAAACTGGGACTTAAAACGGTGGACACCAGCTCCCGCTCTGGCCGCTGTGTCTGACACCAGGCTGGCCCTGCTGAGGGTCTGGGGACACCCATCCCAGCCTCCTCGGCTCGGGCACACTGGCCATCTTTGGTGGCGCTCGGCTTGCAGATGTGTCACTACAGTGGCCTCCACCTCTGTCCTCACCTGGCTGCCTCCAAATCCCCCAGGCCCAGGACCTAAGCCTTGCTGTGTGGAGAGGAGATAAGAAGTACCCGCCTCGCAGAGGGCTGGAGAGCAGGGCAGAGGGCCTGACTGCCCGTTGCTGCCCTGCCCTGGGCAGCAGGGACTCCGCAGGGGGCCAGGGACCGTAACAGCACTCACGCAGCCCGTGTGAGGGGGAGGCAGTCCCCGCGCCTGCGACGCTCTCGCGATGCCCAGCAGGCACCTCCCACCTGAGTGCGTGCGGACCCGCCCCCTGAATTGGCTCCACTCTCCAGAGAGGACGCGTTGTGGTCCTCCTCTCTCCCCGAGTGGGTTGCGCACATGGGGGCAGTCTGAGCTCGCGGGGTCTCGCTCCTCTGGGGCGCACTCCGGTGACAAAGGAGGGGCGCTGGGTCTCATCCTCATGGGCGGGTGACAGCACGGGGCGTGGAGCCAGAAGTCCCTGGCAAAGGACGGACAGCAAGCAGCGAGGCTGGGCTGGAGGTGGCCCCTGGCTGCTCCTTCTGCCCAGCGGGGCCTGGGCGCGTTTTTGGCACCGAGAGCAGGAAGTGTGGAAGCGCAGGGCACAACGTCCTTTCACGCCTCATTTCACCCCGGTGACATGCTTTAAAATCAATAGATCATTGTCCTCACCGCGCAGAAGGCGATGGCCCATGGGGAAGGCTCCTGGATATTGATGGGCTGGGCCTCAGACCAAGGGCTCCGGGCTCCTGGCCCCTGGCGCCGGTCGGCAAGCGTATGGCCGTGGCACTGGCCATGCAGGTGAATCTGGCACTGGGGCAAGAGCCTCCGCCAGCTGCAGGCCCCTCCAGCCACATTGCAGTAGTCCCTGCCGCCATCTGCAAGTAGAACCTCCCCTTACCCTTCCACAGCGCAGGAAGTCAGCCTGGGAGAGCCCACTGCCCAGCGCAGAGAGCCAGAGCGCCCGGTTACACAGTCTGTGTCCCCTGCACCCACTGACCCTCGTGCCATCGTGGCTCTGGGACACCTGTGTGGATGTCTGTGTGAGACGCGTCTGGCCTCAGCTCAAGTCCTTGGGAGGGCTGCTGCCCTGACATCTCCTCGCCCACTGCCCCGAATGGCTCTGTGTGCCCTGCACACCTTCAGCTCTCTGCCCCCTGCCCACATGCTTTCCTGTAGGGTGGCATTCCCCAGGGCTCCTGCGGGGGCCACTGGGACCGTCACTGGCTGTAAAACACCATAAAGTCACAGTGGTGTGTCCCCACAGAAGGCCAGCCCAGTGCACACACACACGGGGCCTGGTGAATTCTACGCTCTTCAAGTGCAAGGCAGCGGGATGCTGTCACCTGGATTTCCTGCTCGAGAGATGCTGTGAACAGCATCAGTTGGAGCTTATTAAACAATTGCCAATCCCACTCTGCAACGCAAGAAGGGTCAGCTGCAGAGTGCTCGTAAGGCTGACCGGGGTGTGGCCGAGAGCTGCAGGATATCGTGCCCCTGCACAGAGCTCAGGCCTCCAGCTAGAGCATGCAGTGTGCGCACCAAGGTCCCCGGAGACGCCATGGTTTGCTGTGCTTGCTTCTCAAAGGGGAACCCCGGAGCCCCAGCAGTTTGGTGGGCATCGAGGAATTAGTGGGGCTTAGTCCCTGTCACAGCCCTTATCGCAGAGGACGCTTCTGGTCACATGCCAGGTAGTCCAACTCCAAGGATCAGACGAGACAACAAGGAACCCGTTCCCATGAGGTCCTGAGCCGGAACGCATCCAGGACGCCGCCGCGGAGCCCGCTCTGCCCGTCCTGCTGCGCTGCCTCCTCGGGGTGCCGCCTCAGCCCTGCTGGCCTCCTCATACTCTCAAGTGACCAGGTTCTTCCAGGTCTCACCCAGCACCCAGCAGCAGCAGAAAGCCTGTCTCTCTTGGGCATCAATTTTGAGAGGCAACTCTCCCCGAGCCCCCTCTTCAGAAGCCCTCATGTGTCACTGGCTGGATTATGTCACCTGGGTATGCTTAAGCCCACCGCGGACTAGAGGAGCAGGTTGTTGGACCACCCCTGACCCCTCAGGCTACCCGAGCCAGCCTCTCCTGAAGGCTGTGGCTGTGCAAGGGGCTAGGTGACCACAGGCCAAGGTCCTGCCCACAAGCGGGCACTGTGGCGGAAGGTCCTCGACCTGCACGAGGGAAGCGATGTGTCAGGTTTCTGACCCCAAATCCCTGTCCTCTGGGTCTCTCCACAGCAGACGGGGCAGGGCTGACACCACAGGTGTCACCACCCTTCCCTGTCACCAGCCTCGCAGGAGTGCTGCTCCATGGGCCACTTGCCATGCGGGGTGCTGAGGGCTCCCGATCACTTCTTCCAGGCAGGGCCGACAGTGGCCCAGGGCCTCCAGCTTGTTCCAGCCCCATGGTCTGCCCGCCACGCCCAGCAGATGAAAGGTGGCCAGTGGGTGGTGGGTCGGGCAGCCTCTCCTGGCGCCTCTCCCCTTCATCCGCGGTATGAGGCTGAGGGAGCGAGGAGCCAGCATGGCCCAGCATCATCGGAGGAAGTTTGGGGCAGGCTGCAAACTGACCACAGCTGGCCCAGGACAAGGACAGCCAAGGACCAGGCGCGTCGCCAGGGGCAGCACTGTCCTCTCACCATGGCCTCGGCACCGCCTGGCCTGGGCCCGAGGAGGGTGTGCCAGAACACGCTGTCCCTCTCCAGCAGGGGCTTGAGGCCGTGAGTAAGGGGCAGCGAGGAAAGCCCAGGGCCCTGGAGACTTGTGTCCGCGTCCCCCGTCTGTGAGACCGGGTGCCGCTGGTGCTCTCCTGCCTGGCTCCCCCTGTTCTGTTTAATGGGACCACACGGCTGGGCACCTCGAGGACCAGGAGGTACACGGAGCACCTGACACGCAGCTGGCTCCAGAGAGGGGGATTCCACTGTCATTACCCCTGAACTTGGGCCAGGACAATGGGGCCAGGTCCAGGCTCCTTGGTGAAGCTCTTGGGTTTGGCCATCTCTGCCCACTTCTCACTTATTGGCGTGTGGCCTGCGTCGGCCTGGAGTGGTGACCTGGCTCTCCCACAGCCTGGCACCCGCGTGTCCTCTGCAGCTCGACTTTGTGATCCCCTGGGGAGCGGCTCTGAAGTCCTCTGAACGCTCCCACTTGTCCAGGACTGGAAATGAACGTCTGAGGGACTGACATGTCCCCCGGCTGGGTGTACGAGTCCTTACTGTCACCATAACAAATGCGTAAGCCTTCGTTGTTTAAACAACACAAACTCTCGACCGTCGTGGGGGTCAAGGGTCCCGAGTGATTTCCATGAACTGTAAACCTAGGTGTGGGCAGGGCAGTGCTCCCTGGAGCTCTGGAGGGGGACAGCGGGGTCCTGTGTTTCCTTCATCTGGACTCCGCCTGCACTCCTGGCTCCTGGCAACTGGTTCCAGTGTGTTTTCTGGTTCCTGCCTAGACTGTCATGTTCAGAGAGCCAGAGTCCACCCAGTATCCAATGCACATGCTCAGCCCTGCCTCCATTGGACTGTGTCCCTCTTTTTAGGACTCCTGTGCTTTGATCGGGCAGGCCTAGACAGCCAGGACAATCCCCTCACCCGAAGATCCTTAATTTAATTACACCTGCCGTGTCCCCTTTACCAAGTGAGGGTCACGTCCACAGATTCTGGGAAGTAGGACGGGGACACCTTCCGCCTGCAACAGTGGGCCCAGAGCAAGCCTGCCTGGAAGTGACCAAACCTGCATTAGATGCCCCCTGCTCTCCACACTCCAGGGTGGCACCAGGCCGGGGGCAGCTGATGGGCTGAGGACAGTGCTGCCCAGGGAGAAGGAGCTAGGTTATTTCTTTTCTTTTTTAAAAAAAATTTATTCTGCTTTGTTATATTGACAGAGAATTCATTGCGATTCATGTTGCACAATTTTTCATATCTTTGGTTGTATTTGTGTGTGTGTGTGTGTGTGTGTGTGGTGCTGGGTATTGAACCCATGGCCTCGTGCCTGTGAGGCAAGCACTCTACCAACTGGGCTGTGTCCACTGCTAGATTATTACTTAAGACTAAGAATGAGACTGGGCTTCACTCACCCTGCCTCTGGGTGGACACTGGCTCTCTCAATATGACAGTCCAGGCAGGAACCAGAAAACACAGTGGCTGACTTGGCAGAGAGGGCACTAGCCGGTGCCGAGGGACTGAAAGGGCATCAGGGAGCCCTGTTGCCCCAGGCTTGGCCATGCTGTGGATGGCCACTGCTCACCAGTCACCTGGCAAGCCTGTGGGAAGAGAAGGAGTTTCACACCTGAGTCCTGTCAGCTGGCTGCTGGCCCTTGGAATATGGCGGAATGCAGATGTTAAGTACCACTTTAGCAAAGTGGGTCTGCTTTGCTGACCCTGAGTTGGACGCATGCCTTACACAGACTCCTGCTAAGAAACAGTGCAAAACCCCAAACACCACAAATCACACCCAAGTGGAAGCCAGGAAAATGGCAGAACCAACCATCTTCTTCCTGAGCCAGGCTCCTCATGAGACACTTCCTGAAAACAGAGACTGCCATTCAGTGGACCAGCAAAGGGGTCAGCACCCGCACCCGCACCCAAGGAGTCTTCCAAAACACAGGTGGAGGGTGCAGCGTTGTCAACCCTATTCCTCACCCCACGTTCCTATTCCATCTTCAGATATGAGCTGGTAATGATAGAAACCATCACAATTAGCACTAAGAAGAGTGGTTCCATCTTTTACTCAGCATTTTAAAAATCCCCGCGTTGATAACAAAAGTACATGGTACCAGCATAAAAACAGACACACAGGCCACTGGTACAGAACAGGAGGCCCAGGGACAAGTCCACACACCTCAGTCATCTGACCCCTGACGAAGGAGCCACACACTGACCTGGAGAAAAGGCAGCCTTTTGAACACACGGGACAACTGGTTGTCCACATGCAGTGAGGGAGCCTGGACCCTCACCTCTCACCCAGCACGAAAATCAACTCAAATAGATGAGAAACTAGGCAACTCCTAGAAGAAAACGTAGGGTCACCACTCCACTTTTAGACACAGGCAGTGTCTGGAATATATAAAGAACTCAGAAAACTTCACACCAAAAAATCAGATAACCCCAATTAATATATGGGCAAACGAATTAAAAGACTTCTCAAAAGGAGAAATGCAGTTAAGGAAATGCAAATCAAAACCACACTGAGATTTCATCTTACTCCAGTCAGAGGCTGAATCCAGAACACAAGTAACACTAAAGGCTGGTGGGAGGGAGCAGTGGACACTGTGGGTGGACTGTCAATGAGCACAGCCACCATGGACATCAGTGTGGAGGCTCCACCCCAGGCCCCGGGGACACACGCCTCAGGGTTTCGCTGAAGGATCAAGGACATCCTACGTGGGACAGGGAGACAGCCCACCGGGGTCCCAGCAGCACAGAGCGCAATAGCCGAGCTGCGGCACCAGCCTAGGTGTCCTCACAGGATGAGTGGACAGAGAAAACAGGGTACATACGCAGTGGCGTGCTCTCAGCCATAAAGAGAATGAAATCGTGGCATTTGCAGGGAAATGGATGGAACTGGCGATTGTCGTGTTTGCAAAGTCGGCCAGACTCAGAAGGTGGGGGACACAGGACCTCTCCTGTATGCGGAACCTGGAGAGGAAAAGGGGAAGGAAAGTGGGGTGGGTCTCCTGGAACCAAAGGAGATCAGGGAGGAGAGGGCCTGGGGGGAGGGCCTGAGGGAGGGGGCTGCGGGGGAGGGACGCTGCCACCTCATGTTGTCACGCTGGGCGCAGGTACAGTCACGCAGCACGGAGCCCCACCAGTGCGCACCACTGTGATGCACCAAGTTAAAAAATGGGAAGAATTCCCACTTTGATAGGGGCTTCCTGTTGTGCCTAGAATATGAGAACCGTGATGTGTCCGCAGGTTGTACTGCAGGGCTGGGCTGGGGCTCAGGGCAGAGCGCTCGCCTTGCACGTGCGAGGCACTGGGTTCGGTCCTCAGCACCACATAAAAACACGAATAAAATAAAGATGTTGTGTCCACCTACAACTAAAAAGTAAAAATAAGTGCACATACTTCACACGCAGTCCTCGGGAAGTTTCTGAGGGTCCATGATCCAAACGCTCTGGAGAGGCAGTCTGAGGATCCGCGGCTGCTAGCTGGGGGGAAGCCAGCGTCGGATGGCAACGCAGACACGCTGGGCACACGAGCAAACCCATCCCACGTGGAAGGCACCCTAAGCAGAAAGTGCATTTAATGAGCACCACTGTCCACCAGAGAGTGTGGACAGGCTGTCAGCCTCCAGGTGACAGAGCTGAGGCAGGCTGGGCTCACTCCTGCTGCCCGGGGACAAAAGACTGCTTGGCCCAGGGAAAGGTCAATTCAGAATAGAATGGTGTGGCTTCCGCACCATCGTGAGGGTGAAATTACAGGCAGGAGCCACTGCATGTGCTGGGTGCTCAGTGTTTCCTGCCATCGAGGAGTGCAGGAAGGGACCGCCACGGTGCAGAGATGGGGGACCGCCTCTGTAACAGGAGGGGGCTGCCCGGCAGGTGCACTAGAATCCAAAGGGTTCCGTCCTCCCCAGAGCACGGGTCCTGCAGGGTTGAGTTGGCAAAGGAGCTTCCAGCAGCCAGGCCGTGGGCGCAGCCGGGGCCTTCCAACCCCGTGGGGAGTGTTGGTCCCAAGGACTGGACAGCCCCAGGCAGGGGCTCTTCTGAGCGTCTCATGAGCGATTCGCAGGGACTCCCTGAATTTCCGTACATTCCACCCATAAATGCCAGGGACCATGTCTTTACAGGGAAGTCTGTACTTTTATCAGATCCTGAAGGGTTCCGAGGCTTGGGGGTTTACAGGAGCCACGGTGTGACCCAAGCTTGGACAGGGATGTTGCCTGGGCCAAGACACCTGGCTTCCGAGCCTCAGCCTCCCCGATCTGTACCTTGGGGACAGTCCTGCCGATGCACAGGTGGGGGGTGCGGTGCCCGGCCCTTGAGGAGCCTGCTGGGGTAGCTGTGCCCAGGACAGTGACTCCTCCCCAGGCCCGGGCTTCCCTGAGCTCCTGCTTCAGTGTCCCAGCAGCCTCCTGGTTTATTTGGGGTGGTTTCTTGGGGTCTCCTGGAGAAAGAGGGTCAGCTCTGCCCCAGGAGGTGGCCCTGCCCTCCCTGTGGGGGGGGGGCTCCCAGCTCCCGTGGCTTCCCAGCCGAGAAGCGATGCTGCAGGGTGACCTCCGAGGATGCTGACAAAACAAGACCCAGCCCCAAGGCAAGGCATCCAGCCCCGCGCAGCACCAGGTGCCTGGCCTTGGCTCTCCTCCCCGGCCTCCAGGGGCCGAGCACCACCCTGGCACACCTGGGGGTAGGGCTGGTGGCCCAGCACTCCCCACTGGCCTTCCCAGCCCCGTCATGGTGCTCAGGTCACGAGACACGGTGCTTCTTCGGGACTTCCCGGAGGTCCTGCCTCCAGCCCTAGGTCTCTGGGGTGGGGTGAGGGTTGGGGCAGGCACTTTGGTCAACACGACCAAGAGCAGCACCTCCCTTGGATGCTCTCTTGCTCCTTTGAGTTAAACTCACCCGTGGTCTTAAAAATCACCTCTGTTCTGGGGTCAGAATGAAGGGTTTGATCCCAGCTCCACCAGAGATAGCTGTGTGGCCCTGGGAAAATTGGTCCATCTCTCTGAGCCTCAGACTTCTAGTCTGCAAATGGCGATCCCCAGCGTTCCTGTCCCAGTGGGCTCTTGGGAGGCTCAAAGTGTGAAGTGCTGATGTGGGAAGATGCTGGCAGCTACTGTTGTGTTAGTTGTCCGGGTACAACCTCAGGAAATCAGAAACAGAACAACACCAAGAAGAAAACCCGAGGTGCTCAGAACCCCAGGACCTGTGCCCACACTTGCCGGCCTTCCCGGGGTTCCTGGATGTCTCTCCCTGCGTCCGAGTACCCATCTTGGGCCCCTTCTGGGTAGAGTGGAGCCTTTTCTCTTAGCCCACTTCCCTCCAGCTGAAACCTACGTCCAGAACGTCCCCTCTGAGCCCACACTGGCCACGGTATATAATTCACACTCCAGTGTTTCTGAAACAGGAACGTGTTTTAGAACCAATGTCGAAAGAGGCATCTCGTCTCCTCCCCCTGAACCAGGGCCGCGCAGTCCGAGGTACCAGCTTAGGGGACGAGGGGTAGGTCCCAGGAGATGTCTGCAGAGGCCACCTGGGCTCCCCAGTGCCACCGTCACCCTGAACGGCCTGGAGCTGGGACCCTTCTGCTCCTCCCAGTCCTTCACTACTGACTGCTGCCCGCTTGGCCTGGCAGGAAGCACAGTTCTCTGGGATCCTGGACTCAGTCGCAGGAGGGACGAGGGGCCTTTGGTCAAGACCACGGCCAGCCTCCCTCCTTCCGGTTTCAGGCCAGGCTGAACCCGAGGTCCAGGGAGGGGTGCTTTCTCAGCTCAGTCTGGGGAGGGGAGGGAGGCCCCTCGGGCATCAAGATGTCCAGCACCGAGGCCTGCTGAGCAGGGCTGCAGAGTGGAAGCTTTAGCTGGCTGTCCCCTCCATCACGGAGCAGAAGGCACCAGGAGAGGCCCTCCTAGCGCCAGGGACAGATTTCCCACAAATCACGTGCTCCGAGGCACAAGAGGGTGCCTCGTCCTTTTCCCGAGTTCCGTCTTAGGCCTGCATTTCGGGCGGCTGCAGGTGGTGGGCACTGCAGGTCAGCACTCCTGAGGGGAGGACAGGGGACATGGCTGCAGCAAAAAGAAGGGGCTGCCTGCCACTCTGGCAGGGAGGCGAGGGCGGGCGCTGTCACGCCCACCGCCTGACATCCTGCCTGGCCCCCCCAGCAGCGCTGACATTGTGGCCACACACCCCCAGCTCCTCCTCCTGCGGCACAGTGTGACCCTGAGCTCCGCCTTCCGTGCTGGGTCCCTGCCAGTGGCTGGTGCTGGCTCAGGGGTGGCTCCGGCCACCACGACGGGGGAACCCTTCCACAGCAGGCTGGACAGCTAGCGACACTGCCCGCTTTGGAACGCCGCGGTGAAGTGGCAGCAGACAGGGATGGGGCGTCACAGCGCAGGCCTCAGCCACTGCGCAGCTAGGGCTTTGGAGTGGCCCACAAGAGCGAAGGCTCTGGTGACCATGACGGGGCAGAGGTAGGGCTGGCTGAACAGATCTGAGGGCTCACAGGATAGAAAGGTGACCGCCAGACCATGGGAGGGCTGCAGGGGACAGGGGTGGGACAAGAACTAACGGCAGCCTTGGTGGGGGGTGTTTCTGCTGGGACCAGTGTCTGCCCCTCACGGAGGCACTCAGACCTCTGATTGTGGGGTGCTCTGGACAGGCTCAGGCCACCAGGGTCCTCCGTGCAAAGGGCCAGGTCCTCACAACTGGAGCGACTCACTGTCCTTTCCAGATCCTGGCCCTCGGGCCAGGCGCTGCTGACTCTGGTTACACAGGGCTCTGGGCAGCCTGCGCCCCAGGCACAGGGAGGGGTGCTCAGCAGAGTGGGGAGTGTGAGTCACCATGTCTCCCAGCCAGGCCAGGGAGAGGCTGGCAGGCAGTCGGCGGCAGCCATCCACCAGCGGCCGAACCTCGGCCCACCAGAGGCCAAGTGGCTCCCTGCCCCTCGGCCCCAGGAATCCACCCCCACACAGCCCCGGGCTGTGGGCTCCGCCTGGAGGAACGCCCTTCTCTGGGCTCCTCCAGGCTCCAGCTGGGCCTGTCAGAAGCCACACGTCCGCGTCCTGACTTCCTGGAGGACCCGGAAAGCCATGGCTCCCTCCTTTGTTCTTGGGCATGGAGCCTCCCTAGCAGGGTTATTGAAATGGTGCCCGCCCGGCGTGTCAGAGCCTGGCATGACACCGTGCCCAGCCACGCGGCTGTGCTGCGTCCTGGACCCAGCCAGGAACGTTTCCGTCCTGAGGGCTGGTCCCCTCCCCCTGCCCTTCCCTGGATCTCGGCCATTTCCCCAGATGCTGTAAAATGGATGCTGCCCTCGTGGGAAGGAAGTGTTTTGGCTACTTAAAATTAAACCAAACCAGAAACTGACCTTGACCTTGCCTTCCAGGGGAGGGCAGAGCTCACACAGGGTGCTGCTGGCCCAGGTGCTCTCGCCAGTCAGGGGCAGAGGAGGACGGTGGCTTCCATGCATCAGTTAGTGCTGCCAACAGAGTGTCCAGTCCAGTCCTGGCTCAGTCAAGCACTTGAGGAGCTCAGGACTCTTGGCTGTGGACGACAAAAATTCAGCCCTGATCACTGAAGAAAAACCGTGTGTGTGTGTGTGTGTGTGTGTGTGTGTGTTGCTGGGGAAAAGTGACATTATGTGACTTCCAAGATGGATCTTAAGGGACAGCACCACTGCTACCTGGTGTGCTGTGTGGGCCTGCTGACCCTGGGGAGCCAGCAGCCATGCTGTGAGGAAGCCCAGCCAACCTCTGCGGAGAACCTGCAAGGACAGGCCTGCATCGTGAGGCACCGAGCGTCAGCTGCCAGAGGAGAGAGACCCTGAGCCTTCTGATGACCCCAGCCTCTGGCCATGGCGTCCCCCAGGTGTGGCCCCAGACAAGGCAGAGCAGAAAGGTCATCTGGGTGCGCCTTGTGCTGACCGCGGAGCCCCCCAGCAGGGCTGCCATTTTCTTCTGAGGCTCCCGCTGGGGTGACTGGTCATGCAGCCACATCCCCGCACCACAGGGTGGCAGAGGAAGTGCCCCTCCCCTCCCAACCTCCACCCATCAGTCCTTACAAAGTGTTCAGTCTCGGTGACAGTCACAGCCCTAAACCACTCACCATGCTGGGGAGAGCTCTGGCCGGCTGGGGAGCTGGGAGACGCGGGGGGGACAGAGAGTCCACCTCGTCAGGTCCAGTGGGAGCTGTGGGGAGTCACCAGGGAAAGGGGGGCCTGGGGGAAGGACATGTCCAGGCCCACTTGGTGCAGATGGGCAGGTCTGGTGCTTCCTGAGAGCTGCCCTCAAGAAGACTGCATTGGTGGGCACAGGTATGCGGGGTGGGGACAGGAGCGGCTGCCTGCCCTGGCAGGCGTGGGTAGGAGTGGAGACAGCGGGAGAAGACGTGGGCACTGATGCGGTGCCCGCTTGCACGGCCCCAGTGCTCCTGGAGGGCCCGCGCCACTCAGCCGCATCAGTGCTCAACATGCACTCCATTCAGTGGGACTGTGCCCCTCGGAGGGCAGGGGCACATGATGGTTCGCATTCATGAGGGTGGCATTCTCACTGCTGGAACAAAGGCCAAGCCAACAGTGGCTTAAACAAAATAGAATTTTGTTCCTTTCTTGTGAAACACCCTCGATTAAGCAATTCAGGCTAACAGGCTACTCTGGTGCTCTTTTATTTTTATCTTGTTGGTCTGCCATCTTCAATATGTGGTTTCCATGAGATCTAAGCTGGCTGCTCCAGCTCCTGCCAGCACGTCTGCATTCCAGCCAGGTAGAGGGAATATAAGGACAAGGCTAGGAAGTTTCACTCAGCTCTCTGCTGATCACATGGCCATGCCTAGCTGCAAGGGAGGCAGGGAGATGTAGTCCTCGGCCAGTGGTCATGCACTCCAAGGGTTCTAAAGCTGAAGGAAGATGGAGTAGTGGGCTGGGGATGTGGCTCAGTTGGTAGGGCACCTGCCTGGCAGGTGCAGGGCCTGGCATTCTATTCCCAGGGCCACCAACCAAAAATGAAAGGAAGAAAGAAGGGGAGGCCGGAACCGAACGACAGGGGCCGACGTGGCCTGAGACACTTGAGCCTGAGGCTGGAGGGACCGCGACACGAGAGGCAGCGCGGTGCAGTGGCGGGCGTTTGGGCCCCACAGTCACATTTCCGGGAGGTGTGACCTTGGCTGTCCCTTGGTTAGCTGGAACTCCTCACCACTGAGCACACTTCTGTTTCTGGGGCTGGCACTGTAGCTCTCCAGAGCCGGATGGTTTAAGTGACGACGTTTTAGTTGACGTTGTGCGGAAGCCTCTTGCAGCTAAACGGCGCCCGGTGTTCAGTGAGAGACAAGTGGGAAGGACAGCGCCCTTACAGAGTGAGTGAGGTCATCGGTGCAGCAGAGGACATGTGTGCTTGCCCATGTGCACCCGAGCAGGGCCAGGACTGCGGGACAGCTCCACGCAGCCACCGCGGCAGTCACCAGTGTGCCCGTGGGGAGGGGCCTGTGGAGCTGGTGCTAAAAGAAGGCCCGGGTGCCGTCCAACCCCCCTCCCCACCGTGGGCAAGGCGCAGAAGCAGCCGGCCTTCCCCCTGTCACACAGTGCTCAAGCTCCCAACCCTAGCTCAGCCTTTCTGGGGACAGTGGGGGTGCCCAGAGGGAGAACAGCTCACTCATCTGCTCTGTGGCACCCGCCTCTGTGAGCTTCCTGTGGCCG
Source organism: Marmota monax (assembly GCF_021218885.2). NCBI lineage: Eukaryota > Metazoa > Chordata > Mammalia > Rodentia > Sciuridae > Marmota > Marmota monax. The sequence goes on from NW_026695224.1 coordinate 34,852,689, forward strand.
CCCCAGATGCGCCAGGTGCGGCGGCCACAGGCTCGGACCTGAAGACAAGAAGAGCGTGTCCCCCTCCCCCACGCTGAGGCCAGAGGACTGCTGTGACCCTGTGGCAGGGCCATGTCCACCTGCCCTCCGAGGGCTCCAGAGAAGAGTCCCGCTCTGCCCCTCTGCTCCCGGGGCTCCGGCGGTCCTTGGCGCCCCGTGGCTCACGGCCTCAGTCTTCTGACGGTCCTCCCTGCCTGCCTCTGGTGCCCTCTCTGCTGTGAAGAGTCCCTCCCACTGTGTCCCAGTCCACCCCCTCCATGCCCCATTCCCTGGCAGGGGCACGTCCAGGGCCCTGGGTGCGTGTGGCTCTTCGGGGACAGCTCTTGGCTCTGAGCACCTCCGGCTGCAGGGTCCCCATCCTGCCCAGATGGAGTCTGACCCTCACCTCCCACTCCTGCCCTGTCCTCCTCCTGTCCGCTCTGCAAGGGTCTCTACACCAGCCATTGTGAACAGTGTCCCACTGGGATGGGAGGGCGGTGCCTGCCCGGAATGTCCCGAGCTGCTCTTGGAAGAGCCTGGGGAGGAGACGAGAGATCAGCCCGGGAGCAATGATTAACAGGAGAAGTGTCACGAGGCAGGATCTCACTCGACCTCGTGGAGATTGGCGCCCAGAGCCTCCGGTGGCTGTTCACGGGTCACTTTTTCCTTCCACTAAAACCACAAGGAGGAAACGTCCCCGGGGCACGTTGGCCAGTTGAGGCCCGAAGACTGCGGGCACAGAGTCAGGCCACCCGCACACATCGCTCTTTTGAGGGGGAAGCAATGAACACGGCAGGTCTGTTGTTGCTGAGAGTCCAGACCCGTGGACAGAGGGACGGAGGGGGCCACGAGGCCAGGCTCTTGGCAGCCTCTGACCCAGCGGCCGCAGGGCGGGACGCTGCATGGGGTTGTTTAAAAGGTGCCTGTGCATGGTTTTCTGAGACCCTGGGGAAACGTTAGCTGAGGTCCCGTCTGATCATTCTAAGGCTGGAAGGGTCTGGACCTCATCGGGCCAACACGGTCTTCTATAGCATTTGTGATGCTCCTTTTATCAATCTAAAATCAATTTCACAGAAAGCATAACCCTGCACACATAATAATAATAATAATAATAATAATGATAATAATGAATTAATAATGATATAATGCCCTCCTGTGAATAGAAAGTGACCAGGAGAGTCAGCCACAGCAAACGGCTGGATGCCAGGAGGGAGGCGAGGAGCCGGCCACTTCAGAGCGGGTGGCATGGCGGGTTGCCGTGCTGAGGGAGGCTCCCGGGAAGGCTGTCGCCGCCACGTCCCCCAGGGACTGGGCGACTCTGTGGCCTTGCAGCTGCCCCTCATTTTCCACGATGCAGAACAGGGCAGTGGCCGCCCGGATGGGAAAACGTCTTCTTCATGCGGAGGCTGCTTTCCCGGAATAGCCAAAGTGTAACTATGCAAAGAGCAAACAAAGAAATGGGGTTCGCTCCAGACCACAGTCCTCAGGGGATGTTTGCTGGCGTCAAGTTCTGGGACATCAGGAAGCCGGAAGTCCTGGGCTCTGGGGGCTGTCAGCTCATGGAACCCCTGCGAGTCTCCAGAGCGCCCCCTGGGGGCAGCTGTGCCCCTGTTGGGACCAGCGACCTGCCCTCGGGTGGTTTAGGGCTCAGAGAGGGTGCCCTGCAGTGCTATCATCACCAGCTGTGTGGCAGAACCTGGTGTCCTGGCTGGGCAGGGACTTGAAGGCACAGGAGGCGGCCACTTTAGCACAGCTTGTTCCCTCCTTGACTCAGTTCCTGCGTCCTGATGAGCGGGGCTACCTCTAGACAAGAAAAGCTTCTATCTAGGCTAGTGGCCTGTGGACGAGCACGGGGAAGAGGAAGAAATCGACCCCATTGCAGGTTGCGACAGAAATGTTCAGCCGGGCCAAGTCCCAGCTGCCCAGGCTGTGTGCCCCTGGGCAAGTTACTCACCTTCTCTCTGAGCCTCAGGGCTCTTCTCTGTAAGGGGGGGTCTAATATATCCCCCCAACTCACAGGGTGGGAGTCCTCAATGCGAAAGACGCACATAAAACACTCCTTGGCACAATCCCAGCCATGGACATTCCCGCGCAGAGAGCACGAGAGGCTCACATAGGTGCCCCAGCCTGGAGGGAGGGGCTCGGCAGGGAAACGCTTTCCCATCTCCTCCTGTTGGTGGGTTGGCTTTGCAACTCAGTGGCTTCAAGTCCACTACAGCTGTGCAGCCATGACTTCTGTCCAGCTCCAGAACATTCCCAAGAACCTGCCCTTCCCCTCCCCCGCCAGCCCCGGGCAGCCCCAGCCACTGTTCTGTCCCCAAGACCTGCCTCCCCTGGGCCTGTCCTGTGAGTGGAGTCCCACAACACGGTGTTCCGAGTCCAGCTGCTTCCACCGGGCCCTGTCCCCGAGGTCATGGTCCATAGCAGGATCAGCACACGCTCTCTCCATGACTGCATCGTCCTGCAGGGCTCTCGCGGACCTAGGCCTCCTCAGTGGGTGGACAGGTCTGTCCTCCACTTCAACGGAAGTATGAGGGTTCATACTGGGAGGCAGCGAGCCTCCCGTGGAGCTGCTGTGGTGACCGGGAGGTCCCCCCAGCTCATGGGAGACAATGCAGGAGCATCCCAGGGGCAGCGATGAGACGGTGGGGGCTGTGGCCTAACCTGCAGGCTGATCCTTCTGATGGACTCCTGTCCTGGGCGGTGACTGAGGCCGGGGGTCTGGCTGGCGAAAGCCGTGTGCCCTTGGGGACAGCGGTGTGCCCTTGGGGACCGTGTTTGGTCCCTGGCACTTCTCTCGCTCTCTCTCTGCTTCCTGGCTGCCACCAGCTGAGCAGCCGTCCTCTGGTCAGGAGCGGAGCCCTCGCTGCTGCCTCCACACGAGCAGAGCAAGGGAGCTGACCAGCCGTGGACCGGACCTCGGAAACCGTGAGCCTTGAAGGACCTTTTTGGTCACAGCAATGAGAAGCTGAGTAACGACGGGGCTCACCCCGACCTGCACCCAGGAAGCCCGGGTGACCTGTCCAGCACACCACAGGCCAGTGTGCGCTGTCAGCGGGCCTGAGTGGCCACAGGCCAGAGAGATGGGGAGAGGGTCACACAGGACGGTCCAGGAGATCGGCCCAAGGTGCTGCCACCAGCCGCAGCTCAGTCCTGGGTGACATTGATTCAGAAGCAGCGTGCCCTCCCCATCCCGGCCTCTCCTGAGGCCACAGCCAATAGACCCTGGGATCTGCTGGGAGGGGGGACGTCCTTCCCAGTGGAAGCCACACCTGGACGATGCCCTCTTCCTGGGTGTTCTCGGTCTCTGTCTCTCTGTCTCTCTCCCACACACCCCGCCTGCAACTGCAGCGCTGTCACGCCACTGGGTGGAGCCAAGCCCGAGGGCAGAGTCTGGGTTCCCGGTGGCAGCGTTGCTCTGGGAACCACGTCGGGGCGGCCTGCTTCTGGATGCCTCGTGAGATCGCGGACATTTTAATCCAATCTCCTGTTCGTCACAGCCCCGCTGACCCTGGGCTACGCCCGCGTGGGCAGGGAGGCCAGGGAGGCTTGAGCTTCCAGAGAGGGCAGAGGGCAGCTCAGAGGTGAGCCAGGAAAAGGCTCCAGGTCAGCGGGCGGCAGGGGATGGGCAAAGCAAGAGAACCTGAAAGTCTGAAGGATGCTGAAACGGCTAACGAGGCTGGGCGGGGCTTAAGGTCACCCAGGCGGGCCTCGCAGAGCCCACAGCACGACGGACGGGGCGAGCGGGGGCATCCCCACCTCGTTCCACGAGGCCAGGGGCCCCTGAGGTCCAAACCCGACGGAGCCAGGCCAGAGCGCCCTCCAGGCCAGGCGCAGAGCCTCCAGTGACACACGGCTGCTCCTGACCCAGGAAGGCAAGGGCCATCTGACCTCAGGGACGGTCCTGCTGCTCAGGGCATTAGCAGCTGTGAAGGAGGAGGGCCTGGTGCCCACGGGGGCCGTCCTTGCGGAGCAGAGAGAAGTGGCTGGGACCCCCTTTCTCCTAGAGAAGAGCCTGGCGAGGTAGGAACAAAATCAGGCCTCCTCAGGGCATAAGGCACCCCAGCCCTGAGAGCCTCCTTAGCCTGCAGCCTCTCTGCAAGCAGAAACGAAGGAGAGTGACCGTCTGGCCCAACACTGCCCAGAGAGCTTCCTGCAGAGGCCTCGGGGCTGGAGAAACAGCATCTTTCCCAGAGAAGCCGTCCACCCTGAAGCCTTGAATCTTCAGAAAAAAAACATTAAAGTATCTCACAGGGTCTTGTCCCTAAGAGCCAGGGGACGGAACTGTTCGACTTAGACCAGAGCAAAGCCACCTCAGAGTGGCCGCAGCACAGCTGTGCCCAAGGCCAGCGTTGGCTCAAGAATGTGGGGCATCTGAGCCTCATCGTGGTGCAGAGGTCCCACCTGGCAGGGAGCCACCTCTGCCTGGTGTCCCCTGCAATCCTCGTCTTCACGCTCCTGGCGGGCCTCCCCCGGTGCCTCTCCTGAGTCCCTTCTAAGCAACCTAGTGTGCAACCGATCGGCTGGACACTAGGGCCGCCCGCCTGGCCCCGGTGGCAGCAGGTTAGCGTTTCCGTGCAACGTGGCTGCTCCTCAGTCTCGCCCCCCAGGAGGAAGCTTCTGGAGGTGGCTCCCCCCTCAGCACCTACAGCCAGCCCCTCTCCTTCCAGATATGCCAGCTGCCTGCAGCCCCTGAGCCCGTGGGCATCAACAAACGCACAAACAGAAGTGGGAAACTCAGCAGGGCTTGCGGGGACGGCTCGGCTCTGTCTTGCAACTTGGGTCAAGATGAGTCGGCGGCTGGGAGCCAGGTGGGCCTGAGGGTCCTCTCCCTCCCAGGTCTGGGGACACCTCGGCTGCGGCCGTTGGCTGAGATGCCCCTTTCAACGTCCGCCTGGCGCTGGCTCCGGGTAGTCTGCTTGCTGGTTTTGGTGCAGGAGGATGAGCCCAGGGCCACCAAGCCACGTCCCCAGCCCTGTTTATTTCTCACTGTGGGACAGGGTCTCTCTAAGTTGCCCAGGCTGGCCGTGAGGCTGCCGCCCTCCTGCCTCAGCCTCCCCTGTTTCTGGGACTAGAGTTGTGGCTGCTGTGTCCAGCTCTCACGGGGTCACGTTGGCCACCGTCACAACGCTCCCAGATTCAAGGGAAGGAAACAAGACCCCATGATGGAGGGGAGGAGAGGTGAGACCCGTTGTGAGATCACAGGGGGGACCTGTCAGGTGTGGGTCTGCGATGTCCCTGGAGCTGCTGTGCCAGGCCTCCGGTGGGGGGTAGGGCGAGGACCAGGACTGGACCTCTGGAGCCATGAGCAGAGTTAACCCGACCCCCCAAGTCGTTTATGGAGGTGTCGGTCACAGCAACGAAAAGTGACCAACAGGTTCTCTCCTGGCCGAGAGGAAGGGGGAGAGGGAGACGGGACAGCGAGAGCTGAGGTGCTTCCTCTTATAGGGACTGTCACAGGGCCAACTCAAAATTCAATCAAAACGAGGGTGTTTCCAGGTGAGTCACCTGGGGGGCCCACGGCGCAGCCCGCGGTGGCAGGGGTCAGTGGTGGGTAGCCGAGGAAAGCTGGGAACAGAGACGGACACGCAGTGTGAGTGTGGCCACCACCAGCAGCGGCAGACGCGGTGTGCGCCCTCTGCGGAGGCTCACGACACCCGGAGGTGGCAGAGGACTCCAAGCACAACGGGAGGCCGGGTGAGTGTCTTCCGCTCTTGGTCTTTCCACATACCGTCCTGTTGCCCTGGGGCCCATGAGCCCTGCTGCCTGCCTGGGCGTCCTCCTGCCTTGGCTGGGCCTGTCCCTGCGCCCGCCCAGGCCTGCCGGGGCAGCCTCGCGGTGGGGAGCCTGGAGTGCTCGCGGAAATGTCCCTGGAATCTGGGAAACTTCTCATCAGCTCAGGGTCAAGCTAACCACAGACCCTGGCCAGGTCGTCCCCAGGGGCTGGCGAGCACCTCCTCAGACTGGACGCCGTCCTCTCTGCCGGAGATGCAGAAACGTCAAGCGTGTGAGATGAGGGTCGCCCAGGCCACCTCTGCTGCCTCTCTGTTGCATCTGATGACACTTGACATGCTCCACGGTGAGGCACAGGCGGGTCTCACCTCCCTGGAGCCATTTCTCTGTCCCTCCCCCTTGGCCAGCAGGCGGGCTCCCGCCTCCAGTGCTCTCTCAGCACCGGGCGCCTCCCCTCCTCAGGGAGCACAGGGTCCCCTGCCGCCCTTTGCCCAAGAACCATTTCCCAACAGCCTGAGCACTGATCCGGAACCAGAGGCTCCCAGGAGGCCAGGGACATCTGGCTGCACCGCGTTGGCCTTCGCGGGTGCTTGGACGCAGCCCCAGGGCCGGGCAGTGCTCTGATCTGCCGGCCGGGCGCCCCGAGAGCCAGATCCAGCAACTTCAGGACTCAAATAACTGAAGACCAGGATCTGGGCTGCCGCGTGGCTCAAGCCGCGAGCCTGAGCCAGGGGCGTTTGTGGGGAGCAGAGTGGGCTGCCAAGGGTTCCCCACTTAGGACACTTGTTCCTGAGCCCCTCGGCGGGCAGGAGGTGGCATCTGGGGAGGTCCAGTGACCTGCGCATCAGGGAGCCGCAGATTGGGTTTGGCCAGGGCCTGCTGCCCGCGCTCCTGGGTGCCCGGCTCACTCCCGCTGCCCGTCGCCTCCCTCTCCATCCTGGCTCCCGTCTTCCATTCACGAATTCATATTTGAAATTCAAAACCTGCAGATGGGGAGCGAAGGCAGAGGACAGTGCAGACAGCTGCCCAGGCCGGCCTCTCTCGCTGCAGGGACCGGGCCCTCCTTTCCAGAGGCGAAGCCAGCCGTGCCGGGAGCGAGCCGGGTCCTGGAGTGCGTGCAAGACCCTGGTCTCTTCTGACCAGCTCCTCCTAGACCCCAGGCAGCGGCCAGGCCCTGGCCTGCCCTCGCCCCTCCCCCGACAGCCTTTGGAGACTGTGCGCTCCTCCCAAGAGCGCTGCCGCTTTGCCTGAGCCTAGAGCTGCACTGCCCCCTCCTCTTGACCAGAGCCGTCGGCTCTCGGCCTCCAGTGCACACGGGTGGACACGCTGTGTGCCTTTGCCCAGCTTGTCAGTGCCCTGGGCCTGCATGATCCCCAGAGGGAGGACAGCTGCTCCCAGGCCAGAGGTGTCATCTGACTGCCGCCAGGGGACAGTGCCTGCTGGGGGCCCCCAGCGCTCATTCCCCTGGGGAGACGTTGAGTCCACTTGGCTCCCAGTTGGCTTCAGAATCCGGCTTTCTCAGCCCCTGGCCCTGGGACTTGAGCCCTTCGCTAGAGACACTATTAGAAAAAGAAAGAAAAACAGACGACCCTTCAAACACGGCAGGGAGGGCAGAGGGAGCCCGAGACCAGGAGCCCGCTCCTCCGACCCGACCCTCTGCCAGAGCCCCCGAGCGCCGAGTGGTGCCTCCCTGGCAAGACCAGAAGCAGCAGCGGTTGGCATGAGCCCTGGCCTGCTCAGTCCCCAGGTCACCAGGAGGGGTTGTGTCCCCTCCACTCTCCCACCCAGCCAGGAAGCCAGCTCCCATCATTGTCGCTGAGATTCACAGACGAGATGGGACGTCACAGGTACTTCGTCCAGAGCAGAACCTGCCTCCCAGGCAAGGCCACTGTGCCCAGTCGGCCGGGCCAGAGCCCAGCCAGACTCGGGAGCTGGGGCCTGAGCCCGCTGTCACTTCCGAGCCTGGCCATGGCGACCGACCGCGAACCGCCCTGCCGAGCCCACCCCACTCACATGGTTTGACTGATCTAAAAATTATTTATAGACCTGAACTGCACCGAGACTCTGTGCTGTTGCTGTGGCAACGGGGTAGGCAGCGGGCTCCCAGCTTTCCGGGGCCAGAGGAGGCCGTGAGGGGCAGCTCCCAGCAGGAGCCCTGGGTCACTCTGGCCGTCAGAGGCATGGGGATGACAGGCTGGTGCTGCCTGTGGGAGCCTGGGGTGTGAGGTGTGCCTGACCGCAGGGAACTGCCGGGTGCGTCACGCCCAGGGTGTCCCAGCCGGAGGTCACAGCTGGGCTTCCCTGCCCCCACGGCCCTTGGCTTTGGGCTAAGGCCCCCACATGTCTCCACTCGTGAGGGTGGCCAAGAGCCAGGGCAGGCCGCTAGTGCAGACACACCAGAGCCTTGGGACAGAGAAATGGGGAAAGGGATCCAGGAGCCTGGGAGGAGCCAGGCAGCATCAGCCGCGCGGTTCAAATCGATTCTGCTCCAATTGGCTCACGGGGAGAGCAGCTCCCTAGCTGGGGATTTGAGGGACGGTGCATCTGTAGATTGTCATCTATTCACCAAACGCCCCCATGCTCTGGGCCCGGCCGTCTGGGGTCCTGAAGTGCAGCGTGCAGCCCCTTCCCGCAGAGGCACGCACCGCGGGGGGGACCACGCTGCACCAGACCCAGGTGGTGCCGGCCTGCGTCCCCTGTCACCCACAGACAGGACCCATCCCCCCCAGCCTGGTGTGCGCCTGGCGGGTCGTCTGCAGGGGTGCACACAGCTCCAGCTGCCCATGAGCTTAACCCCCGTGTGTGTGAGTCCAGCATAAAGCGTGTGTTGGGCAATAACTGGGCAGCCAATTCCCAGCGTCCATGCTGCAGAGCTCAGGCCTTCAGACAAGGGAGTCCCAGTGCTGGCGTAGCTCCTGACCTGGGGCCTCCCGGTGCTCCCCAGGCACTTTCTGCCACGCCCACGGGGCCCGCTAGGTCAGGACACCCCGTCCTTTCGTGGTGGGCACTGCCGCGTAGAAGCCCTTTCAGGACGGCCAAGGGAAAACCTTGCTGGCTGGTGCCCACCCAGGCAGCCCGGGTGTGGGGCGGTGGAGAGTGGAGGGAGGTGGTTAGTGGAGGGTGGTGGTGAGTGGAGGTTGGTGACCGAGTCTGTGGGGCAGGGAAGTGGATGTCGCCTTGGGGGGCCTCCTGCTGGGGCCTCAGAGGCTGGCGGGCTGCAGGACAACAGGAAGAGTCTGCCTCCAGGTCCACTGGGGTTGCTGGTGGAACCCACTTCCTGCAGACACGGGGCGGAGGGCCTGGTTTTATTACTGACTGTCAACTGGAGGCCACCCTCAGGCCCCTGCTGCGTGGCCCCTCCAGGCAGCCGCAGTGCCACTGTCTACATTAAGGCCAGCAGAAGGGCCCCTCGGGCCCCGGCCACTGAGTCGGAGTCTTACATGGCGAGATGGTCATGGGTGCTGTTTCTTTTGGCCAGAGGTTCACCTCAGGCCCAGCCCAGGGATGCATGCCACACCCCATGTGTGACAAGACTCAGATGCCTGTGGCCACATCTGTTTCTGCTCCTGCTGTGTGACCCTGGGCAAGCCCCCCACCTTCTCTGTGCAGCAGAGCAGTGGAGATTGCCATGGCTCCTTAGCTTCTGCATGGAGCTGTTTCCCTGGGTTCAAAGGACACGCTCAGCCCTGGTTCTTGGGATCATGGGAACTTGCCCAGCTGTAGCTGTAAGAGCTGACCCTGGCTGAGAGCTTGCACCTGTCCACTGTAGCACACGCACCATCTGGAAGGCACTGTCCTCACTTTATGGACGAGGGCACCTGGGGACTGAGGGTCAGACCCTTCCACGTGACTCAGGCCACACCCGTCCCTGCGCTGGGCCTTCTCTCACTGGCACTGCCCGGCTCTCCTGGAGTTTGACTTTGGGGCAGCACAAGGAGGTGGCCTCCTCTGACCGGGTGGAGAGCTGCAGGACTTTGGCGGGGGCCCTGGACCCTGCCCTGGCCATGCCCCCTGCTGCTTCCATCAGAGCCGTGTGGAGCCGAGGGTGGGGCAGGGTGACTTCCCAGGTTGGCCCCAGCTGCGGACACGCTTGTGAATCTTGATGACACCCTATTTTGAGGACAACGGTCCAACCACAGGACACAGCTGTCACTACTGGAAGTGTCCCCAGCACCTGCTAGGACATGTGCTACGATGCTTTGTCAGGCTTCTCCTGGGACATCGCCACTCCACTCACAGGGACGGGGCTTGCCGGAGAAAGGTGGCCCACGCAGCTCCCTGTGGCACAACCCCAGGCGTGGGCGGGCGGGGGCCCGAGGAGGGTGCCACAGGGCTGCCGCCACCGCTGGGCTGAGGGACCATGGGGGCGGGCAGCGCTGCTTATGGAGTAGGTCCAAGGACGTGGGGCCACCTGGGGGTCCCGGTGTGCAGAGGGGCTGGGGCCCCCTGGTGAGGAGCCAGAATGCGGTGCTGGATGGGAGAGCGGGGGGGGACCCGGCATACCAGGGGGTCCTTAGGAGGGGGGGACAGGCGTGCACGCGTGTGTGAGCATGCGGGGGGTGTGGGGCTGTGGTGTGCGGCTGTGGGTGTGCAGGGGTGTTTGGTGACAGTGAAGGTGAGTGCCTGTGTGTGAGCACGGTACTCAGGGTCCCCACATGCAGGCCACTGCCAGGTGGCTCCCCCCGGGGCTCCTCCCTGTCACAGCATCAGAAAGCTCTGCCACGGGACCCAGGCCTGGGTGGGCAGGGGCAGTGGGGTCCCAGCCTCTTTTGCCTGAGCTCACTGACCCCGAGGGAAGGACACATTCAGGGTGCAGGCAATGTGGGCACCCTGCGCTGCGGCACCCTTGCCCAAGGGAGTCCACCTGGTGCACTACTGTGGATGTCCAGCAGATGGCGTGGCCTGGGCAGGTTGCGGCAGGAGGTCTGGCGGACCCACCTTGGTGCAGGTGAGGAAACTGAGGCTGGTTCCCCTTCCCCTTGCACACAGGGGAATTCATTCCAGGTCCCATGTCTGGGGGCCCTTGCTCTGTGCTGGGGGCTGGGAACCAAGTGAGCCAACCTGATGGACTCTCCGAAGCTCGTTCATCTCGAGGGAAGAGGAACACGCTCCACAGGGATCACCTGACCCTGAAACACTGCTGCTCACCCCACACCCCACACAGTCTGCCGTAGGACCCTTGCTTGGCCACCTGTGTCCCCTGAGGCTGCGCCCTTACCTCCATGTGCCTCTTGATCCTCCCATACCACAACCCTCTTGAGAGTCCAGCCTCTTCCAGCTGAGTGGGCAAGGTCCTTCTGCGTGGACAGAGTGTGGGGCGTGGGGTCTGCACAGCCCGTCCACAGCTCCACCCTGCTGCAGCCGTGTGGCCCTGGGCGAGGGCCTCTTCTCCTGATTGTCACAGTTCAGCAGAACGTAGGTGTCCAGACTCTCTACAGGGGTCCTGGGTCCCCTCACTCAGGGCCTCGATGGGTCTATCCCTGGTTTTCTTTTTCTTTTTTGAGGGTGACAGTGTTTAAGTTGCATTCCCCCAAAATATGTTCAGGGCAAACCCCAGAACCCACGTGACCTTATTAGGGAGTAGGGTCCCTGCAGAAGGGCCAGTGGCGAGGGGGTCACACTGCAGCAGGGTGGCTCTGCCCTGACCCCACCGCCGGTGTCCTTACAAGAGGAGTGAGACATGGAGACACAGAAGGCCACCTGAAGAGAGACCAAGGGTTAGAGTGAAGTGACCACAATCCGAGGGACACGCAGAGCCCCAGGAGCTGGGGGAGGCAGGAAGGGAGCCCAGAACCTGGGCGGGAGCAGGGCGCCATGGCACCTTGACCCTGGACTCGTCTCCACACGGTAAACACCCATCTCCGGCTCTGAAGCCTCCCAGCTCTGGTCCCTTGTCACAGCCAGGAACTGAGGGCCGGCTCCCCGGCTCCCATCTCCTCTGAGGCCCAGCCGGGGAGGTGTGTTGGCCTGGGCCAGGTGGGCGCCTCTGGGCTGGGGAACAGGTGCTACCTGCAGACCTCCGCGTGGGCGCTTGGTGCACGCAGCGCGCCTGTCCTCCTGGCCTGGCCACGAGGGCTCTGTGATGCGCCTGCGTGGTGCTCCAGGTGAGACTGGCGTTGAAGCAGTGGCCAGTGCTGGAATCCCATCGTGGCCCCTCACAAGTGCTCAGCTGACTTCACCTCTGGGCCCCGGTTTCCTGCTCTGTGCTCGGGGCTGGGGAGACCCACCTGGCTCCCAGGGCATCTGTGAGGACGAAGCCAGACCCTGCTGTCCAGCGCACGGCAGACCTGGTCAGAGGCCCCCCCAGGCCTTTTCCCTGGCTGCTCCTTGCCAGAGCACCCTCGCTGCCTGTCCAGGAGGTGGGTATGGCAGGGCAGGGAGGCCATGGGCAGAGGTCCTCCCCGTGCAGACTGCCCAGCCCTAGGTCTCTGGCCACAGCTGTGATTATCCACAGCTGATGGCCAGCATTCCCCCATCCTGCCAGGACTTTCAGGAAAACAGCTGGACGGCTGGTGATTCCCGGGCCCTGCCCTGCATGGCCGTCCTGGCCAGCTGGACCCTGGGCTCTGCAGGCTCAGAGGAAGCCCAGCTGCTCTCCAGCTTCAGGACAGCCCAGCTGTGGGCCACGGCCTCAGTGACCCTGCAGACCCCTCCCAGCTCAGCTCTGGCCTGCTTCCCTTCCAGAGGGGGCAGAAAGCAGAGCCCCAGCCCACTGGCCCGGGGGTCGGGCAGAGCCATGGCCTCCCACAGGCGGGACATTCTGGAAGCCGTGTGGCCTGAAGAGTCCCTGCCAGCGCCTCCTGCCTGGCCAGGCGTGGGGTCACAGGCGGCGACCTCAGACACAGCAGAACTCCACCCCGTCTTCACCAACCCTGGGGCTGCCGTTAGGGTGAGGAGGCGCAGGTCTCAGGGACTGGCCAGGCTGTGGCGCTGCGGCTCACAGACCGAGATGGGGCTGTGTTGGCCAGTCGGGCAGGGAGCTCCCTAGAACCATCCGACCCCATCCCGCCAGGCAGGTGCTGGCACCCTGCTTTGCAGAGGCGTCCTTGGCTGCTCGAGGTGCCGCGGCTTGCTGATGCAGACGTCGGGTCACTCGGTCTTGGTGCAGACTGCTCCCCCTTAGGCAGCGGCCCTACTCACATTTTGTCTGTGCACCGAAAACATTGTTCTGAGAAAGGATGCGCTTCACCAGAATGCCAAGGGGCCTGGCACAGAAAGGCTGGGGCCCTGCTTCACAGGGCGCCAGAAAACAGCAGCCGTGGTGAGCAGACCAGAGGCTGCCCCAGCTCCCTCGGATACCCAGGCTGCACGGCACCCAAGTGAGCTCTGCCGGGCAGAACCTGACTCCCGGACGGGGCCCAGGAAACGCGTTCTCACAACTGGCCCCACCCCACTGCCTTGGTCAGCACCGTCAAGGTTGTTGGATTGAGTGTCCTGCCAACGCCGCCTCAAGACAAGCCCCCAGGCCCCACTTCTGGTGAGGTTGCTGCCCGGTCACCTCTCTCATTTAAATCCTGGAGCAGCCATGGCCCTAGAGGGGTGGTTTGCAGTGTGACCAAGTCTGGGCTCAAATCCTGGCCCCGTGATATTCTAACAGGATGACCCCAAGTGGTTCCCCAACCCCTCTGGCCCTTGCCTACCTAACTGTAGACAGATGTAACCACAGAGCTTGCTTGGCCACAGATCTGTGAGCCACCCACCCACCCATCCATCATCCGCCCACCCATCCGTCCTCTACCACCTACCTGTCCACCGACCCACCATCCTCCCACCCAGCCCTCCGTCCCTCCATCATCCACCACCCACCATCTCTCCCTCCATCCCACCCATCCGTCCCTCCATGCATCCACCCATTCATACATCCACCCACCCATCTTATGTCTCATGTTTTTCCAAACCATGACAATCCCCTTAAATAGTTCAGCATGCATATCATTCACAACGAGATCTCAATAGTTCAGAAAGCACGAGTTTACTTCTGGAAACAAAGATGACCCAGTCCTGCTCCTGGCCTCTGCCCACTCCCACCTGCAGCTCCAGGCTGCGGGCGGGCTCCCAGGCCAACAACGGCAAGGCTGTCCTCTTCCCCCGCCTGGATGCTGAAGGCCCCTCTGTGGAGGAGGGTCGGGGACAGAGTGGAGCTGGGGTCTCCAGGTCCTCTCCTGTCAGAGCCCTCCAGGGAGCCTGCCTGCGCCTCTGGCTGGGGAGTCACCGCGGGCTCTGTCCCAGGGCCAAGCTCAGCACCTTGGGCCAGCTGCTCCCAGAGGTGGCCAGCTCCCTGTCACTGGAAGTGGCCAAGCAAAGACTGAGACAGTGGGGACAGGAAGGCGTTACAGAAAGGGGTCAAAGTCAGAGCAGGGCCTGAGTGACATCAGGTCTCTCAATGTGGCGCCTTGACGTCTGGGCTGTAACCCTGGGGCTGTCCTGGGCTCTGTGGGACGTTTTGCAGTGTTCCTGGTCTTGACCGCTAGGTTCTGAAAGCACGTCCACTCCCCGCAACCAAAATGACAACCCAAAGTAGCAGCCGTCATTACCAAGTGTCCCCTGGGAAGGCCTGCCCTGGTTGGACATCTAAGGTAGGGACATTTAGGGTCCCTTCCTCCCCCCCGCCCCGTAGGACTGCATCCTTCCTGTTGCTGTGGAAACGGGTGATTCTCTTGGCCTCTTTCTCCTTTGCTGGCCTCATTTATGCACTCTCCCCACCAGCAAGCCCCAAGTGGGGAGCCCAGGCGACAGTGACACAAAAGGCCCGCCCTCTCCTCTTCTACGGGGTGGACGCAGCAACATTCTGGCCTAAATCGAGGATTAAGAGAGAAGGTACCATGAAAACCCTAGCGATTGCCGTGCACCGTCCACTCGGGCTCTCAGGACTGTGAGGGGCAGCCTGGGGTGGCAGGAGGGCTCCTAAGGGAAGACCCGGCAGTGGAGCAGGTGCACAGGTGGGTGGGGTGAGCCTTCCCCTGTCAGTCACAGCGGGGAGGGCCACAGTGTCCACTCTGTGCTTTGGGTGTAGCCCAGGCTGCTCGGCCACGGCACCTGAGTTTTAAAATGGACGCGTTTCACCTCTTCCTCTCCCCCTGCTCCTCCCTAGTCTCAGGGAAACAGGTCGCCTTTCTTCCCCCCGTCGGCAGAGCTCTGTCCCTGAGCACACACCCACAGGACCCCAATGATCCAGAATTTGGGTTTGGCACCAGAAGATCTCAGAGAGACTGTCCCCCACATTAACACGGGAATCACACTGCAACAGTGGACCCGGGAATGTGGCCTTTGAGCCACCTCTTTAACAGCCCC